>NC_047085.1:95069402-95398569 GCF_902459505.1 Geotrypetes seraphini | reverse complement strand
AGAAAGTCTATCTAAACTCTTTTCCTCTCCTGTAAAATGATGACAGAAGAGGAAGATGAGTTTCCACCCACTGAAGTAGAACATTACTTTACTCGCCAACTGAGTACATCACGTACTTTCCTGGCTGTAGAGAAATACCACCGTCATAACACTGTCCTAAAAGACCTTTATCATCATTCCGGAAGAATGGTCTGAAACTCTTGAAACGGTAGCCTGACCATGCTTCAGTCCAGAAGAATGAACTAGTACTGAGTCCCCTCTTAATACCAGACTCCTTGTGCTGAGGATTGAACATAAGAAGCGCCATCTCCGGAACAGACCCTAGGTCCATCAAGTCCGGTGATCCGCACACGCGGAGGCCCCGCCAGGTGTACCCTGGCATAGTTTTAGTCCCCATATCGCTGTAAGCTTCTCGTAAAGAGAAGTGCATCTAGCTTACCCTTACCCATGTCACTTCATGCCACTCATAAGGAGATGTACATCTAACTTACCCTTAAATCCTAGAACGGTGGATTCCGCAATTACCTCTTCTTGGAGAGCATTCCAGGTGTCCACCACTCGTTGCGTGAAGCAGAACTTCCTGATATTTGTCCTGAACTTAGCTTCAGCCCATGTCCTCTTGTCCGTGCCATATTGGACATTGTAAATAATGTTTTTTCCTGCTCTATTTTGTCGATTCCTTTCAGTATTTTGAATGTCTCAATCATATCCCCTCGCAGTCTCCTTTTCTCAAGGGAGAACAACCCCAGTCTCTTAAGTCTTTCCTCATAATCCAGGTTCTCCATAGCTTTCACCAGCTTTGTAGCTCGTCTCTGCACCCTCTCTAGCAGTTTTATATTCTTCTTTAGGTATGGAGACCAATGCTGGATGCAGTATTCCAAGTGTGGTCTGACCATCGCTCTATAAAGCGGTATTATAACTTTCTCCAATCTACTCGTGATTCCCTTCTTTATCATGCCTAGCATTCTATTCGTGTTCTTCGCTGCAACCGCGCATTGCGCCAACAGCTTCAGTGTCCTATCAATTAATACTCCCAGGTCCTTTTCCTGTTTGGTTTTTCCCAGAGTTGCACCTGATATACTATACTTGTGTTCCTTATTTTTTCTGCCTAATGCATCACTTTGCATTTTTCCACATTAAACTTCATCTTCCATTTATCTGTCCAACAGTAAAGACCTGTTCAAACAGGCCAATACTCTGTTTGAATGTTAATTCCAAAAAACGAACAAACATGGAATGCCCCCCAACTGCTGATAAACTGGCAGACTTTTTCAAAAACAAAGTTAGCACGCTACAAGCCAATTTTGGGGACAAGACTAATGACATGCTGATTTTAACTAGACCAGTAGATGATATTAGAGTAGATATGACCTGGGACCAATTCACCACCCCTGATTGGAACTTTTTTCGCAAACTGTTTTCTAAATACACGAAAAAGCACTGTCGATTAGACAACTGCCCTAGCAAAGTAATGAATAATGCACCCTTTTCCTTCAGAGCAAACCTTTTCAAATGGGTCATTTTCCAATTGCAAGAAGGTTGATTTGGGCAGGAAGTAGGACAAATTATAGTCACACCCATTATTAAAAAAACTAAAAAGCCTCATTATATGCACAAAAAAAATACAGACCAGTAGCCAGCATTAGAAGGATTAGTAAATGACGAATTGGTCAAATACTTAGAAAAATTTAATATCCTGCACAATTGCCAATCTGGATTTCGTTCAGGTCACAGTACAGAAACTATACTAGCATCATTAATTAATCAACTAAACAACCTATTTAGCTTAGGTACCAGTGCCCTGATTCTCCAACTAGATCTAAGCAGTGCCTTCGATCTGGTAGATCATGATCTATTGTTGGGTGCTTGAATTCAATTGGAATCACGGGTAATGTACACAAATGATTCCAGGGTCTCCTGAAAAACAGATCTTATCAAGTATACAGTGCAGGTAAATACTGTCCCCTATGGACAAATTCCTATGGAGTCCCGCAAGGCTCTCCACTATCACTAACGCTGTTCAATATATATTTAGTCCCTCTGGCTAATTTACTACAAAGTCTGAATGTGATATTCTACATCTACACTGATGATATTACTATAGTAATACCACTACAATCATTCTCAACAGAAATAAGTATCCTAATCTCAAATATTCTGGGAAAAATAGAACAATGGATGTTGCAGTCAAAATTGAAACTCAACCCTGAGAAAACTAAGATCTTTCTTGCTAGCCCCAATGACAAACTCAGGTAAGCCTCCATTCATCTCAATGGTCAAAATTTCAAGATAGCAAATCACATCAAAATCTTGGGAGTTATTCTAGACCAGTGGTTCCCAACCCTGTCCTGGAGGAACACCAGGCCAATTGGGTTTTCAGGCTAGCCCTAATGAATATGCATGAAGCAAATTTGCATGCCTATCACTTCCATCATATGCAAATCTCTCTCATTAGGGCTAGCCTGAAAACCCGATTGGCCTGGTGTTCCTCCAGGACAGGGTTGGGAATCACTGTTCTAGACCGACACCTAACGTTCGAGAAACACACTGACCAACTGACTAAAAAATGCTTCGCTATTTTATAGAAACTAAGAACCATTAAAAAATATTTTGACATGGAGTCCTTTAGAATGCTAGTTCAATCCACCATCCTATCTACCTTAGACCAGTGTTTTTCAACCTTTTTACACCTATGGACCGGCAGAAATAAAATAATTATTCTGTGGGCCAGCATCGGTCCGTGGACTGGTGGTTGAAGAACACTGGGCTAAGTCGTGGGCCAGACCCCACCCATCTCTACCCAATCTCCGCCCCAGACCCCGCCCCCATAATAGTACTAATTGCACCTTGCACGTCCTGTGCCTCATCTGGAAGCCTTCCCTCTGACTTTGCAATGTCAGAGAGAAGGCTTCTGGTTCAGGCGCAGGATGCCTGTAGGAGCCGATGCCCGTAGGAGCCACTGCCGTGGCTTTGTGCACTGAATCAGTTAGGAAGAGGGAGCTGGCTCGAAGATAACTCCGCATCGATCACACCGTGGACTGGCGGTTGAAGAACACTGTTTTGGGCCTGATGCACGTGCTGGCCCTGTGGACCGGCAGGAAATTTCTGTGGACCGGCACTGGTCCATGGACCGGTGGTTGAAAAACACTGCCTTAGACTTTTGTAATATCACATACCTAGGGTCAACCAAGAAAATATTGCTAAGACTTCACCTGGTTCAAAATGTGGCTGTTCGTCTGATCTTTGGATTAAAAAAGTTTGACCATGTAAGTCCTTTTTACATGCAACTTCATTGGCTCCATTTCGAATCTAGAGTTATTTTTAAATCCAGCTGCATTTGTTATAAAGCATTATTTGGACTACTACCATCATACTTATCCACCCAACTAAAATTATTCTCATCAAATAAGAACACAAGAAACTCGGGTATGTTTATATAACCCACTCTGAAAGCCTATCGTTTTAAAAGTTTCTTAGACAAAACTCTGGCTTTTCAAGCGGGGAAAATGAACTCTTGGTTGTGTCCTCTAATTGACCAATCCCAATCTTACCTTGAGTTCAGAAAATCAATAAAAACCTATTTGTTTGGTAAATTTGTGTGATGTGATGATTTCATATTATATTACATTGTACTGCATCATATTGTATTTCACTGTACTGCATTCCACTGAATTCTACTGTATTTTGTGTCTTCGCTGATATGTCTCAGTTCTCTTGCTGTGAACCACCCGAAACTTCCAGTTGGGCGGTATATAAGAAAATAAATTATTATTATTTATTATTATTATAACTTTGTTGATAGTGCCGGCAGATGCCGGTTGGTCAGCACTATGAGGGCAGAATTGTTTAATAGTCACTGTGGTCGCTCTCTTTTTTTTTTAAAGTGAAGGGAAAGAAGAAAAATCAAGACCCGGTCAGACCTTCTATCATTGGAGGGAGGGTGAGGCAGGGACCTGGGGGGACGGCTAGGTGTAATCCCTAAAGCCGGCACCGTTCAGCCATACACCCCTGTCTCACTGAAGAAAAAGCTCAACCAGAAAAATAGAATTGCCGTCTCATTGAAGAGAAACCTCAACAGGAGAAAATAATTGCCCAGTCACAGCCAGAATCCAGGAGCTAGTTGAATAGCAACCATCACCTGCTGGGAGATAGAGCATACTGAAGATGCAGAAGGTGTGCCAGCCAATAGGACCACCTGTTAATCAGTTCCTCTATCTCCACCTGCTGGTAGATGTGTGCTCTCCCATTGGTCTCTGGATTCATCTGCTGCTGTTGCTAAGGAAACCACATTTGCCAGTGAATGGATCAATGCGGTGCACATTAATAAAATGTAATAAATGAAAGGAACTCTATAACAAAAGATAGGAAAGCACTCATATATGTTAAAAGTCATGCATCATGTGTGTGCTCTATGAGATCCCACAGGAGGGTAAGGTCAGGGAAGTAATCAAGGGTTAGATAAATTAAATACTTTAACGAAGAAACAGCTCGTTAGCAAAGCCATGAATATGGAAAAGGTCGATTCTAAACAGATAGATGTGGAGAGATCATTCCAAAGCTTTGATGCTACATATGTAATTAAAAAAAAACAAAAAACAAACAGGCTCTAGTGGATTTGTAAAATGCTTGTTTTGGATTAGTGAGAACCAGATAATTGACATCCAAAGAATAGAGGGCTTGAGTGGGGGTGTAGGGAATTATTAAAGAAGACAAGTATGGGGGTTGGCCATTGCAAAGTGTTTTATATGAAAGACATATGATCTTAAAGAAAATTCGGAAATGCACAGGCAGCCAGTGGAGACATAGGAAGAAAGGAGTCAAGTGGTCAAACAGATGGCTATGTTTGATAGGGTCTGAAAGTTTTTTGAGTGGAGTAGAAGTGATACCTGCATAGATGGAGCTACAGCTTGATGGACCACTGGTCTGACCCAGTAAGGCTAATATTTTTTAACTCACTGTGCCCCAAAATTTTACCAGGACAAGCAGGGAGCTCAGGTTCTATAATGGGGAACTTAGACCACAGAGGCTAAGGAGATGGCATCCATCGGTGAAATTACAGTGTTCCCAGTTCCCAGTAGTACTGTTTTTTTGATAAAAGCTGGATCTTGGGTCATAACTAAACTAACTAAACTAAACCTTAAGTTAGTATACCGCATCATCTCCATAAAGATAGAGCTTGACACGGTTTACAGGTAATAAACGAGGGAAGGACATAATAAGAAATTAGAGGTTATGAAAAGGATAGCTAGCTGCATTCAATTCTGTTTTGCAGTAAAAGCAGGGTCCTAGGTCCCCCCCCCCCAAAAAAAAAAAATACTAATCTCAGGTGTGAATCTTCCCTGTGCTAAGTCAGAAAACAGATGACAACACCGGAGGAGGGGGGATATGCCAGATGGTTGGATAATTGAGACTGAACTCTATTTAAAAAAATAAAAATAAAAAATAAAAGTGCTTCATAAAAGTGGAGAACTTGCCCAGTGGCTTGATTCCTTTTTTCATTTTTCTAGAGAACAAAAGATGAAGCTTGTTTAGTCACTATGGACAAATTCTCCACTTTTATGAGGAATATTCTTTTCTCTTGTTTTTATAAATAGACCCTGTCTGTAAATCTCATTGTTTGTACTTAGTTTGTAAGAATGACACAGCGCCTGGCAAGGGGCCAGGCAGTTTATATGAGAGTAAAATATAACACATGCCGTGTTTTGTTCTATAAACCAGTTGCAGCGATCTGTATTTGTTATGTTTGTTAGTAGTCTGTTTAATAATAAACCCCCTCTTTTACTAAGGGCTCCTTTTACTAAGGTGCGCTAGCATTTTTAGCGCACGCAGCACACTACGCGGCTAGAACTAATGCCAGCTCAATGCTGGTGTTAGCGTCTAGCATGCGTGGCATTGTAGCGTGCGCTATTCCATGCGTTAATGCCCTAACGCAGCTTAGTAAAAGGAGCCCTATGGCGCACTAGCCGATTTAGCGGGTGCTAAACGCTAACGCGGCCATAGAATATAACGGACACGTTAGCGTTTAGTGCACGCTAAATCAGCTAGCGCGCATTAGTAAAAGGACCCCAAAACGTCCATTTCATAATCTCTACTGATCAGAGCTGGGGAGGTATTCAGTTGAAATTTGTTCAGCTTTGAAGAAGTTGAGAAACACTGATCTAGATCAGAATGCCTTCCAACATACAGTAAATGCAAGCACATCGACACTTGTATTGCAGGAATCACTAGATGATCTGAAGGCTTATGCTTATATAACAGAGTGACCCAAAGCTTGCAAAAATGTGTGGAATATTTAGGCCATATTGTTCTGAAAGGTTTCTTCAGGGAGAGGCCTCATGTAGTGCAATGCCTCTCAGTCTACCAGAAAATAAAGAATGAATGAACCTCTCTGTTTTTGTCCTTTTCTGTACCTTTGGATAATGATATAGCGCCGGGGGTTGGGGTGGGGGGTGGGATGATCCCAGGCAGAGATCATTCCGAATCAGAGCCCCAGCGGGCCACCTAGTCCTCCCAACAGACTATGCTGTCCTTGCCTATCATATCCATTAGGGATGTGCATTCATGCTGAAATGAAATGGAAATCACAACAGCCTTGTTTCATTTGGTTTCATATCAAAATAAAATACCGCCCTCTAAAATGAAACAAAAGTAATTTTCTTCCATTTTGTTTCATTTTCAGGAACAGCATACATTACTCCTGAAAATGAAACAAAATGAAAAAATAAAAATGAAAAATCCACCAAAATGAAATGAATGGAACCAAAAACCTGGGGCTGAAATGAATGAAGATACTGAAATGAAAACCACAATCCACTGCTGAATACTAGCTGAAAGGTGCAAGAGAGACAGCTCTTGTCTTACCAACTTTGCAATGCAAAATGGCATCAGCTGAATTCATGCAAGTGAAAATAACTGTGACATAGCCACAAGTAGGTTTGAAGAGCAGGATGGGTTCAGGAACATTAAAATTGGGATTTGCTACCTAGGCATAACTATGCATGGACTTATGTCCTCACTCCATTGTCCAGTGCCTTAAATCTCACTCAATAAAGAATAGCTCTTTACTTGCTTCAGCCCTTCTGCTCTCAGGCTGCTTGCAGAGAACAGGAGGTATTGCTGCCCCTGTATAAGACTCTGGTGAGACCTCATTTAGAATATTGTGTACAATTCTGAAGGCAGCACCTTCAAAAAGATATAAAAAGGATGGAGTTGGTCCAGAGGAAGGCTACTAAAATGGTATGTGGTCTTCATCATAAGGCGTATGGGGACAGACTTGAAGATCTTAATCTGTATACTTTGGAAGAAAGGCGGGAGAGGGGAGATATGATAGAAACATTTAAATACCTACGTAATGTAAATGCACATGATTCGAGTCTCTTTAATTTGAAAGGAAATTCTACAATGAGAGGGCATAGGATGAAGTTAAGAGGTGATAGGCTCCGGAGTAATCTAAGGAAATACTTTTTTACAGAAAGGGTGGTAGATGCATGAAACAGTCTCCCAGAAGAGGTGGTAGAGACAGAGACTGTGTCTGAATTCAAAAGGGCCTGGGATAGGCACGTGGGATCTCTCGGAGAGAGAAAGAGATAATGGTTACTGCGGATGGGCAGACTAGATGGGCCATTTGGCCTTTATCTTCCATCATGTTTCTATGTTTCAAAGATACTTCACTCCAAGCCATGCTCTCCTGAGCCACTGCTGGCTTTCCCCTGGGTTCTTTTTTAAAAGCTGCTTTATCTCATTTTTACATGTTAGTGCCAACATCCTGGTTGCAACTCAGTTAAAGAGAAGCTCATATTTTTGGAATAGGCTATTCTTTCCCCATGAATTTAATTAGGTTCATAACAAACCTGAATCCCTGAACCCTGAACCCTGAACCATCGTCTCATCCACTCATTTACAGCAATTATATGATCTACATATACGATGGGGTGCTGAAAACTTCTCAGAAGAAAATGACGTAGATATGGTTCAATGATGAACTGAAACAATGTGAAAACATAGAATTTTGTTTCTATAAATTAACACTTAACAAAACAACACTTTTCAGCTACAGTGACAAAATAACAGAAATTAGGAAGTTGGTTGGTTGGGATGAGAACTTCTCAGCACCCCCTTGTACATTAAAAGCATAAATATATAGAATACTAGCTTATATATGAGATGTGGTATATGTCAATATGCCACCTAAGACTTATTCTGTAAATTTAAAATCTTCTTGCATAGTGTATGTTTGCAAACGGGTGTATACATGGGAACAGCATGGACAGGACATATAATTTACAGAATACTGAAAGTTATATGTGATCCTGCCACATTTAAAGGTGCTATTCAGTACCAGTGCCTGCCATTTCCAAACCAGAGATACTTTCTTCATGACTGTCTTATTTTGCCCTGAACAGTGTGATAGCTCCCGAGGAAGGAGGTTGTGTCCTCCAAAATGGAGCTCTGTAGCACAGTGGATTTACTCACAAGTTATGAAGATGTGAATCATCGTTGCTGTCATTTTGAAGATAAGTAATACATCGTCTCCCTTATTGTAGTATGGTTATAGCAATTATTTAGATAAGGTTACCATTAGGAGATTGGACTCTTTTTGAAAAAAATTTTTTTTGAAGATTTCTTTCACAGAGCACACTTTAAGAAAGAATCTTAAGTGTTAATTTATACGGAGACAGTCCAAACTATCTGAATAACTGCCTCATCCACAACACCGCAACCAGACATAGGAAAACTCACACCCCATTCTTATACCCCCCCAATTAAGGAGGTCAAACGGAAAAAACTATATAATGGCCTCCTGGCCACTCAAGCAGCCAAACTAGTCAACCAAATCGCCAATCTACTGACGGCATCCCTCGACTACAAGACTTTTAGAAAAGAAATAAAGACCATACTCTTCAAGAAAACTCTGAAAAAAGAAATAATACCGCAAGTCTCAAACTCCACCTCTCACTGAAGCCAACTACCCCAAACAAATAGCCTTACCCATTTCTTACTCTTTTTGAAAATGACCAATTTTTTTTTGTAAGTTCTTGTTGTAATACATCTTGGATAATTCTTTTGTAATCCGCCTTGAACTGCAAGTTAATGGCGGAATAGAAATCCCTAATGTAATGTAATGTAATTTGTACACGTTGCTTTGGGATTATGAAACACACACAAGGTCCTAGGATATTTTCACACCTACTTACCCTTTTGGGTAAAATATAAATGTGCCAACTCTTAAAGCAGGAAGTTCCTGCATATGAGGGGTGATTAATGAGGACCTTACATATCTGTTAATATTAGTAGTGTGTTCACCTAGCAATATTTCTTCTGTTTTTTGCTCAGAATGAAGCATGTTTTTGTCACCACTTATTGAGGCATAATTTAGCCAGTGATGATCAGCACTTTAAAAAAATGCTGACCACCGCCAGTTGAATGTTGGGGGTATTTTTTTTTTTTATCGTTGCACTTGGAACAACATCTTAAAATAGGGAGTAAAGTGATTTATCAACCAGATATTAGCCTCTTGCCATTGGGACCAATGAATAGGTTTGTCCTGTATGAGAAATTGTTACAGTTCCAACTGAATTGCTGTTAATACACTGGTCTCTAGTTGTATATGTTTTAAGGTCTTTGTTTGATATGTTTCTTGAAAACCAATAAAAATATTATACTAAAAAAATAAATAAATAGGGAGTAAAGTTTTATTGCATGCAATATCTGTATGAGGGGGTGCTGGAAAGTTCTCAGCCCAACCAACCAATGTCCTAAATTTTGCCACTGTAACTGAAAAGAGTGTTGTTATATTTGGTTAAGTGCCAATTTGCAGTTATATGTTTATATTATTTCAGATCATTGATTGAACCATATCCACATCATTCTCTTTTTGGTTGGTCTGAGAATTCAATACCCCCTAATATGTTAGGTTTTAGGACCTATTAATTTCCTGTTATTTTTTCTTTTATTGTAATTTCGTTCTCCCTTAATATGGACCGAATGGTAAAATAACATTGGTGATTTCTTTGCCCTTTTTGAGATGTATATGCAAATCCATTTCTATATTTTGTCATTGTAAAATTTAATAAAAGAAAAAAAAAAAAAGAAAGACTACCATAACAGAAGATAGTTGAAATAGTTGCCTTACTAAGGTCAAAAGTAATTTCAAATGTTTCTAAACTAAACTAAACGTTAAGTTTATATACTGCATCCTCTCCATGAATTTAGAGCTCGGCACGGTTTACAAGAGCTTAATAAAGGAAAAGAATAGCACATTGAGTTTGGTGGATTGAGAATAGTGGGGGAGGAGAGGGTTACGTTTTTGTGAAAAGACTGGTTTTCAGGTGCTTACGGAATAGTTGGAAGGAGACCTGAGTCCGCAGTGGAGTAGTAAGGTTATTCCAAAGCCCTGTAATTCTTCCCAAAGCTTCAGAAGCCATAAATGTAATGGAGCAATGGGTGACAGACTTCAAGCTCAAACTTAACTCAGAAAAAAATGAAATTCTTTGTTGCTTCACCACACCCGATTGACACCAATATACCACTATGTATCAATAATCTTAGTTACCCTATCCAGCCCACCATAAAGATATTAGGTGTAATTCTGGATCAACGCCTAACCATGAAAGACCAGGTAGACTCCTTAATCAAAAAGGGTTTCTTCACTCTCTGGAAGCTCAGATCTATTAGAGCTTACTTCGATATGTCGGCTTTCAGAACCCTGGTCTAATCCCTCATACTGTGTCTACTTGACTACTGTAACATCGCCTATTTGGAAATTTCCCAAAAACTTTTGCGACATTTACAAGTAATGCAAAACGCAGTGGTCAGACTGATCTTTGGGCTAAAAAAGTTTGATCACGTGTCACCCTACTACCGGCAGTTGCATTGGCTACCGATGGAGGCACACGTAAAATTTAACTTCACCTGCTTCTGCTTCAAAGCACTATACGGACTTGCCCCTAAATACATAACCGACCTTTTCTCCTTCTCAGCCAACAGACACTCCAACTTCATTTCCCCCCCAGAGGTTGCAAACTGAAAAAACACCAAGCAACGCTATGGGGTAGGGACCTAGAACAATTGCTTTCGCCCACCACTTATGAGGTTTTCAGGAAACGTATAAAAACACATCTGTTCCTAAAATATCTAGACAACTGACCCTCTTCTCCTTCCCCCTCGATATTGATCACCATATCCTATTAATCTCTCTATCCTCAAAAATGGATTTCCTGTCCCACCAACTCTCTTTCTTCCTCCTCTTTTAAGTTCAATTCAATTTGTACCTTGCTTAATCTTTTGTAAATCGCATAGAACTTCATGGTATTGCGGTATATAAACTGTTATTATTATTATTAAGAAGAGAGATTTTCCCAGTTTTCCCGCATAGAGGATATCTTTTAGTGAGGGGAAGGAAAGCTTAAGTTTTTGGGTGGGCCTGGTATTGTCAGGACTCGGGGAGTTCCAAGATAGAGGGATTAGAGGAGGGAGGATACCGTGTAGGATTTTAAAAGCTAAGCAGGAACATTTAAAATGAACCCTGGCGATTATTGGGAGCCAGTAGAGTTTGGACAAAAGTGGGGAGACATGATCAAATTTACGTTTTGCGAAGATCAACTTGGCCGCAGTGTTCTGAATTAGCTGAAGTCTATGAAGACTCTTTTTGGTTAGACTAAGGTAGATGGAATTGCAGTAATCTAGTTTGGAAAGGATGATGGATTGAACAAGGACAGCAAAATGTTGTTGGTGGAAGAAGGATCTCACTTTCCTCAGCATGTGGAGGCTGAAAAAACATGATTTTACCAGGGAGTTGAGGTGGTCGGTGAAGGAAAGAGAAGAGTCAATGATGATGCCTAGAACTTTGCTTGAGAACTCAAGCTGCAGCATGGCGCCACAGGGCAGTGCAAAGAGGGTGGGCAACTGTCCTAATTTTAGACGAGCCAGAGAAGTTTCGTTTTGGACTCGTTCAGTTTCATTTGAACAGAGAGAGACCAGGATTGGAATTTAGTTATACATGCTGTTATGTTCTCAGAGAGGTTGGTAAGGTTCGAGTCTGTCTCAAGAAGGACAAGGATGTTGTCATCATAAGTGTAGATTGTTTCAAGGGAAGATTGATGGAAGATTTTCAGGGAAAACATGTAGATGTTGAAGAGAATAGGGGATAGGGATGATCCCTGCGGGACTCCACAGGTCGGTTTCCAAGGAGTGGACATAATGCCATTTGTGTTGACAATGTAGGAGCGGAAATGTAAGAAGTTCAAGAACCATTCTAAGACTGTGGAGTCGATGCCTATCTCAGAAAGTTGATAAATTAGAATATAGTGGTGGACGACATCGAAAGCTGCAGAGAGATCGAATTGTAATAGGACAGCAAACTTATTGCGAGAGTGTAATTGTTGCACTTTTGAAATTAATGAGACCAGGAGGGATTCGGTGCTGAAGTTGGGTCTGAAGCCATATTGGTAAGGTAAGAGAATGGAGAATCTCTCTAGGTAGGATGAGAGCTGGGTGGAAATGATGGCCTCTAGCATTTTAGTCAGGAGAGGGATGTTTGCTATGGGATGGTAGTTAGAAGGAGAGGAAGGGTCAAGATAGGCTTTTTTTTCAGTAATGGGGAAAAGGCAATTTGTCCCATTTCTGCGGAGAATAGGCTTGATGTTAAAGCAGAGTTTATAAGTCCGGTAAGGGATGAGATGGCCTGTGCAGGAATATTCTTGTAAAAGTAGGAAGGGAATGGATCTAGGGTACATTTGCAGGATTTCAGTTTGAGGCAGAGATTGGCGATCTGGTGTTCAGATACGAGTTCGAAACAAGTCCAGGATTTGTCTGCTGGGATAGGGTTAGAGTCATTGGGGGCCAGAGAGTTGTAGGAGACTGATGGGGGGAAGGAGCTTCTTATGGTAGTTATCTTTTTGTTGAAGAATTTTGCTAGGTCGTTTGCTGATGGGGAGGAGGGGGGAATGGTGGAGTCATTTTTGGAAGTTAAGGAGCGCCAGATGTTAAACAGTGTGCTGCTTTGGTTGTTGGATTGGGAAATTTTATCATCATAGTAGTTCTTCCTAGCTTTTTTTAGTACTGAGTTATAAGACTTGATATTTTCCCTCCAGGATTGTCTATCTGAAGGGGATTTGAATTTTTTCCATTTGCGCTCCAGTGCTCGACATTTCTGCTTCAGTTCTCTGTGGTACGGAAGATACCAAGGGGCTTTACGGGAGTATGAGATGGATTTGGTAGATAAAGGGGCAAAAGC
The DNA here is from genome assembly GCF_902459505.1 of Geotrypetes seraphini. Taxonomy (NCBI): domain Eukaryota; kingdom Metazoa; phylum Chordata; class Amphibia; order Gymnophiona; family Dermophiidae; genus Geotrypetes; species Geotrypetes seraphini. Next base: position 95,385,335 of record NC_047085.1, on the reverse strand, counting down.
GCAATAGGTAGTCTTGGAGAGGTTTATCCAGTTGCGCCAGTTGGATTCTGGGTCAGTAGGCTTAGAACGGGTGGAAAGGTGATTGAGAAATTGGGAACAGAAGAGTTCGCTCGTGATTTTTCTGCGGAAGGTAATAGGATTTGTGGCACGGGGTAGAGATCCAAGGTGGGACATGAAGATGGGAAGGCAGAAAGAACCTAGAAAGTGATCAGACCAAGGGACATGTTACCAACGAGCATCTTCGGCAGAGGTTTTGTGTTCGGTCAGGTCGAGGAAGCTGATGATGTCTAGTGTGTGCCCCTTTTCATTGAGGAGGATGCAGAAGGGAAACCTAGAAAAGTCCATTCTAGATTAAATCATTTCTACAAAACTCTTTTACAAAGCCATACTAGCATTTTTAGTGCTGGCCATGGCGATGACAGCTCAGACACTCATAGAAATTCTATGAGCGTCCGAGTTGTTACCACAGCACACAACACTAAAAATGCTAGCTCAGCTTTGTAAAGGAGGGGGGCAAATGCTGAATATCTGTTTTTTTTCTGAGACAGAATTTCTAGGTTCTCTAAAATTGATGCTGAATATAATTTTAGCTCTCTAATGGAAAACTGGAGCTTACAACAGTGTCTAATAGTGGAATGGTGTACTTTTTTTAAGGTATAAAGTAGGTATGATACTGCTTCAGTAAGTAGTCTGAAAAGGTAATCAAGCCAAAAGCATTTAGAAAAGAATAGTCAGTTTGTATAATCTGTCCACAGAGAAGACATTTCAATGGAGTACATTTGAGGCTGCCTAGAATAAAAATAAATATTTAACACTCTTTCATTAGCTCACAAAATTCTATTTTCCCAGTGCAAATCAAGATAAACAGTGCTGAAACTAAACTTTGCATAGTGCCAAGCTGAAGGAAATGGAACTGAAAACATTGGCATTCACAAAATTTCCTTACACTCCCCCTCCCAACTAAATAATCCATTCCACAGCAATATGATTAAATACATAATTTGGCACAAACTGGCTGCAGCTTTAGTCGCAGAACCAATAATTATTAACACTATCATCCTTGAACATAATCCTTAAAATAATAATTCCAGCTACCCAGACTACCCCTCCCAGATAAGTCTTTCCCATCACAAATTATCCCCTTTAACAGCACTAGTTAGTTGGTGATGACCTAGTTGTAATCAACCCCAAGCACTACAATCCAGATGATTCCTTCTGTACATCCAGCAAAGCCTTCATTGATAGGTGGGGGAGGGGAGGGGTATTTTTGATAGGACATCTAAGTCTGAGTTTGGACCTCTTGGGAAAGATGTCCAGAAACCTAGTAGAGAAATGTTCATTCTCAAAACAGCAAGACATCTTTCTTTTTTTTTTAATCACCTATGTAGACATTTTGATCCTTAGTACATTTATCTTTATTGGCCATTCTCTAATATAAAGACGTCCACATGAAAAGCACACAAAAGCCAGCTTTTCATACATTCTAACAGCCAGCATTCTTAGCAAACAGGCCACACAGACATCTGAGCAGAGGGGCACTCTAGGGGGCACTGCGGTGAATGTCACATTTAAAAGTCCCAGGTATCCATGTCAATATAACCTGCCTATATTGTATAGTAAGCACTCCAAAATAATAATAATAATAACTTTATTCTTCTATACCGCCACAATCTTGCGACTTCTAGGCGGTTTACAATCAAGAGTGCTGGATATTCAGCGAAATACAATAAGTAGATATTCAGAGGAAATACAGAGATCAGAGACCTCAGGAGGCAATAGTATAGAAATACAATTTGCTGAGCGAAAATGTAATATGTACATTTTAGCAGGTAATGTCCGACAGGACCTGTTGGGGATAAATAGCAACGTAAAGTTACGATAAGATGAAGATAACAGATTATATTTATAACAGTGCTGTAAGTTCAGGTGGAATAGGGAGGGGGGAGGGAGAGGGAGAGCGGGTCAATTGTTTAGGTATTTCTGGAGCAGGTATGTTTTTAGGCGTTTCCTGAATTCCCCGTATGTAGTGGGCGAAAGCAGTTGGTCTAGGTCTTTGCCCCATAAGACTGCTTGGTGAGAGAGAAGGTGTTCGTGGTGTTTTTTTCATTTTGCAGCCTCTAACTGGAGGGGAAATGGGTTTTGGGTGTGTGTTTCTCTTGAGTTTGTTATTAGAAAATGCGAAAAGGTCCGTTATGTACTTGGGGGTCAGGCAGTATAGTACTTTGAAGCAGAGGCAGGCAAATTTAAACCTTACTCGGGCTTCCATTGGTAGCCAGTGCAGCTGCCGATAGTAGGGTGTCACGTGGTCAAATTTCTTCAGCCCAAAGATAAGTCTGACCGCAACATTTTGCATTATTTGAAGATGTCTCATATTCTTTTGTGAGATTGCTAGATAGGCGATGTTGCAGTAGTCAAGCTGACTCAGTATGAGGGATTGCATTAGGATTCTGAATGTTGACGTATAAAAGTATGATTTAATGGTTCTGAGTTTCCAGAGAGTAAGGAAACCTTTTCTGAATAGGGAATCCATTTGTTCCTTCATTGTTAGGCATTGGTCTAGAATAGACTTCTGGGACCATTGGAATACAACCAGTACTTCCATCCTAGATAAAATCGCCCCCATACATAAAAGCAAAAGCAACACAAACAAATACAACAAATGGTTCGACACCAAACTATTAAAAATGAAACAAACAGCTAGGCGACTAGAAAGGATTTGGAATAAAACAGGAGAACTGACAGACCGCAACAAATGGAGAGCCTACATAAAAACCTACAAACAACTGATAAAAGACAAACGCAAAGCGTTCTACTCCACCAAAATTATTTTCATGGTGGGCTGAATAGGGTAGTTGAGTTTATTGATGCATAGTGGGGTTTTATTGTCAAGCGGATGAGGGGAGGAAATGAAGAATTTTGTTTTTTCTGGGTTGAGCTTGAGCTTGAAATCTGTCATCCATTGTTCCATCTCATTTATGGCATCGGATGCCTTGGGAATGGTTTCTGAGATGGAGTTGGCAAATGGGATGATGATCGTAGTTTTATTCCTAGTTGGGTTAGTTTCACACCTAATGAGGACATGTAGATATTGAAAAGCTGTGGGGAAAGCGGTGACCCTTGTGGCACTCCGGATGAGTTGCTCCAGGTGTCGGAGTGTTCGTTGTTAAAGCGTACCTGGTAAGAACGGGATGTGAGGAAGCCACAAAACCAGTTTAGTACCTCTGCTCTGATACCAATGGCGTCTAAGCATTGCATCATTTTCTCATGGTCTACCAAGTCGAATGCAGAGCTCATGTCGAATTGCATGATCAGGGCATTGAGGCCCTTACTAAATAATAGGCCCAGATAGTCTAGGATGGCAGCGATTACTGTCTCCGTACTGAATAGGGTTCTAAAGCCGGATTGAGTTTCATGCAGGAGAGAGAATTGATTAAGGTAGTCCATTAGTTGGGTGTGTACTAGTCATTCCATGATTTTTACAATGAATGGGATAGATGCTATTGGTCTGTAGTTTGTTATTAGCGCTGAGGATTCTTTTCTATTTTTTGGGATGGGGGTTATTATTATGTGGCCATTGTTAATAAGGAAAGTCCCATTTTTTAGGTTGTGGGTTAGGTAGTGTAATAGTGATATTTTGAATTCTGGTGGTGCCGCTTTCATAATCTCCGGAGGGCACATATCTAGGATGCAGTGAGATTTAGAGTATTTGTTGTAGAGTTTGGGTAGGTATTCCATTCTGGATCTAGAAAGGAACTCCAGATCATGTCTGTAGGTATTTCATTGTCATGTGAGTTAGCTATTTGGTAGTTACTGGGGATGATTGTTACATCGTTATTGTTTATACAGTTATTTTTTAGGTTTTTAATTTTGGAATCAAAATATAGAGCTAGGTCCTTCGCGGTGGGTAACTTCGTGTTGTGCTCAGGTGTGGTGTAGCGGGTGGTGTCAAATAGGTTTGTGACTATGTTGAATAACTCTTTTGTATTGATTCCTTGTGAACCTTTGCATGATAAGTTAATTTTGGTGGAGTAGAACGCTTTGCGTTTGCCTTTTATCAGTTGTTTGTAGGTTTTTATGTAGGCTCTCCATTTGTTGCGGTCTGTCAGTTCTCCTGTTTTATTCCAAATCCTTTCTAGTCGCCTAGCTGTTTGTTTTGGTTTTAATAGTTCGGTGTCGAACCATTTGTTGTATTTGTTTGCGTTGCTTTTGCTTTTATGTATGGGGGCGATTTTATCTAGGATGGAAGTACTGGTTGTATTCCAATGGTCCCAGAAGTCTATTCCTTCCTCTGTTACTATCTGCGGTTCGTATTCTGACCAGTATTCTTCTGGATTAATATAACCTCTTGTTTGATGTTCTTTTTTTATCATCAGACGTGTTTTAGATTTTCGGTGTGACCAGATCAGCTTAAAATAATAGGTGAAGTGGTCGGACCAGATGTCGTGATGCCAGGTGCCTTCAGTCAGAGAGATGATTGGGTCAAGGTTTTCCTTTGTGGACATGGCAACTAGGTCTAAATGATGGCCTTTTTTGTGAGTTTGGTTGTATGTTCCTTTGCAGTTGTTAATAAAGATAATTTGAAAAAAAAAAAAAAAGAAATGGCAAAAAACTTTAAGGTTGAAGTGCCAACCTGTGCCCAAATAAAAGGTGCCAAAATCGCAACTACGTAGGTGCTTTAGGCCGCTGAATGTGAAAGTAGGTGTGGCCAATATCGGAAGTGGAATTAGGTAGCCTAAAGCACCAACATATGTGCGATTCAAGTAAAGATAGGCACCGGGAGCGTAGGCCCAGAAAACCCTGGCCTACATTTCTGGCATCTATCTTTCCCATAGGCGTGATTTTGAAACCAGTGTCGATGCATGATTGACATGTGGGCCGTCGATATCGGCGTCAGTTACAGAATCCAGTCCTAAATGAGTAAAAGCCTATTTGCATCTCTTAGCTAAATTCTGCAGAAACAGATACTGAACTGTAAACATTTTTGTAGGTTAGTATATGGGGTCCAAAATGAGCAATTTTTTAAAAGTATATTTTCAGGCTATTATGAACATGCATAATTAACATGAATATTTGAATCTTATTGATCAATTAACACTTCTTAAATAGAATATCGTTGTGGGGGATGATATCATTCTTTTCAAGTAATACTGAATTATATTAAACAATTATAGCAGAGAAGGCATCGGGCTTGAAGGAAAATATGAAACTAAAGACTAGTATATGAAGGAAGGAATGAAGTATGGTGCTGACAAAAAAATAAAATTTGGAGAAATTGCAAAACTAATTAATCATAACATAGATTATACAGTGTAGAGTACCCAGCATACATACCCAGTATTATCAGTATGCACAAGGAGATTTCTTTAACAAAGTGTTTCCTGCAATTTCTGCCTAAATCTGTGTCAAAAAAATCTTTGAAAAAGGGAAGGAAGCAGCATTAATGTGTACTATACACACACTCAAATACATTGGCACACAGATGGATTTTAGATAATAGTTAGCACTTGTTAGGATAACTTAATTAAAACTACTTATTCAAATCCTTTAGCTCATTAGTGATAAAATCTTGATTAGCAAGTTTTCCTGCTAAGAGATCTTCTAATTTAAGAGAAAATGAATTTTAAATGGGAAAAATGCCTGTGGCAGAGATTTTGTTCAAGTGAATGGGGTTTGTAATACACATAGGGATATAATTGAGGCTAATTAGTGAGGGCGCAAATGAATTTTTCTTTCATACACCAGAAGTGTCATTGATGAACCAGAGTACAGTTTGAAATGCATTCAGAGAGGCAGTGTGGGACTGAGGTCTGCAGGAAAATCACAAGCTAATTCATTGATTGCCCCTTGGAAATTACTGCTGTTAATTGTTAGATAATTAACATGAAGCTAAAATTATATTGGCCTTAGGGGGTGATAAATGTTTCAACATGTCACATTAGGAAGCGTTGGCTTTTAAAAGCTTTTCTATGCTCTTGGGTTAGAGACAGATGGCATATTGTCTCTGGAAAATTATGTTCTTTTACTAAACAGTACTGTGAGACTAAATGAGGCTTTTCCACAGGTCTTTTTCTAATAGCACTGTTTTAACACTGGAGACTGGTCTTTTTTCACATCTCTCTCTTTCTCAGTTTCATACACAGTATATAGATAGATACAGAGATAAATTTACTAGAAAAGTCCCATTGCATAGCTACATCCATCCATAGTTCAATACAGTATTGTCTTATGTCTAAAACACATAAAACTAGACAAAGCAGCCAAAGTGAGAGGCTATTAGATCACATCTCTCTATTTCTTCCTCACTTTCACGCATTGGTATTAAATGGTGTATACATATACAGAAAAGTTTTGTAAGCAGTTACCATGACAATTAGTGTGCAATAACTGTTAGCATATGGCTGCAACACTTAGCATACACTAATTCATGCAATAACTGCTAACCATGCAAGGGAATAGGAATAGGGTGCAAAGTGGGTGTGGCTGGCACCATGCAATTAGCACATAACAAGTTGCTGTGCACCATTACCACCTCAGATGGCACCATTAAAGCACTGTTTGTTTGTGAAAGAGGTTCTGAGACTTATCTTCCTAAAATTGAGGTCAGAGAGAAGGGGTGTTCTTTATCTCAGAACCCATAGGCAGTATAATGGAGTGGGTTGAAGGATAAGGTCAGATATGGGATTGCTTGGCCTAGTAGCATAGCCAGAAGTTAATTTCTTTGTGGGCCTGTGTATTTCTTCCTCCCCACCTCTCTATATTAAACATTAAAACCTTTGCTGGCTGAGATCCTCAAGATGTGCTGAAAACCTCCATTGGAATCGCTCAAGCCATCTGAACACTAGTAAAGTCAATGGCACACTTCCAACTGCCAAAACCAGCACTCACTGTGCAGGATCAGTTTATGTATATGAACTGAGTATGCTTGGGGGTACTGGTGTCAGCAGCCTGGAGTTCGCTGCTAACTTCATCAGTGTTGAAATAGCCTCATGCTTTTGGCAGAGGATGTCTTCTACTAACAAGGCTTGAAGATTCCCTCCAGTTGGATTTTCAAGAAACTCCTAATGAATATGCTTGAGATAAATTTGCTTGCCTGTCACCTCTATTGTATGCAAAACTGCCTCATGCATTTTCATTAAGGATATCTTGAAAACCCAATTGGCTGGGGGGTCTCCCAGGACAAATTTAAGAACCACTGCCATAAGTGATTCATCAGCTTTATGTACCTCTTCCCTCTCCTCCCCAATTAACTTTCAGACCCCTAGGGCATCTCCGAGACTGTGATAATTGAACTCAACAATAAAACAATCATAATCACCCCAAAACAAGCACTCTATCAGCATAATCCTGCAAAAGTACATAATTGAACAAATATCTTGGGGATCTTTACAATTTATTTTTCTTTAAATAATATTATGATAGGCAGAGCTTAGTCACAGTAATAGTGCGTACATTTTAGTTTTTGATTTTTGTTTTTTTCATTTGGGTTTTCAGTATCCTCAAATTTTGTTATTTTGTTCATGTTTTCAGAGTATAATGGGGTTGCTTTCGGCTGTAAGTATTTTCCAAGTTTCCAAGTTTGATATACCGCCTAAAAATTGTCAAAGCGGTTAACATCAATCATATTTATAAATCGTTAAAATTTAGAGGAACATATTTAAGACTAGATATTAATAGGACTTACAGAAACATTCTGGAGAGAGGGGAGAAATACAATATATTATAGGAAAGAAAAACAAATAAAGGTTAGCTGAATGCAGTATTTTTGTGAGTGTTTGCCATTCCTCCTGATGAAAGTATATGAAACTCGGCTAGAGTTGAGGGGTGAACTGAGTTGAATTTTATTTTTCATTTTATGGGTTCATGTAAAAAAATTGGGGGGAGCACGAGGACTTTGGCTGGACTTGGGAATCCATGACAGATGAAAATATTTTTTTGATTTGTTTTACATTTGTTGGTGGCTGATACGATTGGTGTTTGGCACACACTGACTGGACATTTGGACAGAAGTAATCGCAGTATACGGGACCATTATAATATAAGAAGTTAACAACTACACAAGTTTCATCATCATACAGATAAGTGATTTTTCTCTTGTTTGTATTTCTTTTTTGCATTTGCTAATCTGCTTGTGGTTAATGTGCACTATGAAGCATAAGGGAACAATTTAGGTGAGGTATGATCATATATCAGTTATAAGAATTCTTATCAAATAGTGACCTAGAGTATGCATTTATGGTGATGATTCTCTGTCCCATTGGTCTTAGTTCAAATGACCGGTGTGTGTGTGTGTGTGTGTGCGTGCGTGGGGGGGGGGGGGAGGGGGTACTGAGCACATTCATTAAGCATTATTACATTAGCTTACCTGGCAGATTTATAGTGATTATATATTTTTAACATATAGAGGCATTCTGTTTTTGTTTTTGTAAAGTATATAATTGGACATTATAAATGCAAACCCACACATATACTAGCAATGTGCATGCCTTAGCACACAAGAACACATTTGGTTGTTTAGTGTATCTTAAAACATTTCAGCACTTGTTGAACACAGGTATTAAAATATATGCCAAAGTGTAGAATGTTTTCTTAGACTTTCATGTCTGGCATCATAATTGTTGTGGTTGTTTGGGTCTTGCTGCATTTAAGTAAATGAAACTGACATTTCAGTCATTGTGGTGTGACTTTCTTCACAATATTCTGTGAGCTCTGCAGTTTGTCTTTATATAGTAGATTTTGATTGCCTGGGTTTGTGGTAGAGACTGACCGAAACTGCTTTTTCAGTTTTGGCCAAAACCAAAACTGCTACAAAACTGTCTAAACACTTTTGGCCAAAACTGAAATTGCTAACTAAAATTTGGTTGTATGAAAATGAACCAATGAGACCAACTGGGGAATGTCAGAGCTTGCAGTCAACAACCTTTGTTAAACTCACAAGAGATTATTACCCTTCTGTCCTAGGAACTGCAAACCCATGCTAACGACTGGAAGAGCCATTTTAACAAGGACTTCTCAACTTTGTGAGAATGTGTAAAAAAAAAGTCATGATTACCATCTTTTTATACTTTCCCAAACTGTGCACAAACAACAAAAGAAAATAGCAGTGAGATGTTTCCTCTTTTGTTTTTAGTTATAAAACTGATTAAGGACAAGCATGATATAGATTCTTACAAGAATAGGGCAACAGAGCCCAGACACTGGTCTACGCTGAGAATACTATACCAGTCTGATACACAATTCAGAATAAAAAAGCCCATTGATGTCACTGAATGTGAGGAATATATGCTCTGAAAAATTACAATCAAGAGCAATGCATTTTCAAATTATTTCTAATGTATAAACTTCATTTTATTGCAACATTATTTCCCTACTAACACAATAAACTGACCAATGCTTGTGCTTGAAAACAATCACACTGGCTTCTGTGCTTGATTAACACTGCATCTTCATCATAGGCAACACAACCAGGAAAATATATGTACTTTAAATAAAGAAAGATCATATTTTGCCTCCAAGCAAAATAGCTTCCACACACATAAGAAAATAAGAACATGAGACAGCCATACTGGATTTCGGCCAATGGTCCATCCAGACCGGTATCCTATTTCCACAGTAGCAAATCCAGGTCACAGTAGCAAATCCAAATAGTAGCAACATTACATGCTACTGATCCAAGGGCAAACAGTGGCTTCCCCCATGTCTGTCTCAATAGCAGACTATGGACATATCCTCCAGGAGCTTGTCCAAACTTTTTTTTTTAAATCCAGTTACATTACCCACCGTTACCACATCTTCTTGCAATGAGTTCCAGAGTTTATTCTTTGAGTGAACAAATATTTCCTCCTATTGATTTTAAACGTATTTCCATATAGCTTCATTGAGTGTCCTCAATGATGAGTAAAACATTTATTCACTTGTAAATGTTCTAATCTACACCACACAGGATTTTGTAGACCTCAATCGTAACTATCTGTATCCGTCTCTTTTCTAAGCTGAAGAGCCCTAACTTCTTCAGACTTTCCTCATACTAGAGGAGTTCCATCCCATTTATTATCTTGGTCACTCTTTGAAACTTTTCTAATTCTGTTACATCTTTTATGAGATATAACAACCGGAACTGAATGCAATATTCAAGGTGATGCTGTACCATGGAGCAAAATGTTATGAGCACACACATCTCTAGAATATATACTGGCATATAAACATTTTTTTAAAAAGCTTATATCCAGTTATACTTCAGTGAGGACAATTTTTTTAAAAAAATCATTTACCCACACATATAGGCTATTTGAAAATTGCCCTCCTTCTCTGCAGGAAAAATAGTCCACTCTCTGCAGGCTGAGTTTCTATGGTTGCCTTCTGATTGTAGGCTTGGTTTTGTTCCACCTGAGCCTTCTCCAAGCAGAGCTTGGCTAACTCATTGGCTAAATTCAGACTTTCCTGCATGGTGAATACATATTTGGCCAAATTTTTTTCACTGGGCCGGGTTCCTCCTCCTAGGCTTCTAAAACCACATCCAAGATTCCTTTAGGCTTCCATCCACATAATAACTCAAACAGAGAAAATCCTGTCAAACTTTGAGGTATCTCCCAGATGACAAACAATACATATGGGAGTAGAGTATCCCAGTTCTTTCCATCTTCAGCCACAAACTTCTTCAGCATCTGCTTAAAAGTCTTATTAAAATGCTCCACCAGATCAACTATCTTGGGATGATAAACAGATGTCTATAAGGTCTTCACTTTGAGAAGGGCACACATTTGATTCATGACATAAAAGTGATGCCTTGGTCAGTCAGTATTTCAGAAGGAATCTCCATCGGGGAGAAGACTTCCCACAGGGTGTTGGCCACAATGGTAATTTTCATATTCTGTAGGGAAATGGCCTCTGGGTATCGGGTGACATAATCCAAAATAACCAAGATATAATTGTGCCATGACTGGTATATTTTAGTGGCCCCACAAAATCCATAGTAGCTCTCAAATGGGGTATTGACAATAGGAATGGGCACGAGAGGTGCAAGTGGAACCCTTGATGTACTACTTAGCTGGCAGGTTTAGCAGGACTGACAAAAGAGCACTACTTGCTTAAACACACCTGGTCAGATAAACTGGGCCAGGATCCTTTCCATGTTTCCTCCTCCCCCCACATGACCTCCTAACCAGTGACTATGGACTAACTGAATAACCTGCCTAGGGTAGGGATGAGGGACAAACAGTTGCTCTATCTCTTCCACCTTCAGGGTTCCCTTGGCAACTCTATACAACAAGTCCTTCTTTATTACATACTGTAACTATTTTCTCGTGCTAATATCCCACACTTTACTTGGTACTTCCGGTATCTTATTGTAAACATCCTGTAACTGTTCTCTTGTTAATATCTTGCTCCTTATTGTAAACACCCCAGTACCCCGTACCTCATTGTAAACATACTGTAACTGTTTTTTCGTGTTAATATCTCGTACCTTACTGTAATCACCCAGTACCTGTTCACTTTGTATCATCCTGTATCCTACTGTTAACACTGTACTCTCTCTAGACACGACTCCACTGTAAACCGCTTCGAACTTAGGGTATAGCGGTATATAAGAAATAAAATTATTATTATTATTATGTATATGGGTGCTACCTTAGAGGAGTCAAAATTTCCCACAGGATTCCCATCTGCCACCACAACATGAGCTTGTGCTTCTTTAAGGGACTCATCCTCTGCCTCTGTCCTTTTAAAATTACCTCGTGTCTCACCCTCACTCAACTTGGACAGATTATCTAAAGGGTCTTATGGTGTCCTCTCCCTCCCAACTGCAGGCCCTAAGTTCAGAGGGTAGCACAGGTTTTCCAACCAGTATTGTCAGTTGGGTTTAGGCAGCTTTGGGTCCTTTGTATAGATGTTGGGGTTCTTCAAAGGTAACATTTCAGGGAAAGACTCCTCCGCTTTCTTCTATTGGGGACCAGCGGTTAACTGAGCACAGACAGTTCCAAAATTTGAAAAATTCCAGCCCAAGACAACTGGCTAGGGAAGTCATGGAAAGTTTGCCACTTCCAGCTAGGCTTGCTCAATTAAAGTCTTGAGAGACACCTGAGCTAGAGGATGCTGTATATGATCTCCATGTACACATAATAAAGTAATACTATGGTCCACTCAGTTTATTTGTAGTCTGGTAACTATTTTTGTCTGTATGAGGGTCTTGATGCTGCCTATCAGCACCTGGTAAGGGTTCCCATTCAGTTCAACTTCCATCACACAGTTTCTGCCTTCAAATTGAAAGACCTTCTCAAAATTATAGGCATACAGTTCTATGACATTCACATCCATAGTGTCTTCAATAATTCCCAAGCAGTTTCTTGCCAAATGTCCCTTATTTCCACACTTTAAACAAGTGAGAGAGCTTGGTTCTTGGTCCCAGGGTGTTCTGTTCTGGGCAATGATGACTTTCATAGCTCCAAACGTTTTATTTTTTTATTCAGCTTTCTATACCATTCTCCCAAGGGAACTCAGAACGGTTTACATGAATTTATTCAGGTACTCAAGCATTTTTCCCTATTTGTCCCAGCGGGCTCACTATCTAAAGTACCTGGGGCAATGGGGGATTAAGTAACTTGCCCAGGGTTACAAGGAGCAGCATGGGTTGAAATCCACAACCTCAGGGTACTGTGCCACACTCTCCCGTTGGGGTTCCTTTCCTTGGAGTGCTTAACCACTGCCTTCTCTTTGTGCCTTTCAAAGCTTCTACCTGGTCTCCTCTCCTTCTCTGGTTCAGAAACTGTTTGTGCTTGGTGAAATACTTCTGCCACTTCCAAGACAGTCTCCAGTGCCAGTTTGTTGCTTCACCCATTGCCTTGTACACTGAGATAGCCCATCCAGGAACTGCTCCTGGAAAACCACATCCACCATTTCATAAGAACATAATAATATCCTTACCCATTCTACTCCACTCAGGATTTTGTAGACTTCAATCATATCTCCCCTCAGTCGTCTCTTTTCCAAAATGACTCCTAGATCCTTTTCTTGGACGCTAATCTGCAAAGTGGACCCTAGCATCCTCTAACTGTGATTGAGGTTATTCTTCCTAACGTGCATCACTTTGCATTTGTCCACATTAAATGTCATCTGCCATTTGGATGTCCAGTCTTCCAATTTCCTAAGTTCTGTCTGCAATTTTTCACAATCCATATGCGTTTTAACAACTTTGAACACTTTAGTGTCATCTTCAAATTTAATCACCTCATTTGTCGTTCCAATTTCCAGATCATTTATAAACAAGTTAACATTTTCCACACTGGACTTTCCCTCTGGCTGCAGCCACCTTCATGTAATCTCTTTCAGCCTATAGAAAAAGCTGCAAGAAGTTTCTTTTGCATGAATAGTGCTTTTCCTGAACTGTTACCTATAGGATTCTGGGGTTCTGTCTGCCTGCTCCAGAATGGTAGCCTTAGCATCCTTATAGGCATCCCAGCCATTAAGGTGGGCACTTTGGAAAGTAGTTTGGCTCTGGCCTGTTAACAAGTTTTCTAAATATGTAGTCCATATTGTCTCCAGCCAGCAGGCTATGAGGGCAGTCCTCTCAAAATTCATCAGAAAATGATCTGGGTCATCTTCTGAGTTCATTTTAGGTAATTGGCCCTTGCTGTACTGGGGAGGTCTGAGTCCGAAAGCCTTGCTGCACTTCTACCAGCTTTTGTATAACTTGCTGCTATAGCTGCTGCTGTTGCCATTGATGCCATTGTGCCTGCATAAACTGTTGCTGTTGCTATGTTTGTATAAACTGCTGCTACTGATGTTAGATTTCAAACAGAGCCTGGATTTGTTTCTCCATGTTTTGCTTGCTGCTCTAATGCATCTTGGATTACATTGGGAGGGGGAAGGGCTACCATTTTGAAGAGGCAGCCCTATCAGCAGGAGGGAATGGGCATACCTCCTGCCAATGTTTCATACAAAGGTACATGGGTTATAGAGGGGTATCAGGGTGTCAGGGGGTATAGAGGGGTGTTGGGATGTTGGGGAGGGTGTTGGGAACTATAGGCGTGGCATTATGAGGCTCTCTTTTGAGAGGGGCAGGGAGAATGATGGATGGGAGGAAGGGAAAGAGGAAATGGGGATCTCCTTACTGGTTCAGCTGATCGCAGCAGGGGAATCCCTAATCAGCTGAGCTGGTAGGGCTTTCCGAAGCTTTGGTTTCAGGGAGTCCTTCTGACTCAGCTGATCAGGAAATACTCTGCCATGATCAATTGATGGTAAGCTGTGCACTATTTTCAGGATCCCCTGGCAAAGATTGGCACTGGAAATGTAGGCCAGTGTAGGCCTACATTTTTGGCGCCTATCTTTTCATGAATCACACCTACGAAGGTGCTTTAAGCCACCTAACACCACTTCTACCATTGGGAGGCCTATGTAGGCATAATTCCAGCGCCTTTTATTTAGGTGCTAGTAGGAGCTTTATTTTTACCATTTTAAACGTCATTTCTCAATTAACTTAGGCACCGATAAGGCACCTACCGGCACCTAAGTTAAGGCGCCATTTGTAGAATTTACCCCCTTAGTAAACAATTGAGCCATGAATTTCAGAGATGACTAGAAGTGTATTTCTGAAGATAACATGAAAACTATGGGGCTCATAATCGAAACAGAAATATGTTTAAAAACCTGCCCAAATCGGCACTTGGACAACCTAAAAGACTCACACATAAATCTGTGGGCACAGGCCATCTCTTTAGGTTGGACACCCACAACCAAGGTTTACAAAAATCATTTATTTGGAACTGTTATGTCTATTGAGCTAAGTGTAGGCCAGGGCCAGATTACTCCAGTAGGCCAAAGGATCACAATCCCGGGTTTCAATCATCTCACTCAGTCTCAGTGGTGTACAAAGGGGGGGGGGAGGTCCGCCTCAGGTGCACACCCCAAGGGGGTGCACACCTGGCCACCCACCGGGGAATAGGCTGCCGCCGGGGAAAGGCTGCCACTGCAACCATCGGGAACAGGCTGGTGCCGAGTTCTCCCTCCCTGCTTTTCTACTTCGTGGGGCCGACCAACTTTCGCCACCCGACTTTTGCCAATCACTGCCTGGCTGGCCCGGAACGTCCTCTCCGATGTTAGAATTGACGTCGGGCAGCGAGAGTTGGTCGGTCCTGTGGGGAAGAAAAGCAGGGAGGGAGAACTCGGTGCTGGCCTGTTCCCGATGGTGGCAGTAGCAGCCTTTTCCTGGTGACGGTGGCAGCAGCATGTTTCCCAATGGCGGTGGCATGGGGGAGGGCAGGGAGAAAGAAAGAAAGGGGGCAGGGTGAAACAAAAAAAGAAAGAAAAATGGGACACGGAGAGAGAGAGAGAGAAAGACTGACATACAGAAAGAAAGGGGGCATGGAGAGAGAAAGAAAGAAGGGGACAGGGTAAAAGAAAGAAAGAAATGGGGCATGGAGAGAGGGAGAGAGAGAGAGAAAGACAGACATACAGAAAGAAAGGGGGCATGAGAGAGAAAGAAAGAAGGGGGCAGGATGAAACAAAGAAAAAGTTGGGGGAGGGAATGAGGTCTGGAGGAGAGGAAGCATACAGGAGGCTGAAATAAGGGAAGAAATATTGGATGCACAGTCAGAAAAATAAAGTGCAACCAGAGACCGATGAAATTACCAAACAAAGATAAGAAAAATGATTTTATTTTCAATTTAATGATCAAAATGTGTCCGTTTTGAGAATTTATATATACTGTCTATATTTTGCACTATGGTCCCCTTGTACTAAACCGCAATAGTGGTTTTTAGCGCAGGGAGCCTATGAGCTTCGAGAGCAGCGTGGGGCATTCAGCGCAGCTCCCTGCGCTAAAAACTGCTATCGCGGTTTAGTAAAAAGGGAGGAGGTATATTTGTCTATTTTTGTATAGTTGCTACTGAGGTGACATTGCATCTGTCTTGACCTCTTTGAAAACCCGTGAAATATAAATGATATTTAACATTTTCTCTGCGTACAATGTGCTTTGTTTTTAAAATTTTATTGTTGGTAGATCATTTTGACTTGGCCACGAAGGTAATGGGGAGGGAGGGAGGGGAGCTGCTGAAAGACATCTAGTAATCCTTGCAGGCTTGACTGTGCAGGGAATTATTTTTGTAAAATCATGTTTTATTGTGTGACTGGCATTATTTAGACTTTAATTTCTATGAATGAATAGAATGAAAAAGATATAAAATTACTTGCTTGTTTTTATGTGCGTGCGCTGAAGGAAAGTGGAGAGAGAGTGGGCTGAGGACGCTGAAGGGAAATGGGGAAGAGAGAGTGGGGAGAAGACGCTGATTTATAAATTGACAATTGTACAGAATATTGTATCTTTTTATATTTTAATATATTAAGTTCAATATAAAACAATTTAAGGCTTGTGTGGATGGAATCAGGTGGTTTGCAGGGATGGGGACCGAGCTTACGGGGATTAGTCCAATAAAATGGTATTTTCATATTTCTCATTATTTGTTTTATTTTTATTTGTTAATTTGTAAAGTGGTGATTGTTATGTATCAGTTTTTTCAAATTTACATCTACTGTCTTTATATTTTGCACAGTATTAGAGGACATGTATTACTGTTTTTGTGGTGTTGTGGTGTTCAAATGTATGCAGAGTCTGGTTTCTTGATGGTTCAGTTTAACTTTTGTCTATATATTTCTATTTTTAGTTTGTGATTATTCCATATTGGGTGAGGGTGTATCTGTCTGTATGTATGAAAGGGACATGGCTTTCTGATAGCATCGACTGTACAGGATCAATTGACTGTGTAGGATCTGGCTTGTTTTGTTTTACAATGTATGTGTTGGTATTCTAGTGCTCACTGCAGTGTTTAAGATGCTGCCTTTTCCTAGGTACACTCTTGTGCGCTATGTGGATTGTTACTAAAAATCATATTTGTCATATAGATGGGGGGGGGTCAAAAAATGATGGGCCCCAGGTTTCACATATGCTAGGTACGCCACTGCTCAGTCTTTATTTTATTCTCTTACCAAAGGAATCAAGCTGAGACCAAGATGCAATTGATAACTGGAACTTTACTTGAACTTGATTGCAGAGTCAATGCATAAACTATTTACAATTTCTTCTCGTGGAAATTACTGAAACTGTTTCACAAGTTTTTCATGATAAAGTCACTTTAAGAAACACTTCAATTATGTTAACCAGTCTTTTCACTCTACTCCTTTGTACACACGGTTAGCTGCTCCAGGGCACCACCCTCTTTCCTCAGCCTGGGCTCACTTATTCTTTCCTGCCAGACTGAACCACATCACACAGGCTCTGCAATATGCAGGATCTTTTACACTCACGGTTCCCCTCTCTACACACTCTTTACTCTTTCTTCTCCTGGTGAGTCTCTTATCTTCTTTCTCTGTGAAACTATCCAGGTTCCACTTTCTCTCTTCTCACTTTGTTGTTTGCTCTTCTGGCAAACCCTCACAGACTTTTCCTCCACAAGCAGTCAGTACCTTCGGGCGTCTCCCTCAGTACTAGGGCTCTGGTGGGAAAATCAGGATAACCAAAAGCCTTGGTCTTACTTCTCACTTCCATTTTATACCGTTCCCCCTCCCATTCAGGCAAAGAGGCCTCCAGCTCCTCCCACAATGTTCTGCTATCAACAAACACACACTCAGGGCTCCTTTTACTAAGGTGCGCTAACGGTTTTAGCGAACGCATAAAATTACCACACGCTAAAGTGTGCGCTAGCAAAATTACTACCGCCTGCTTAAAAGGAGGCAATGGCGGCTAACGCACTCGAAAATTTAGCGCGCGCTATTCCGCGCGTTAAGGCCCTTACACACCTTTGTAAAAGGAGCCCTCAGTGACTCCCCAAAGAATCTAGCACCTCCTTTTATACTGTAGCAGAGGCATTTGGGGGGGGGGGTCACAGTCCAATTAAAAAGGTATCACCATAATTCTTTTTGTTTTGCTTTATTTCGTTTAAATTCTTCAGCTACCCTAAGACATTTTGCAGTCTTATGTATTGTAGCCTTAAACTTCTTATGACTCGCTCTTACAATGAAGCAGTCTCATTATTTAAACAGGGGTTCTTATCAAAGCATTTCTCTTCTATTTGTATACTGGGGTATTTACCCCAATGTTATTCTTTTATACTTCGTGCGTAATTAAAATTCATGTGTATCACTGTGATGTATCTGCTGCTCATTTGCAAGCTGATTGTCCTTATTTTGAAAAATGTTCTTTCTCACTCTGGCATTTTACATGTTCCTTTCAGCGGAAAATCATTGTAGTAGTTGCCACTGGAAGAGCCCTTATTGTCAATAGTCCATGCTGAATCCACTATATAGAATATGTTTGTTTGGAATTTATTATTATTATGTTTTTTTTCAAAGCAAACAGGCTTTAAAATATTCCTGCCCTTCAAGGTCTTTTTGTCCATAGAACTACAGATAATGATCTGCAGACAAACAGACCTTGAATAGTGAGAATACTTTAAGGCTTTATGCTTTGAAAGGAATCATTGTACTTGAAAGAGGCTGCCCATGGTTCTGGCAATATATGGCTCACCCTGAATGACCTTATGGGAAAACCCTTCACGTTATCTTGTAGACAGATGGGCGAAGAGTGGAGTCTTTTGACTCAGGCTTTCTGTGTCTGTGGAAAACAGGTAAGGCAAAACCACAGGCATCACTTCAAAGGATAAAGTGTAAAGAGCCTCTTGCAGTGGTTGAGACCTGAAAAGAGGATAATGATTCTACTAGCACTTCAATTAATAGAAATTCGACTGAAGATTAAGTGGTAAAGCTTTTCAAACTCAAGCCACTAGTTCTCGTTCCTGCTGGAGCACATTATGGGAAGAAGATACAATGAGGAAAGACTAGGATTGCTATCCACAATGGTCATGGTTATAGTTTTGAGATGGGATTTTTATTTAAAATCACATTGGTTCTGCCACCACCTCAGCAGTTTTTAATCATTGAATACTTTAAGATTTTTATCAACATGTTAATGACCGTTTAAAACATTATTGTTTTACAACCTTGTTTGTAGCTTTTTGTCACGAGTCTTCATGGCTTCTTTAATGCATCTTTACACTTTTAGACTTTGCATTTGAACCTCATTAACACCCCCTTTTACTAGGAGGGTGTCATAATCAATGGCATGACAGTGATGGAAAAAAGGAGAAAACTACAAAAATTCTTATAGTAAGGAAGAAGGTGGGCAAAACATAATACAGTGGTGCCTCGCATAACGGACGCCTCGCACAGCGAACGCTGCGCACAACGAACTTTATGTCTTGATTCGTACAACGAACTTCGTTTCACACAACGAAGTCGCCCGAGCTGCATCCTTCCGCGCAGGCACTGCGCTTAACTGCCCTCTCTCCGCCTGGCTCCCTCTTGCCCCCCCCCCGACTCCCCGACACGATCGGGGCAAGAGGGAGCCCAAGCCCTCTTGCCCCTCCGACTCCCCGACACGATCGGGGCAAGAGGGAGCCCAAGCCCTCTTGCCCCCCCGACTCCCCGACACGATCGGGGCAAGAGGGAGCTCAAGCCCTCTTGCCCCCCCGACTCCCCGACACGATCGGGGCAAGAGGGAGCTCAAGCCCTCTTGCCCCCCCCGACTCCCCGACACGCTCGGGGCAAGAGGGAGCCCAAGCCCTCTTGCCCCCCCGACTCCCCGACACGATCGGGCCAGGAGGGAGCCCAAGTCCTCCTGGCCACGGCGACCCCCTAACCCCACCCTGCACTACATTACGGGCAGGAGGGATCCCAGGCCCTCCTGCCCTCGACGCAAACCCCCCCTCCCCCCAACGACCGCCCCCCCCCAAGAACCTCCGACCGCCCCCCAGCCGACCCGCGACCCCCCTGGCCGACCCCCACGACACCCCCAACCCCCTTCCCCGTACCTTTCTGTAGTTGGCCGGACAGACGGGAGCCAAACCCGCCTGTCCGGCAGGCAGCCAACGACGGAATGAGGCCGGATTGGCCCATCCGTCCCAAAGCTCCGCCTACTGGTGGGGCCTAAGGCGCCTGGGCCAATCAGAATAGGCCCGGGAGCCTTAGGTCCCTCCTGGGGGCGGGGCCTGAGGCACATGGGCCCAACCCGACCATGTGCCTCAGGCCCTGCCCCCAGGAGGGACCTAAGGCTCCCGGGCCTATTCTGATTGGCCCAGGCGCCTTAGGCCCCACCAGTAGGCGGAGCTTTGGGACGGATGGGCCAATCCGGCCTCATTCCGTCGTTGGCTGCCTGCCGGACAGGCGGGTTTGGCTCCTGTCTGTCCGGCCAACTACAGAAAGGTACGGGGAAGGGGGTTGGGGGTGTCGTGGGGGTCGGCCAGGGGGGTCGCGGGTCGGCTGGGGGGGCGGTCGGAGGTTCTTGGGGGGGGGCGGTCGTTGGGGGGAGGGGGGGTTTGCGTCGAGGGCAGGAGGGCCTGGGATCCCTCCTGCCCGTAATGTAGTGCAGGGTGGGGTTAGGGGGTCGCCGTGGCCAGGAGGACTTGGGCTCCCTCCTGGCCCGATCGTGTCGGGGAGTTGGGGAATCGGCGGGGCAAGAGGGCTTGGGCTCCCTCTTGCCCCGATCGTGTCGGGGAGTCGGGGGGGCAAGAGGGCTTGGGCTCCCTCTTGCCCCGATCGTGTCGGGGCGTCGGGGGGGGCAAGAGGGCTTGGGCTCCCTCTTGCCCCGATCGTGTCGGGGAGTCGGGGGGCAAGAGGGCTTGGGCTCCCTCTTGCCCCGATCGTGTCGGGGGGGCAAGAGGGCTTGAGCTCCCTCTTGCCCCGATCGTGTCGGGGGTGCCAGGGACCACACAGAGTCACCCACCGTACCACCCGATTCGGGTAAGCGCAGGTATCGGTGGGTGGCTTATTTGCGGGGGGGGGGGGGGTGCCTTATTTTACATTTTTTTCTAAAAAGGGGGGGCTGTCTTATTTGATGGCCCTGCCTTATCATCGGGGAAACACGGTAGAAAAAAAAAAAAAATGAACAGTTAAGTCCCAGTTTTTGCCGCTGAGACTCTGCCCTCTCTCACTGTAAAATTAGACTCTACTTAGTCTGTCTTTAAATTTAAAAAATGTGTGTTGTTTTAAAAAACAATTATGTTTTTAGATGTATCTAAATAAAAATAATAACCAAAAATTTATCTTTTTTTATGTCATCTTAGCATATTTTATGCTGCAGAACGAATTATTTTTTTTTACATGTATTCTTATGGGAAAACGCGTTTCACATAACGAACGTTTCGCATAACAAACTTGCTCCTGGAACCAATTAAGTTCGTTGTGTGAGGCACCACTGTATCTGTGTCTTAGTCCAACTGTGTTATTGCCAATGAGAAAGCTAAGTAAATGTGTCTTTGAAAAGAAAGGTCTTAAGTTTTAACATTATCAAGGGCGGTCTGTAGTCTTAAATGTGGTGATAGAAAGTTCCATAGTTCTGGGCCTTAAACAGAGAAAATAGTACCTTGGGTGGTAGGTGAAATTATTTTGTGGAAACTTGGAATAACAAAATGATTTTGATTTGTTGAAGCATATGAGAGTCAAGTGTCTAAAAAGGTAAAGTTGGTATTTTGCAGAGCATATCTTGAATAACAGTCTCTATGTTCATCCACTGTTCAACCTCATCTACCTGTTTAGTCATTCATCCCCTTACCAACCAAGCTTCTTCTCTTTCATTTATTCCATCTTCACCACCAATCACTTATATATTTTTCTCCTGTATTCTGGTTCCAATGCTCCTTTTTTTTACCTCTCCCATTTCTACCATTTCCAACTTACCTCAAAGACATGTCCCTTTCCTTTGTCTTTTACTCTCTCTATAGCTTTTCATCTCCCAAATCTTCTAGGTCCTTCAAACCATTCTCCTCATATTTCTGCACTCACTCTCACAGATCTATTTATACCTATTATCCAATCAACTAGTCCCTATTGTCTTCCTAATCCCTGGTTAATAAGGCCCTGGTTAGGCATTTGGAAAAATTTGACATTCTTCATGACCATCAATCAAGATTTTGCTCGGGACACAGTACAGAAACTGTGATAGCTTCATTGATGGATTATCTGTACAGATTGTTTAGTTTGGGTACCAGCATAAGAACATAAGAATAGCCTTACTGATCCTCCAATTGGATTTGAGCAGCACTTTTGATCTGGTAGATCATGAGATCCTACTGGGCTGCTTGGATTCGATTGGAGTTTCAGGGAATGTTTGGAAATGGTTCAGGGGATTTTTGCAAGACAGATCTTACTAAGTTTGTTACCCTGGTAAACATTTATCTTTATGGAATAACCCTTGTGGAGTAAGTCAGGGGTCTTATTTATCCCCTACATTATTCAATATTTACCTCATTTCTCTAGCAAATTTGCTGCAGAGTCTGAAAGTTAAATTTCATATTTATGCTGACAATATTACTATTCTTATTCCAACAACAGCAATCACAGTTGACTTGAAAAATTGGATAGCCTTTATTCTACTTAAAATAGAACTTTGGATGACAGTTTAAGCTCAAACTTAATTCTGATAAAACTTAAGTTTTTTTCTGGCTAGCCCGAATGATAAAGTTCTTCAAATCAGTGGTACAAATTTTCCACTTGCTACTTCTATCAAATTTCTAGGGGTAACATTAGACCGACATCTAACTTTAGAGGATCATACTGAGTTGTTGATTAAAAAATGTTTTGCTAATCTTTGGAAACTACGAACAATCAAAATACTTTGATATAACATCGTTTAGATTAGTAGTTCAGACTTCCATTCTATCAGTCCTTGATTACTGTAACATAATATATTTAGGAACTCATAAAGAGATTTATTACAGATTGCGTTTAATACAAAATATGACAGTCTGTTTGATCTTTGGTCTAAGAAAGTTTGATCATGTGAGGGGGCCTGCAAGAGGGGTAGAAGTGGGAGGACCACTAGGCAACAGTGATCACAACGCGATCAGATTCACATTAGAAAGGGGGACACCCATAGTAAGGAGGACCGCAACAACTGCGCTCAACTTCAAGAAAGGGAACTATGTTGCTATGAGGGAAATGGTGGGGAGGAAGCTCAGAAACATCTTTAGGATGGAGACTGTGGGAAGCGCCTGGACCCTATTCAGGGACACCCTGCAGGAAGCACAAAGAATGTACGTCCCCAGTTTCAGGAAAGGCTGCAAGAACAAGCGATCAAAGGACCCGGTTTGGATGTCAACTGAAGTAAAGAGGGCAATAAATGACAAAAAAGTATCCTTCTGGAGATGGAAAAAGGACCCAACGGAGGAAAATCACCAGGCGCACAGGAAATGCCAAAAGGAATGCCACTGAGAGGTTAGAAAAGTGAAAGGGGAATACGAAGAGGGGCTGGCCAGGGAGGCGAAAAACTTCAAGGCATTCTTCAGTTACGTAAAGGGGAAGCGACCAGCGAGAGAGGAGGTGGGGCCGTTGGACGATGGGGATAGGAAGGGAGTGATTAAGGAGGATAAAGAGGTAACTGAGAGGTTGAACATGTTCTTCTCGTCGGTTTTCACGAGCGAAGACACATCTAATATACCGGACTCAGAGGAGCTCATGAGTGGGGAACAGGCCGAAAAATTGGAGCACATAGAGGTAAGTAAGGAGGATGTCCTCAAACAGATAGATAGGTTAAAATGCGGTAAATCACCGGGCCCGGACGGGATCCACCCAAGGGTTCTGAAGGAACTAAGACAAGAAATAGCGGGCACAATCCAGCATGTTTGCAACCTATCCTTGAAAACTGGTGAGGTACCAGAGGACTGGAAATTGGCAAATGTCACACCTATCTTCAAGAAGGGATCGAGGGGTGACCCCGGGAACTACAGGCCGGTGAGCCTGACTTCAATTATAGGGAAGATGGTGGAAGCTATGATCAAGGACGGCATTTGCGAGCACATCGAGAGGAATGGCCTACTGAGAACAAGCCAGCACGGATTCTATAAGGGAAGGTCGTGCCTAACGAACCTTCTGTATTTCTTTGAGGGAATAAGCAGTCAGGTGGACAATGGGGAACCCATAGACATCATTTACCTCAATTTTCAAAAGGCTTTCGACAAGGTGCCACATGAAAGGCTGCTTAGGAAGCTGTGGAACCACGGGGTGGGAGGGGATGTGCACAGATGGATCAAGCACTGGTTGTCGGGTAGACTGCAGAGGGTCGGAGTGAAGGGCCAATATTCTGACTGGCGAGGAGTCACAAGCGGTGTGCCACAGGGATCGGTGCTGGGGCCGTTACTCTTCAACATATTTATCAATGACCTGGAAAAGGAGGCAAAATGCGAGGTTATAAAATTTGCAGACGATACCAAACTGTGCGGCAGAGTTAGGTCCAGGGAGGAGTGTGAGGACCTGCAAAGGGACATGGACAAGCTGGAAGACTGGGAAAACAAATGGCAAATGCGCTTTAACGTGGAAAAATGCAAGGTCATGCATATAGGGAAAAAGAACCCGTTGTTCAACTACAAATTGGGGGGGGCATTGTTGGGAGACAGCAGATTTGAGAGAGACTTGGGTGTGCTGGTGGATGCATCACTGAAGCCATCTGCACAGTGTGCAGCAGCCTCGAAAAAAGCCAACAGGATGCTGGGCATCATAAAGAGGGGCATAACAACCAGGACGCGGGAAGTCATCATGCCATTGTATCGAGCGATGGTGCGTCCACATCTGGAATACTGCGTTCAGTATTGGTCACCGCACCTCAAGAAGGACATGGCGGTATTTGAGAGAGTCCAAAGGAGAGCAACGAAACTGGTAAAGTGGCTGGAACACTGCCCATACGCCGAGAGATTGGATAGGCTGGGGCTCTTCTCTCTGGAAAAAAGGAGGCTCAGGGGAGATATGATAGAGACCTTCAAGATCATGAGGGGCATAGAGAGTGTGGATAGGGACAGATTCTTCAGACTGAAGGGGACAACAAGTACGAGGGGGCATTCGGAGAAACTGAAGGGAGATAGGTTCAAACAAATGCAAGGAAGTTTTTTTTCACCCAAAGGGTCGTGGACACTTGGAATGCGCTACCGGAGGAAGTGATCAGGCAGAGTACGGTACAGGGATTCAAACAGGAATTGGACGGATTCCTGAGGGATAAAGGGATCGTGGGATACTGAGGGAGGAGCTGGGATGTAACACAAGTATAGAAAGCTAACCAGGTAATAAGTATAGAAACCCAACAGGTCGTGCATGTGCAAGATCGGAGAGTTAGGACTTCGATGGGAAGATAGGACTTCAATGAGAAACCAAGGTGGCAAGGGAGCCCCTTCTGATGATTCAGACAGGTCATGACCTGTTTGGGCCGCCGCGGGAGCGGACTGCCGGGCAGGATGGACCTATGGTCTGACCCGGCGGAGGCACTGCTTATGTTCTTATGTTCTTATGTGAGTCCTTTTTATCAAAAGCTACATTGGTTGTCTTTTGAGGCGAGAATTTTGTTTAAATTTGGATGTATCTGTTTTAAGGCATTATTTGGCTTAGCTCCTGAATATCTTTCCTCTCAGTTTAAAGTATACAGTTCTAATAGAAATACTCAAAATAACGTTTATGTATCCATCTTTAAAATCCATTCGATATAAGAAATTTCATGAAAGAATGTTTGCTTTCCAGGCAGGGAAAATGAACGCTTGGCTGAGCTCTCTTATTCCCCTAGCCAAATCCTATTATTCTTTTAGGAAGGCATTAAAAACTAAATTATTTGAAAAATTGTGAAATTTGATGGATTTTTCAACTGTTTGTAAGCATCACTGAATGTATAGTGTTCTTATGTAAACCGCTCAGAACTTATGGCAGGGCAGTATATAAGAATAACGTTTATTATTATTATTTATGCTCAATTTCTTATTCCCCGCTATAACCCCATATAATCCCCAAGTCACCACTGTGTCATGGAAGGTACCATTTCTTACAACCCGGATGGTCATGGAAGCAGCCTTGTAAATAGCAACCTCTTCTTTTTCTTCAATCTCACTATTCTTCCTTTGAAGTTTACTCCATCCGTCTATTTGCCCCTCTATCTCTCAGAATAGTAATCATTTACTGACCCCCCTGATAAGTCTTTCTCCTCCTTCCTAACTGATGTTGACTCCTATTTCTCCTTCTTTCATTATCCATCTCCCTCCCTTATCCTCAGCAACTTCAGCATCCTTGCTAAGGACCCCTCTGACTCCTATATATCCAGGTTTCTTGCTCTAACATCCTCATATGATCTCCATCTGTGCTCCACTGCCCCTATGCACCAGAAAGGCCACTGCCTCAACCTCGTCCTCTCCTCCAACTGCTCTATCACTGAATTCTGCACCTCAGATCTTACCATCTCTGACCATCAGCTGTTAACCTTCATAACTCATCACCTTCCCCCAAACTAGATCAAGCACTGCCTATACATTTAGGATCCTTCAGGCTATTGACCCTAACACGCTATCTACCACTGTCTCATACCTCCTTTCTACTACTATGCCACACAAGTCTGTCATTGAAGCTGTCCTCTCTTATAACTCCATTCTCTCTTCTTCTATTGATACCCTGGCCCTCTCATTTCATGTCCTATAAGACATGCCAAACCCCAACCCTGGTTGGCCCCCAAAATCGGTTACCTGTGCTCCTGTGCCAGAGCTGCTGAACGTCTTTGGCTTAAATCCTGCACACATGTCATCATACATTTCAAATTCATGCTGATGTCCTTCAAATCTACCTTCTTACTTGCCAAACAAGAATACTACAACAATTTAACTAATTCTCTTAGTGCCAACCCTCACCATCTCTCTTTATCACACAACACTCTACCCAAAGTATCCCCACCTTCTATCCCCTCCTCGCTTTCCTCCAGTTGATGGCAGAGTTCATCCATGATAAGATTCACAAGATACACCTTGAATTCTCAACCATGTCATCTCCCCCACCACCCCTTAGAGCTGTCCACTTTGTCACCCTCCCTTCAACAACCCCACCACCTTATCCTCCTTTTCTGAAGTCACAGAAGAGGAAACCGCTCACCTTCTCTCCTCCTCCAAACCCACTACCTGTTCCTCTGTTCCGCTTACTACCCGCCTACTCAGATCCATCGCTCCCACTGTCATCCCTTCCATCTGTCACATTCTCAACTCTTTACTCTCCACTGCAACAGTTACTGATGTCTTCAAACATGCCATAGTTATACCTCACCTCAAAAAAACCTCACTAGACCCCACATCCCCCTCCAGCTATCACCTGTGACAGTTCAGACCTTATAGTCATCCCTGACACACAAAAGAGCAGTGAAACAGTGCTTCCACATCATAAGAAGAAGCAATCTTATATCAGAAAGTAGTTTAAGCCACCCAGAGCTTCCTATCCACAATTTGAGCCTAGGCAAAGCCCTGTTAGGAGGGAGGAGAAAAATTTCCTGAGTGACCACCGGGGGAGCAAGAGGGAGCTGAAGCCTGCTTCCCCCTCAGCTAGGATTGGGTGTGGTCCTAAGCCTAGCTTGCAGAAGCTCACCAGAGCAGTACAGGAGAAGTGGCTGAAAGGAGCTCTCCAGGTTAAGCAGCGGCCACAGGAGGAAGACCCCATGAAATGGCAGGGGCCTGAAGAACCTCAGACTCCAGAGCCATACATAGGAGCTGAAAGCATGGACATTGCTGAACCAAAGCCAGTTCCTACCCTCACAGAGGAAATGGAGAAAAAAAAAAAAAAAAAAAGGATTGCCGCTGCTGGGTCAGACCAGTGGTCCATCGTGCCCAGCAGTCTGCTCATGCAGTGGCCCTAGTCAAAGACCAGTGCCCTAACTGAGACTAGCCTTACCTGCGGATGTTCTGGTTCAGCAGGAACTTGTCTAACTTTGTCTTGAATCCCTGGAGGGTGTTTACCCCTATGACAGACTCCGGAAGAGCGTTCCAGTTTTTTACCACTATCTTTTGCATTTTGAGAAAAACTGAGGCCTGTGTGGTTTTTTGGGTACTTGTTGAAACCTTTTGCTGTTTGAGAGACGAGTGCTGCTAGCAGTGTTTCATCTTGCTGTTAGCAATGAACTGTTTATTTTGAGGGTCCTTTAGGTTATCAAAAGCCTTGCAGTATTTTTGGTAATGTTGGGGATTGTATAAAGTTGGGGGAGTGTATGCTGTGTCATCCGGGTGGGATATATTTCTTTTTGTGGGATTCTTTTCCTTGTATGTTATCTGAAGGAAAAGTTATTGAAAGCTACACAGCAACTTTAGGCCCTGCAATTAGCTCTGAGGAGCCAAAAGCTACCAATGCTGGTGAGAGGCAGGCATAGAAACTATTAACTGACTTACCTTGTTGAAAGTTTGTTTGATAGTGCATGCAAGAGCCTGGTGAAGAGGACTTGATTTGGAGTACTGAAGTCCAGGCACCTTGCTGGGCTATGGCCTTTTTTCTAGCCCTAAACACAGTTCTAGTGTTTGGACTTTTCTTTGGGGAATTATTTTGTTTTATTGATAATTTGTTCCTGGGCCTGCTTAGGCTGTGAAAGCAGCCTAGAAAGAACTAAACTCAGTGGGACTTACAAAATCTTGGCTGAATGTTTAGAAGCCAGGGTTTGGGTTTTTTTTTTTCCATTTTGCTTTCCGCTGGCAGGATAATGAGGCCTGCTTAATAAACTTACCTGAAATCCTGAGCGTGTCACCCTTGGAAAAGGTGATAGAATAAAATGGAAATTATCCTTTAAAAGCTAGAACTGTTTGAGAGTTGGGTTTTTTTCTTGTTTGAGTTTTGTATTGAACCTGATTTGTGAAGTTTTGGCATTCTCACCAAGAAGGGCCATTCTCCCTCTAAAGTGATGCACATATGTCGGCCTAGTCACCTGTACCGGCACTCTTGTTACCCAGCGGAGGCCAGGTGGGTGACACACCCTATCTCCCTCCTCCCCTTCCTATCCAAACTACTCAAACGTGCTGTTCACCATCATTGCCTGGACTTCTTTTCTTTTCATGATATTTTAACCCGCTTCAATCGGGCTTTCACCCTCTCTATTCTATGAAAACAGCCCTTGCTAAAATCTTTAATGAACTGTTTCTGGCCAAATCTAATGGCCTCTACTCTGTCCTTCTCAATATGTCTGCTGCCTTCAACATTGTTGATCACCACCTCATGCTCGACATGCTGTTTCATTGGGATTCCAGGGTTCTGCTCTCTCCTAGTTTTCTCCTATCATACTTTCAGTGTATGTTACAGTGGATCCTCTTCCGCTGCCATCCCACTGTCTATTAATATGCCTCAAACCTCCTTCTTGGGCCCTCTCCTCTTCTCCATATATACCTGCTTTTTCGGTACACTGATTTCCTCCCATGGTTTTCAATATCACCTCTATGCCAATGACTCCCAGATCTACCTCTCTGCACCAGATATCTCTACAGGAATTCAGGCTCAAATCTCAGTCTGTCTGCCCAACATTGCTGCTTGGCTGTCTCACCGCCATCTCAAACTGAATATGGATAAAACTGAACTCCTTATCTTTCCACCTAAACTCGCCTCCCCCCTATCGCTGTTCTCTATTTCTGTGGATAGCATTCTCCTCCCTGTGTCTTCAACTCGCAACTTCGGGGCAATCTTTGACTCCTTTCTGTCCTTCTCTGCTCAGATCCAACAAACTGCTAAAAACTGTTGCTTCATCCTCTATAATAGTACCAAAATCCAACCTCTCCTTTCTGAACACCAAAACCCTTATCCATGCTCTCATCACCTCATGTTTAGACTACTGCATTATACTTCTCTCAGGACTCCCGTGCATCTATCTCTTACCCCTTTAATCTATTCAAAATATTCCAAGAGAGCCGCTAAGCTCACATTATCCCTCTCAAGTCACTTCATTGGCTCCCCATCTATTTCTGAATACAGTTCAAACTCCTCTTATTGACTTACAAGTGCATTTACTTTGTAGCCCCTTAATATCTCTCCTCACTTATTCCCCATGCTCCCCAATCCCGTGAACTTTGTTCTTTTGGTAAGAAGGCTGCTAGGTTGCATAGGGAGAAGTATGGCCAGTAGGAAAAAGGAGGTATTGATGCCTTTGTATAATACTCTGGTGAGACCTCATTTAGAATATTGTGTAGAATTCTGGAGGTCGCACCTTCAAAAAGATATGAAAAGGATGGAGTCAGTCCAGAGTAAGGCTACTAAAATAGTGTATAGTCTTTGTGATAAGGCGTATGGGGACAGACTTAAAGATCTAAATCTGTATACTTTGGAGGAAAGGCGGGAGAGGAGAGATATGATAGAATCGTTTAAATACCTATATAATGTAAATGTGCATGAGTCGAGTCTCTTTCATTTGAAAGGAAACTCTGCAATGAGAGCGCATAGGATGAAGTTAAGAGGTGATAGGCTCCGGAGTAATCTAAGGAAATACTTTTTTACGGAAAGGTTAGTAGATGCGTGGAATAGTCTCCTGGAAGAGATGGTGGAAATGGAGACTGTGTTTGAATTCAAGAGAGTCTGGGATAGGCACATGGGATCTCTCAGAGAGAGAAAGAGATAATGGTTACTGTGGATGGGCAGACTAGATGGGCCATTTGGCCTTTATCTGCGGTCATGTTTCTATACTCAATAAGGCAAAACCCTATTCCCTAACAAGCTTATATTCATATTTAGCTCCCCAAAAAGAACAGAAAGTTTAGAGAGTCCTAAACTAAACCTTCCCACAATATTCAGGAAAATTAGATAAACAAAACCTCTTAGTATCTGATCTTTATACCAAATGAATATCAGCCCAACAAACTTTAGTCAGGTTCACTGTCACCATAAACCACAAATTTGACTGATGTTCTTCCCAAGAACTTTCAAGGTAATAAAATAAAATAAAGTATTTAAGCCACTTCAACTTGATGGCACCTTATTTCATACACAGTAATAAAGTGGATTGTTTTGCAAAAACAGTCAAGCAGTGTTTAAATTAAATTTTCCAGCTGAGCCTGATAGTGTAATAATTTCAGAAAGTGCCAGGAGAATTGTTGTAAAACTTTCAATCAGGAACTCCTGAAAGAACTCCTGTCACACTATTCACATTAGTGTACTTTAAAGAAAAGCTACTATAAATGAAATCAATTGTTTCTTACCTTTTAAAGAGTATTAAAATTAATCCAACAAGATCTTATTTGCAATAATTAGTTCAATGTCAGAATATAATGTAAAAAACCATTGAAATATAAACTCAGTTGTATCAGTTGAGTACAGAGTCAAAATCCATATTAAACCACTCTGTTCAATATCTCAGAACTTCACCCCCACCCACCCCAGGGCCAAAATATACCAGGGACCTAAATCATTTAACTGAACAAGCACTCTATACAGTTTTACCAATAATACAACTCTGAAACAGACAGCCACCAAGAGTTCCCTCCCAAATGCTGCATTACTTCTAAAGCAGTTGCTGTAACTGAATTTCTTTTTAACAGTAAACACTCATTACCTCAGAGCTGTGCTGCCCAATATTCTGCAGATGACACGTGCAGCCCCAGAATTCCAAAAGCTGCAGAGCCTGGGACACAGCTTTTGCACAACAAAATATTAATTCTCTCTCAAAAATATGATTTTCATTGAACTTAATAAAATGTACTTCTTAATCAATCAAGAACACTGACATTAGCAGACAGAGCCTTCTGAGCTTCCGGACATGTCCAGTCTCCCCTTAGGTAACTTTAACATCTAACTTTAAGTGCAGCCATTTATACTAACTGAAACATAGTATAAATCAGGGCCACTGAGAGATAAAACTGGGTCTGGGGCAAGCAATCTTAAAGAACCCCAACACCCTCTGCACTCCCCTCCGCCCCCCATGCCCCAGTTTATTTCCCCACACACCTACCTACCTTCATTTCTTTTTCCATTTGTTTTCTTCAAGACACCTACTCATTCCTTAGTCTCCTTTATACAATCCACTCTCCTTGATTCCTGTTTCTGTGCAATGCTGGGTTAGGTAGCTAATGCATTAATTCTTTTCTGCCACAAGTCCTCCTTTTTCTTCCTGACATGTCCCCTCCTCCTTCCTTTGTGAAGCACTTCCTGTTTCCTAGAGTTACCAGACGTCCTGGAAAATCTAGACATGTTCTCTTTATAGAGGACATATTCGGACACTCGGAAAGATTTCCAAAACCCGGCAGTTTGTCTGGATTTTGTAAGTCCTGAGCTTGGAGACCATATCTGGAAGCCTTTGTGCTTATGTGGCCATCACCGTGATGACATCATACACATGTAAACATGTGTGTGACATCATTGCGTTGATGTCCGCGCATGCGCAAAGGCTACCAAGTGTGGCCTTCAAGCTCAGGAAGTTCTTGTAGGGGCGTGGCTGGGGGGAAGAACAGGGCAGAGCCAGGTGTACTCTTTTTTTCAAAAAGGAAATCTGGCAATCCTACTGTTTCCAGGCCGGAGGTACTTCACACAGGAGACAGGAAGGGATGCAGCAGGAAGAAAAAGTAGTGAATAGAGTTAGAAACATAGAAACATGACGGCCCATCCACAGCATCCCTTCTTCTCCCACACTTTCTTGAATTCAGACACAGTTTTTGTCTCCACCACCTCTACCAGTAGGCTATTCCACACATCTACCACCCTCCCTGTAAAAAAGAATTTCCTTAGATTACTCCTGAGTCTATCACCTTCATCCCATGCCCTCTCACTCGAGTTTCCTTTCAATTGAAAGAGACTTACATCATGTGTGTTTATGCCACATAGGTATTTAAACGTCTCTATCATAGCTTTCCTCTCCAACCTTTCCTCATATTAAAATATTTAAGTCTGACGTAGACTACCAACCATTTTAACAGCCTTCCTATGGACTGACTTAACCCTGTTTATATTGTTTTGGAAATATGGTCTCCAGAATTGTACACAATATTCTAAATGAGGTCTTACCAGAGACTACAGGGACACCAATACTTCCTTTTTCCTACTGGCCATTCCTTTCCCTAAGCTCCCAAACATCCTTCTAGCTTTTGCTGTCACCTTTTCAACCTGTTTGGCCATCTTAACATTATCACACCTAAATCCCACTCTTTCTTTGTGCGTAAAACTTCTTCACCATGTACACTATGCCGTTCCCTAAGGTTTCTGCAGCCCAAATGCATGACCTTGCATTTCTTAGCATTAAATCTTTTTTATTATTATTATTTTTTATTTATGCAAATTTAATAGTTACAATATTAGATGATACAAGGAAAAAAAGGATCTTAACATAATTTAACAGTATTTATACATACAAAATTCCTTTCAAAGCCCACAACAAATGAGAAGACATGCCACCATTCTATTACGAAAAAAATAAGAAGAAAACTAAGAATTGGTTCTTGATTCATCCTTATGAATCTTAAACCCTTCCATATTATTTGGGACTCTTTACCTCCTCCAATTTCTCAGTTATGAAACACGTTGAAGAATAAAAAGAATAAAGCTCATTTCTGTTCTCTAACTAATAAGAATTGTTGCAATTGGATAGGATCCCAAAATACATATTCAATGTCTTGTAGTTTAACAAGACATTTACATGGAAATTTTAAATAATATGATGCATCAAGAGCTAAGACCCTTGTTTTTAATTTTAAAAATTCTTTCCTTCTTAATTGCGTAGCTTTTGATACATCAGGAAAATCCGAACCAAATCTCCACAAAATTTTGTCAGCCTATTTTTAAAGTAAGTTTTCATTATTAACATTTTATCTATCTCACTCATGCACATTATTACCAGAGTGGACCTACTCTGGATCACATCCTGACTATCCTCCAAGAACTCTGTCAGATTTATTTCATTAGTAACCAGCTGGTCCACCTCCTGAGCGGATTGTATTTTCTTTTGCGGAACATAATAGTAATTATTTATTGTGAAATTTTCCGCATTGGGTAATCCCAGTATTTCTTTACAATATTTCCTTAGCAAGATTTCAGGAGGCAATAGATGAGTTACTGGGAAATTAACCAAGCGGAGATTTCTCGCTCTATAAACATTTTCCATCATTTCCATTTTTGAATGTAACACCATAGAATCCTTAACAGCAGATACTGAGATAGCTTGGAGTGTATTACTTTGTGTTTCAACCATACTTAATCTTTTATCCAAACAATTCAAATTGGAGTCCACATTTTCAAATTTTTGAGACACAGATTGTGAAAAGTCTAACATTTGTTTCAGTGTTTCTCTGAGAATCCCTTCAACTCTAGATATACCTAACCACAAATCTTTAAGGGTAATATCCTGTGTTTCCACTGCAAGTGGTTGATCCTCTACTACACTTGAGAATTCAAGTGGTTTAAGTATTTCAGTAAAAGCTAGTTTACTTGTCTGAGTAGAGGATGCCACATATTCAGTGGAAATAGCGGGAATATCTTTCCCACTATCACCTGATACTGGATGAAGGGGTGGAGTTCTTTCGAGGGGACTCTTTGATGCCCCCGATATGGGTGATGTCATATTCAATAAAGTTTGTGGAGGATTATTCATAGAAAATGTCAAATGCCTGTCCATAGGACCAGATAAAGCAGGTGTTGAACTCTTAGGTTTAGTCTTTCTCTTCCCCATGACCTAGCTAGTTAGTGTTTATACAACCTGATTTCCTGCTCCTCGGCTCCACTTTGCTCCAAGGGGCTCCCAAGGGGTGGGATCTGCCCCTTTGGGCGCACCCCTTCTGCCGCACCCTGCAGCCGCAACCGCAGCAGCGGTGTAGAATTTAAAGTAATTTGTGGAGACAGATCCGATGACGTCAGGGGGGTCTGTCTCTTCTAGTGCCTGCCCAATGCAGTCAACAAAACGCTTTACCGCTGTTGCGGGAGACTCGGGGCAGCAAGGCAAAGTCTCCTCCGGGTGTCCCAGGAAAGGCAAGGTAGCAGCTCCCGAAGAACCGCGGCAGCGGTGTAGAATTTAAAGTAATTTGTGGAGACGGACCCGATGACATCAGGGGGTAAGTCTCTCCTAGTGCCTGCCCGATGCAGCCAACAAAACGCTTTACCGCTGTTGCGGGAGACTCGGGGCAGCAAGGCAAAGTCTCCTCCGGGTGTCCCAGGAAAGGCAAGGTAGCAGATCCCGAAGAACCGCGGTAGCAGTATAGAATTTAAAGTAATTTGTGGAGACAGACCAGAATACGTCAGGGGGTCCGTCTCTCCTAGTGCCTGCCCGATGCAGCCAACAAAACGCTTTACCGCTGTTGCGGGAGACTCGGGGCAGCAAGGCAAAGTCTCCTCCGGGTGTCCCAGGAAAGGCAAGGTAGCAGCTCCCAGCATTAAATCTTAGCTGCCAAATTTCAGACCATTCCTCAAGCTTCACTAGGTCCTTCCTAATATTATCCACACCATCAGGGGTGCCTATCACATTTTGGATTTTTTAATCTTCTGTAAAGAGGCAGATCATACCAGACAGCCCTTTTGCAGTATCGCGTGCAAAAATGTAAAAAAACAAAAAACAAAACCCAGGCCCAAGAATCGAGCCTTTAGGCACACCACTGATAGCATCCCTTACCTCAGAGCAATTTCCATCGACTACTACCCTTTGTGGCTTTTCACTCAACCAGTTCCTGATCCAGTCCATCAGTTGGGGGCCCATATCGAGGGCACTCAGTTTATTTATTAGATGCCTGTGTGGAATTCTTTCAAAGGCTTTGCTAAAATTAAAATACACTACCTCTAGTGCACTCCCTCTATCCAATTCTCTGGTCACCTAGTCAAAACAATTGATCAGATTTGTCTGACAAGACTGTCTCTAGTGCCTAAGGTCCTGTAATCCACTGGATTTCAGAAAGATCACTATTCTTTGTTTTAACAGTTTCCGTTAATCTACTTAACACAGAAGTCAGACTTACTGGCCTGCAGTTTCCTATTTCTTTCTTACTTTCACTTTTGTAGAGAAGGACCACATCATCCCTTCTTCACTCTTTTGGTATCACTCCTTACTCTAGAGAAGCATTGCAAAGGTCAGCCAGTAGAGCCAACAGAACTTCCTTACGTTCCTTGGATGTGCACACTGACGACACACCAGGAGATGATAGTAAGTTCTGCCGGAGTTTTCAATTGCTGCCACCTTCAGGCTCTTCTAGAAGGCCTTGCTGCTAATGCCACAGGACCCTCTAGGAGGGTGGGCCCCAGTGAAGTTGCCACCATCTGGTTCCCTCTCAGCAGCTATGGTATATATCCTTGTACCTAAATTAGGTGTGGATCTACTCTTATTCTATAACTATGCATGTAAATTATTTGAACGCCCCTTATCTGCCCATGACCTTCCCATAGCTGCACCCCTTTTTTGGAACTGCATGTAAAATTTTAATTAAATCCAATTAACACCAATAATTGCTTGTTAAGATCCCAATTATCATTGCTAATTGTCATTCAATTAAACTGCATGCATCCAAATTTGCATGTGCAATTTTTAGCGCTTTTTATAGAATTTGGTGGTTAATGCACTGAGGCAAGGAAGATGCCAGAATTGTGCTAGAGCAGAGTTTCACAACACATGGTACATGTACTCTTAGGGATATGTGATCTGCTTGTTGGGGGTACGTGGCACTGTGCAGGTCTCCTGCCCCCTTCTTCCTTAATGGCCACCGGGGATCCCATGCCCTCCTTCCTGCATATTCCCCTCTGCCAAAGCCACCACTGCCCCTGAGGATCCCATGCCTTCCTTCCTCCCTGCCTCCCCCCCTGCTGAAGCCAATGCTTCTGTCAGGGGATCCCATGCCCTCGTTCCTGCATTCCTCCTTCAGCCGAAGCTGACCCGGAAGGCTTCCATCTGATGTCAGAGCTGACATCAGAAGGAAGCCTTCAGGGTCTGTGGGAGATCCCAGTTACCTCCTTCAGGGCCATCCAGCTGCTCAGGGCTGGGCTGCTCTCCCTTACTTGCTCATTCCAGAGCCACTCTTGCTTCCTTCAGGGCTGTCCAGCTGGGCTGCTCCTTCCAGCCTTCAGCCGCACATGGGCAGGAGCTGGAAGCCTTTTCTCCGACATCAGAGTTGACATCAGAGGGAAGGCTTGTGGGTCAGCCAAGTGTAGTGTGAAAGAGCCGCTGCCCATGTGCGGCTGAAGGCTAGAAGGAGTAGCCCAACTGGACAGCCCTGAAGAAAGCAAGTGTTGCCCTGGAATGAGCAAGTAAGGGAGAGAGGGGACATGATAGTGGGACTAAGGGAGAAAGGGGGGGTGTAACGTGTTAGGACATGGGTAGGGCATAAATTTAGGACAAAGGCTTGAAGGCAGGGAGGGGGGCACAAATTTGGGATACAGAAGGAAGGGAGAGGGCATGAACTTGGGACACAAGGGAGGGGGAAGGGGGCATAACTTGGGTCATAGGAGGGAGGGAGAGAATAGAAAGGGATAATTGGTGGGCATGAGTGTGTGAGTGAGAAGGAAAGAGATGGTGCACATAGGAAAAGGAAGAAAGGAAAATTGGGCAGAGAGAGAGTGAGAGGAGTGAGGTAGATACTGTATACATGGAGAATCGAAGGATGAGAGGGAGAAATGTTGGATACGGTGGTGGAGAAAGAACAGAAGGACAGATTGAAGGGGATGAAAGGAGAGGAATGTTGGACACAGTGATGGAGGGAGAGATTTGGCATTGTGTTGGAGAGGGGTGAAAGAAGAAGAAATGGGCATGGAGCTAGTGGGCAGTGGTGAAAAATGTTGCACATTATCTTGGGGATGAGAGAGGGAGAAATGTTGGATGTGGGTGGGAGAGATGTACCCTGGATCTCTCTCTCTTTCCCCACTTCCATTGCAGCAAGGGAGGGGATGAGAGAAAGGCAGATAGACAGTGAGAGAGAGGGGTGAAGGAGAGAGGAAGAAAAGTTGGACTCATGGAAGGACTATGATTTGGACATTTTTGTACCTTTTTTTCATTGTAGCGGCTCAGAGGAGGACATGTGCCAGGACTCTTGAAATAACTTTGTGAGAAACAGGGCAGCTGACATTTTGGCTGGTGAACCTTTTGTTCTTTGAATGAATATCTATCCTTTCACTAATTGAACCAATTTTAACCCCCTCCCCCCCTTGGTTTTTTTTTTTTACAAAACCATAGCGTGGTTTTTAGCACTGGCCATGACAGTAAAAGCTACGATGGTTATAGAATTCCTATAAGTGTTGGAGCTGTTATTGCCTTGGCTGGTGCTAAAAAAATGTGCTATGGTTTTTTAAAAGTGGGGTTTAGTGTGTTTGGATCAATTTGGTCCTGAAGTAGTAAATTATTCTGCAAACATGAATGAATGCAGTTCTGAATATATGGAGTTTTGTGGAGTGTTTTTGAGAGATCAATTCCCATTTTGCAGAGTTCATGGGCGGACAAGGCCGAAGCAGGCTATTAGAGAGATGCTGCTTAGGGAGGTAAGTAGGGCTCATGGCTGAGTTCCGATGGGAGGGAGGGAAGGATGGGGATTCGGCTGTATGGCGGGTGTGGGTGCTCAGGGGTGGGAAGGGGTGCTCACTCAAGGGTCCTGCTTCACAAGGGATGGGAGGGAGGGGAGGATAGAAGCTGAACAAGGGTCCTGCTGCACAAGTGATGGGAGGGAGGGGAGGATAGAAGCTGGGCAAGGGTCCTGCTGCACTCTGAGGACACAGACCTGTGACCGGAGCGAAAACTGAAGAAAGGAAAGTCTGCGATCCTAGTGGGAGACTCAATCCTAAGGCAAGTAGACAGTCACATAGCAGGTGGGAGAGAGGATCGACTGGTGACCTGCTTCCCTGGAGCGAGAACAAAGGACATCATTGACAAAATCGGAAAGATCCTAGACAGAGCAGAGACGGAAGACACTACAGTAATGATCCACATCAGGACAAATGATGTCAGCAGGAAGGACTACATAGCAAACGTCAGGAGAGGAATGGAGCAGGCTTTAAACTACCGTAAGAACAAGGGGAAAGCCGACAGTCGACCAAGAGTCGACGATTCGCAAGAAGGTATCCCATGAAGATACCAAGTGGGTAAAATGCTGGGAAGAAACAACGGGCAAAACACAGGAGATGACTGATCCAGAAGAGGAGGATAAGAGGATTGTAGCACAGGAAAAGAAAATAAAGATCGAAGCACAGGGAAAGGAAATGAAGACGAAAAAAATACCAGGATTTTAAATTGCTTATATACTAATGCAAGGAGCCTAAGGAACAAAATGGGGGAATTAGAAGTCGTGGCCAAAACTGAGAACCTAGATATCATTGGAGTATCAGAAACATGGTGGAATGAAGAAAACAAATGGGATATAGCACTGCCGGGGTACAAACTCTATCGCGAAGATAGGTCAGGTCAGAAAGGAGGAGGAATAGCCCTATACATAAAAGAAAGCATACACTCGACCAGAGTAGACACATCAGTGATGACCAACAAATTGGAATCGCTATGGGTTAAAATACTGGGAAGGAAAGGGCCTGAGATAAAGATGGGCCTGTATTATCGTCCACCTGGGCAAACTGAAGCTACCGATGAAGAAATGGAAGCCGAGATGAAACGAGAATGCAAAAGCGGCAACATGATTATTATGGCAGACTTCAACTATCCCAGGATAGACTGGAGTATTGGAAACTCAAAATGTGCTAGGGAGACCGGATTCCTGGAGGCTATACAGGACTGCTTCATGGATCAGCTTGTCAGAGAACCGACGAGAGGGAATGCCACTCTGGATCTAATCCTTAATGGGCTAAGAGGACCTGTAAAGGAAGTGGAAATAGTGGGACCATTGGAAAACAGCGATCACAATATGATCAAGTTCAAAGTTGAAGTAGGAATATCGAAGGGAAAGAGAACCACAGTGACAACTTTCAACTTCAAGAAAGGAAACTACGAAGCGATGAGAGTAATGGTAAGGAAGAAACTTAGGAACAGCTCAAAGAATTGGCAGACTGTAGAGCAAACCTGGTCTCTATTCAAAGACACGGTGAGCGAGGCACAAAATCTGTATATCCCCAGATTCAGAAAAGGGTGCAAAAAGAGCTGAACAAAAGACCCGGCGTGGATAACTAAAGAAGTAAAGAAACCAATAGGTGATAAGAAGAATTCATTCAAGAAATGGAAAAAGGATAAAATCGAGGAAAACTGGAATGTCACCTTGTGGTTAGAAAAGCAAAAAGAGAATATGAGGAGAAGCTAGCCAGGGAAGCACGAAATTTCAAACCGTTCTTCAGATATGTTAAAGGGAAGCAGCCGGCCAGGGAGGAGGTGAGACCGTTGGATGACGGAGCTAGGAAGAGTGTGGTGAAGGAGGAGAAAGAAGTGGCAGAAAGACTAAACACGTTCTTTTCATCAGAATTTACAAATGAGGACACATCCAACATACCGGAACCTGAACAAATCTTCAAAGGAGAACAAGCAGAAAAATTAGCATCCATGGAAGTAAATCTTGAAGATGTACACAGGCAGTTAGAAAAACTAAAAATGACAAATCACCGGGCCCGGACGTAATCCACACCAGGGTACTGAAAGAGCTTAAGGAGGAAATAGCAGAACTACTACAGTAAGTTTGTAATCTATCCCTGAAAACAGGCGTGATCCCGGAGGATTGGAAGATAGCCAACGTTACACCC
This sequence comes from Geotrypetes seraphini, assembly GCF_902459505.1. NCBI lineage: Eukaryota > Metazoa > Chordata > Amphibia > Gymnophiona > Dermophiidae > Geotrypetes > Geotrypetes seraphini. Next base: position 95,344,934 of record NC_047085.1, on the reverse strand, counting down.
ATTTTTAAAAAGGGATCAAGAGGTAACCCGGGGAACTACAGACCGGTAAGTCTGATCTCAGTTCTGGGAAAATGACGGAAGTGCTGATTAAAGGTAGCATCGAGGAGCATCTAGAAAGGAATAAACTTATGAAAACAAGCCAACATGGCTTCTGCAAGGGAAGATCATGCCTAACGAACTTATTGCACTTCTTCAAAGGAATTAACAAACGGATGTACAAAGGGGACCCCATAGACATCGTATATTTAGACTTCCAAAAAGCCTTTGACAAGGTACCCCATGAATGCCTACTTCGGAAACTGAAGAACTATGGGGTGGAAGGAGACATACACAGATGGATCAGAAATTGGCTGGCGGGTCGGAAGCAGAGGGTAGGAGTGAAAGGCCACTACTCAGACTGGAGGAGGGTCACGAGTGGTGTTCCGCAGGGTCGGTGCTTGGACCGCTGCTATTCAATGTATTTATAAATGATCTAGAAACAGGGACAAAGTGTGAAGTAATAAAATTCACAGATGACACCAAACTATTTAGTGGGGGTAGGACTATAGAGGAATGCAAAGATTTACAAAGGAACCTGAACAGACTGGAGGAATGGGCGACGAGATGGCAGATAAAGTTCAATGTAGAGATACAACTACATGATGGGAGGGCTGTTACTGAGTGAGAGTACCCAAGAAAGGGACTTGGGGTAATAGTTGACAAGACAATAAAGCCGACGGCACAGTGCGCAGTGGCTGCTAAGAAAGCGAATAGAATGCTAGGTATAATCAAGAAGGGTATTACAACCAGAACGAAAGAAGTTATCCTGCCATTGTAACAGGCAATGGGTGCACCCGCATCTGGAGTACTGCGTCCAATATTGGTCGCCGTACCTAAAGAAGGATATGGTGATACTCGAGAGGGTCCAGAAGAGAGCGACACGTTTGATAAAAGGTATGGAAAACCTTTCATACACTGAAAGATTGGAGAAACTGGGGCTATTTTCCCTGGAGAAGTGGAGACTTAGAGGGGATATGATAGAGACTTACAAGATCATGAAGGGCATAGAGAAAGTGGAGAGGGACAGATTCTTCAAAATCTGAAAGAACAAGAGGGCATTCAGCAAAACTAAAAGGGGACAGATTTAGAACCAATGCTAGGAAGTTCTTCTTCACATAACGGGTGGTGGACACCTAGAATGATAAAGGACTGCATCATTAATCACCTTGACTGACACAATCTGATGTTTACCAGCCAGCACAGCTTCAGCAAAGGAAGATCTTGCTTGACAATCTTACTGTACTTTTTCGAGGGTGTAAACAGGCAGATAGACAAGGGTGACCCGGTCGACATTGTATATCTAGATTTTCAGAAGGCATTCGACAAGGTCCCGCATGAATGTTTACTTCAAAAAATTGTGAGCCATCGAATCGAGGGTGATATACTCAGGTGGATTAAAAACTGGTTGGCGGATAGGAAACAGAGAGTGGGAGTAAATGGACAATATTCGGACTGGAAAAGCGTCACGAGTGGAGTGCCGCAGAGTTTGGTGCTCGGGCCTGTGCTCTTCAACATATTTATAAACGATCTGGCAATTGGTACGACGAGTGAGGTGATTAAATTTGCGGATGATACAAAGTTATTTGGAGTAGTGAGGACAAAGAAGGATTGCGAAGACCTAAACACACTTGAGGAATGGGCCGCGAAATGGCAAATGAGATTCAAAGTGGATAAGGTCAAGGTGATGCATGTCAGTAACAAAAATCATATGCACGAATACAGGATATCCGATGCTGTACTCAGAGAGAGACCCCAGGAAAGGGACTTGGGAGTACTTATAGACAAGTCAATGAAGCCGTATGTGGAATGCGTGGCAGCAGAGAAAAGGGTGAACAGAATGCTAGGAATGATTAAGAAGGGGATCACAAACAGATGTGAGAAGGTTATCATGCCGCTGCAACGGGCCATGGTGCGCCCTCACCTGGAATACTGCATCCAGCACTGGTCGCCCTACATGAAGGACACGGTACTACTCGAAAGGGTCCAGAGAAGAGCGACTAAAATGGTTAAGGGACTGGAGGAGCTGCCGTACAATGAGTGGCTAGAGAAACTGGGCCTCTTCTCCCTTGAAAAGAGGAGACTGAGAGGGGACATGATCGAAACATTCAAGATAATGTAGGGAATTGACTTAGTAGAGAAAGAGAGATTGTTCACGCTCTCCAAGGTGGAGAGAACGAGAGGGCACTCTCTAAAGTTAAAAGGGGATAGATTTCGTACAAACGTAAGGAAGTTCTTGTTCACCCAGAGAGAAGTTGAAATCTGGAACGCTCTTCCAGAGGCTGTTATAGGGGAAAGCACCCTTCAGGGATTCAAGAAAAGGTTAGATAAGTTCCTGCTGAACCAGAATGTATGCAGGTAAAGATAGACTCAAATAGGGCACTGGTCTTTGACCTAAGGGCCACCGCGTGAGCGGACTGCGGGGCATGATGGACCACTGGTTTAACCTAGCAGCGACAATTCTTATGTTCTTATGTCCTTGAAGAATTTCTCATTCAATCAGTGACACCTGGTTCAGTCTGCCACTGCATTACTGAATCTTCCTCCACATTAGGGACCCAGGGGAAATCGCACTCCATGCTATCACCTCCCACTGAGTTAGCTTCCCACTTCTCTGAGTCTGAGGTTAATTCAGAACTAGGAATTCTAGTGTCTGGAGCCCTGACCTGACTGGCATGCTTGGCTATAATAAATCTGTGCCTCTTAGCAACGTTTCTCTTTCTGTCAGGAGTTTACTCTGATTACCCTCAAACACTTTGGGTTCCTCTTTCTAAGCTGTAGGCTTTACCTTAAAGCATGGGGAAATTCCTCCCTTTGGAAGGCTATGGATTTGTGTGTGTTGAAGGCTGCTGCCTTGCTGAAAGTTGCTCCTGTTGCTGCCCAGCTGCTGCCATTCTGTTGCCTTTCCAACTGCCTGTCTGTACTGACTTTTTCTTCCTTGTTTAATAGGCTCAGCTGGGATGTGGTAGCTTCTCATTGGCTTAGGGATTAACTCTCTGCTTACTGGTTTCAGAGTTCTGTCATGTAACTCTGCAATTAAGGGCTTTTTCTCCCTTCCCTCTGAGTTCTATGCAGGGAACTGGAATACCCTTGGGTGCAGTCTGCTTTAAATAAGTCTGACAGGATGAAATACTGGTTTCTACCCCCATTCTGGTGTTTGTTTGCTGGGTGCAGGTACTCTCTCCTTTGATGACAAAGGGAGTTTCCTCATCCTGATATAGTGATACAGGGTTTCCAGTGTGCTGCGCATCTTCCCTGTCACAATACCCAACTGCTGATGAATTATACACCCAACACAGTCCCTGGATATCTGTAATGTTTCAACAATTGTCATGGACATGGTCAACAATTTCAGGAGTTGACACTGTTTGAGGCCCCTAGACCTTGCTGCATCTTCGGTCTTGAAAGCTCCATGCTGAAAGTTTGAACACCAGTTCTTCACTGTGGAGTAAGTATGATTGGCATTTGTCATTCAGTGTTTGTATCATATATACTTTCATGGATTTCCTTTGGAGTTTTCTTCTGCAGAAATAGAAACTTCATGATGGCTCGGAGTTTCATACTTGAAAATTCCACACTTTTTGTCGACATGGTTCAATTAATGATTTGAAACAATGTCAAAAAATAGCATTACATTTCTGCAAATTGTCACTTTGCAAAATAAAATAACACTCTTTTTAGCTACAGTGACAAAATAACTCTCAGAATTTAGAAGGTCAGTTGAACTGAGAACTTTTCAGCACCCCTTTGTGTGGAATACATTACAGCTGGCCCGGGACCTTAAGCATCCATGCATGATAAAGCCTATTGGGTTCCTCTGAATGTCCTGTTTCAGATGAGGCTGGACCCAGTGGACCTTTAACATTTGTGAGCTCTCAAGGGCTCACACCAGCCACTGTATCTTTCATAAGTACACCAATCTGCTCTGCTGATGTGATCCGAAACTTTGCTTCTGTAGGCAAAAGCCTAGTCCAACTAATGGTCTGGCTGGCTCTTACTGCTGAATTGTATGTATGCTCTATAGCCCAGATCACGATCATGCCCTATGTTTCAAGAGCATTTACATTTAGACAAGTGTCCTATACACAGTTTTACAAGTACACATTTGAGTTTATAAAATTACCTCTTAACCCTTTCAGGACCATAAGGATCATAGGCCAATTTTTGTGGTTTTGACGACATTTTTATGGTAAAAAGGGCTTGCAGATGCCAAAAAATTGATTTTTTTTTTGTGAAATATCATTATTTTTATTTAAAAAAATCACACTTCTGGCTTATGGACAGTGTGGCAAGTGAATCTTCTCGTCAATCTAGCAACGACGCTAATGAATGAATGTCGGAACCAGTTTGTTTACATAAAGGCAGTATCATATGGAATCCGTACATATCAAATTTAGAACTGTAGACTATCCCAATCAAAATTTATAGGATTTTAAAGTTATGGGACAAATATGTCCCTTGGTCCTGAAAGGGTTAACTAGCTTATAAAAGTACCCCTTAACTAGCTAATTCAGAAAGTGAAGGCTCCTGAAGTTGACTCTTCTTTTTTATCTGGTTAAATTTGACTGCTTTTTCAGTTCTGGAGAGAAATTTAGCCGGACAGTGAGGGAACTGCTTTAAAAGCAGACTGGCCATCTAAATTCCAAAGTTAGCTCATTAAACCTTCCGAAAATCTACACTGAGTGTCCAAATCCAGAGATGAAGACCCCCAGATACAGATATTTACAGAACTTCAACCAACATTACTTCAAGAATAACAGAAGCAGTTGATCTTATTCCCCAACTAGCATAGCTCACACTTGTCAAAATATCTTATAGTAGGGTAAATAAACCTGACACATAGCTTGGCAAGAAAAGCTCTAAGGACTTTCAGTGGAGAGCTGCAAGCAGGAAACAAATGTTTGCAGCAGGCAGATCCAGCTGCTTTGTATTAGAAATCATGTGTAGGAGGGGCAGGAATGTTATTTCCTTAAAAAAAATCCTAGCAGTCAAAGAGCAGAATACAAAGATCTTGTCCCATATGTGGAAAAGCCTCTGAAAGGTAGCACCTGCTGGGACTATACTTACTCAACTAAGAGTTAAATTGTTGAGAGCTAAACTGCTAAGAGTTAATCCAGTTGAAAAGTTAAAAACAGCTGAGATTTAAAACATTTTTTGTGTTGAGTTGGCTAAGAACCAAGCTGCCCTGAGCCAAAACTACAAGCTATTCACCTCAGAACTTCATAACATTGTATTCTGACTGCCAGAATTGATATTGAAATTGCCTTCTGAGTAAGGAAAGGCTGTTTAGTTCTGCTGTGGGTGGGGCTGAATTTAGAGAGAAAATTGCACTGGTTATGAAGTTCTAATACTCATATTTTTTTAGGGATGTACATTCATTTGAAACATGAGAAATTTTAACATTTTCCATGTAGTTTTGTGTCATTTCTTGCCTGCAATGACAAGGGGAAAACCATTTTTAAAAAAATGTATAATTAATATTATTCATTCTTCCAAAATAGTGTACAGTACACTCAATCATGAGACATTTAAGTACATCAAGGGACGTGTCGAGGTGGAAGATGATATCTTTCTTCTCAAAGGACCCTCGACCACAAGAGGGCATCCGCTCAAACTCAAGGGAGGGAAGTTTCGTGGAGACGCCAGGAAGTACTTCTTCACGGAAAGAGTGATTGGGCATTGGAACAAACTTCCAGTGCAGGTGATCGAGGCCAGCAGCATCCCAGACTTTAAGAATAAATGGGATACCTATGTGGGATTCCTACGAGGGTCAAGTCAAGGAATAGGGTCGCTAGGGTATAGACTTGAAGGAGCGGGTCAGTAGAGTGGCAGTATGATTAAGGGGGTCAGTAGACTTAAAGGGGTGGGTCAATAGAGTGGGCAGACTTGATGGGCTATAGCCCTTATCTGCCGTCATCTTTCTATGTTTCTATGTTTCTTACACTCTGTCCAGTGTTTGTACTTTTTACAAAGAATGCAAAAACTATTGGCATATGCAAATACCTTCAAATTCGGAATATGATGCCTTCAATTGTGTATGCAAATCAGTGCACACAGCCAATTTGCACACACAATTGTTTAACAAGACTAAGAGGCTCATTTTCAAAGCACTTAGACGTGCAAAGTACCATAGGTTTCTATGGTACATTTTGGGGCAAATTCTATAAATGGTGTCCCAATTGTAGGCAGCGGTAGGCATCCTACTGCTGTCTAACCAGCCAAATGGGATGCATGTTATTTTAAAAAGAAAAAACAGGTAGGGAGCCGAATTCTATATAGGACGCCCAGTCTCAGCAGCTGCCTGAATGGCTTTTGAGAATCCCACACGGGCATCCTGTAAAGAATTATGTTTGTCCTGATGGACAGAAGCTTAGCCCCTTATAACCATCCTGATTCTCTAACTGGCGACCATGTCACAGGTGCTGCTTAGAGAATCGTGTTGCTGCTGAGCTGATCACCACAAAAGAATCTCCCTGCGGCAGTTTAGCGGCTTCAGCCGGGAACCCATCCCCCAGCAAAGTTGGCCAGCAGGATGGATGCCCACTCCCTCCTGCCGCCACCCATGAACTCCCCCCCCCCACATACACACACACACTATCTGCAGCAGGAGGGATGCCCAATCCCTTCTGCTGCAAAACTTGAAATAATCCCTAGCAGGAGGGATGCTCAGTCCCTTCTAATGGAAACCCCGAAGCCCCCCCCCGAATGTCCAAAGTAGGAGGCGTGCCCAATTCCTCTTGCTGCCACCACCCCCCTGAAGATCACCGGCAGGAGGGATGCCCAGTCCCTCTTGCTGGATCCCCCCCAAAAAAATGTCCCCACCCATCACCCCCCAAGCCCACCCAGATCCCCCCGTACTTTTTTCTTGCAGGCCGGCCAGAGGGATGCTTACTCCCTCCAGCCTGCAGGCCCACCTCCACACAATGGCGGGCCTTCACCTTCCTGATACATCTTGGGATGCACTGAAGAGGGGCCTAAGGGTGGCCCAACTGGAATCATAGGCCTCTCTCCTAGTCCTTCCGCCCCGTCCCCCACAAAGATCAACGGTAGGAGGAATACTTACTACCTCTGGCCAGCAGGCCCACCTCCTTCAGAATGGCAGGCCTTCCTCTTCCCAGTGCATCCTGGGATGCACTGTGGATTGGTCTAAGGCCCTGATTATCCCAGGCACCTAAGGACTCTCCCATAGGTGTGATATGTGCTGATATGTGAATGTGCTGATATGTGCAAATGGAATCTTAGGCCTCCCTCCTAAATTGGCCAGGAGGGGAAGGCCCACCATTCTGTGGAGACCAGCCTGCTGGCCAGAAGGAATAAGCACCAGAGAATTAGATCGAGGAAGTATGCTAGATATAATTTACTTTGATTTCAGCAAAGCCTTTGACACAGTTCATAATGGGATGTTCTTGAACAAACTTGACTGGCTGAAGTTAGGACCCAAAGTGGTGAGCTGGATTAGAAACTGGTTAACGTACAGGTGTCAGAGAATGGTGGTTAATGGAATTTACTCAAAGGAAGGGTGAGTAGTAGAGTTCCTCAAGTATCTGTGCTCGGGTTGATTCTATTCAATATGTTTGTGAGCGATATTGCCAAAGGATTAGAAGGAAAGGTTTGTCTTTTTGTGGATGATACCAAGATTGGTAACAGAGTGAACACCCCGGAGGGAGTGGAAAACATGAAAAAAGATCTGCAAAAATTGAAAGAATTGTCTGATGTTTGGCAACTAAAATTCAGTGCAAAGAAGTGCAGAGTGACTAAGGTGACCATACATCCCGTTTTCAACGGGACAGTCCCGTTTTCGGACTGTTTTCGTCCCGTTGTCCTGATCCACCGCTTTGGGACACCACAATGTCCCATTTTCAGGGACAGCGTCCCAAAGCTGTGCACGGGAACACCAGGACGGCCGATCACTTTCTCTCCCTACCACGCCGATTGAAACCCTGGGCTGCCGCCGCTGCTTCTTGGCTTCTTCTCGACGTCAATTTTGACGTCGGAGAGGAAGTTCAGGCCAGTCAGGCAGCTATTGGCTGGCCCCGAACTTCCTCTCCGACGTCAAAATTGACATCGGGAAGAAGCCAAGAAGCAGCGGCGGCGGCCCAGGGTTTCAATCGGTGCGGTAGGGAGGCAGACTAGCAGGCAGCGGCGGTACACGGGCGGGCGGGGGGTTTGAATCTGCGGGGGGGCTGAATTGCTGGGGGTTGAATCAGGCACTGGAAGGAGGGAAGGAGGTAGGCAGTTAGGCTGGCTTTCGGGAAGAGACAAAGGCAAGGGAAGACACAGGAAGGAGGCACTGGGGGCACTAGGGACACAGGACAGAGACACTGAGGACATTATGGACATGAGAAGGAGGCACTGTGGGCACTTTGGACATGGGAAAGAGCCAATTGTTGGGCCTGAATGCAGAAAAAAAGAAATGAAAGGAAGGATACACAGACAGAAAGAAACTGGGGGTACTATTGACATGGGAAGGAGGCACTGGGGCACTAGGGACATGGGAAGGAGGCACTTGGGGCACTATGGACATGAGAAGGAGCACTGTGGGCACTAAGAACACAGGACAGGCATTGGGGGCACTATGGACATGGGAAGGAGGCACTGGGGGCACTAGGGACACAGGACAGAGGCACTGGGGGGCACTAAGGACATTGGAAGGAAGGAAGGAGGGAATAGAAAGGGACAATTGTTGGGCCTGAGTGCAGAAAAAAGAAATGAAAGGAAGGATACACAGACAGAAAGAAACGCAACCAGAGACTCATGAAATCACCAGACAACAAAGGTAGGAAAAATGATTTTATTTTCAATTTAGTGATCAAAACGTGTCAGTTTTGAGAATTGATATCTGCTGTCTATATTTTGCACTATATTTGTCTATTTTTCTATAGTTACTGAAGTGACATTGCATATTTTAAAGACATTTGCCTTGACATCTTTGAAAACCCCCCAAATATAAATGATAATTAACATTTTCTCTGCCTATAGTGTGCTTTGTAGTTTTTTTTAATTTTAAGGTTACCATTATGAATTACTATGAAGATATTATGTGTACATGAAAAATGAATGGAAGTAATTGGGGGCGGGAATGGGGGATGGGGCTAGGGCGGGGCTAAGGCTGGATTAGGCGGGGCTAGGGCAGGATTAGGGGCGGGACTGACAATTAATAGATGTCCCCTTTTGATGAAAAAAATAAATGGTCACTTTAAGAGTGACGCATTTCTAGAGTAGAAATCTGAGGGAGATGTATGTGCTGGGAGGCAAGAGGCTAATATGTGCAAATTGGGGGAGGGACTTTGGGATGATAGTTTCTGAGGATCTGAAGGCGACAAAGCATTGTGACAAGGTGGTGGCTGTAGCCAGGAGGATGCTAGGTTGTAATAAGAGAGGTGTAACCAGCAGAAGAAAGGAGGTGTTGATGCCCTTGTAAAGGTCGTTGGTGAGGCCCCACTTGGAGAATTATGTTCAGTTTTGGAGGCCATATCTGACAAAGGATATAAAAAGACTTTAAGTGGTCCAGAGGAAACCAACAATAATGGAAGGGGGTTTGCACTAAAAGAATTACAAGAAAAGACTAGAAGACCTTAATATGTATACTCTACAAGAGAGGAGGGACAGGAGTGATATGATACTGACATTTAAATATTTGAAAAGTATTAATGTAGGACCAAATTTTTTCCAGAGAAGGGAAACTGGTAAAATTAGAGGGCATAAATTGAGGTTGAGGGGTGGTACTTAAGAGTAATGTTCTATGAACGTCAGAGCATTAACTGCGCTGGCTCTCGTTAAAAACCTCTAGCATAGCTTGATATAGGGGACCACAGTAAATAGTAAATATTGAGATTAATAGGGTCCCCACAGATTAATAGGGCCCCCACAGATTACAAGTTTCTTGGTAAAGAGACTTATATTCTGATCTTGATGAACATCTGTCTTAAAATTGTCCAGATAATTTATCTACCTGTATTCAGAGACACTTTTGCTCAGTTACCGTAAGTGTCACTAAATATCTTACCCTCCCCCAATTTTACAAAACCACAATAGCATTTTTTTAATGCTCTCAATCCTCTGCGCTGCTCCTGTCACTTATAGAGTTCGTTTGAGTGTCGGGAATAGCGCAGAGCATTCAGTGCACTGACCTTTGCTAAAAATCGCTATTGTGGTTTTGTAAAAGGGGAAGGGGATAAGTAAAGTTAATCTTCACTGGGCTCTGACTAGATGAAATATTTATTCTCGTTATTTTCTAGACCTCTGGTATATATAGTAGTCATACCATTTACCCTTTAATGCATGATGCATGATGTCTTTAGCTTACTCGTATTATATAGACAGCGACTGATAAAATAAATTGTTCAAACAGAACGGTATGAAACAGGTTAAAACAACTGTGTGATATACTTGATTTTGGTAGAAATACCTTTGTAGCTGTTAAGGAATCTACGATATGAAATTACTTAACTAAAGATATCTATTTTAGACTTTTAAAATGTGTTTTAATGTCATGCTTGTGCACTTTAACTATAGTGTCTTTTAATTAGATCTTTATTTGTTAATATGGGGACAAGGTGTGTGCGGGGGAACAAATGCCTGTCTTGGGATTACTGTGCGATTCCAGATTTTACATTCTCTTTGACCAATTTAATGCTATATTGAGCACTTCAAGAAGGATTGATAGCTATGGAAGGAGGAGTATCTATCCTTTACTAAAACAAGTCCCAGAAGGCAGCCACTACAAGTTCTAACACTTTATTATTGGTTAATTTGGGGGCTTCTTTCACTCGGGTGACATAGCTAGAGGGATATCACTGTACAAATCAATACCTACTGCCTTGCTATTGATGTGTCTGTTACCTTAAATGACAACAGCTGTGTCTACAATAATCTCTGTCTTGTTCAGGATACTAATTATTGTAAGGACACTGCTGTTACTCTGGGATGTCCTGAAAGATTCTGACTTAGTCTCACCTGAACAATTCACATAGTTTTCAGTACATTTTCATTATATATATATATATATATATATATATATATATATATATTGCTACACAAAGTTTTTTGTAAAAAAAAACAACACATTCTCTGCACATGATTTAAGGTTTCCTTTCTGATTAAAAATAACTGCTACAAAGGTCTGTGGCTTTAAAAATAGCAATACCTACTACATCTATTTAATATGCAAGTTTGCAAAATTTTTGAAAGTACATATGATAAATAGCAATACTTTCCTTTAACCACTTTAAATTTTAAGTTAATTTAAAGCTAAAATTATTAAATCCGTAAGGTTGCCATGTTTGCATTGGATTTACAAATTACCTTAAACTTACTGGATTTGATCAATCAGTCCCAAGTGACATCATATAGGGGCCTTTTTACCAAGTTGTGACAAAATCTGGGTTTAATGCATGCTAATGCATACTTTAAGACCAGATTTACTATAGCAGTATATTAAAGATTTTTTTCTATTTGTTTTTTTTTTTAATTGCAGGTTTTGCACTAAGGGACCCGTTTATAAAGCCACAGTAGTGATTTCCTTATAGCAAATGTGAAGCAGCCTGTTTAATTCCTATGGACTGCTTCACATTTTCTGCACTGGGACTCGCTATTGCAGCTTTGTAAAAGGGGCCCTAATTTTTCAAGGACTTGCAAAAAAAAAAAATAAGGTGGTAGCACTTACCACCTCCTATTTAAGAGGCACTATGAGCTCCTGCATTAGGTTTGCATATCCAGTTATGAGGGGCCACTGAAAAGTTCTCAGCCCAACCAAAAAAGTTGGGACAGTCAATGCAGTGATTACAGAGGCTTATGGGCATGGGTCCTCCTCTCCATGGGTTTAAACCGCCTCTGTGCTGGATGACTAGGCTTTCCTATGCCAGGCTGCCAGGTGATAATGGTCTGGAGGCTAAATTTTAAAGGTGTGATTACGGGGTTGGGGGTGGGGGGTCGGTGATCACTGGGGTAGTGTGTGGGGTCTGTATTATGTGTTTGCTGTGCTTATCTTTAGGTGGGTTTTTGTGACTTAGACCATGTTTTAAATGGTCTAAGTCACAACGTCCAAGTTCCGTCTAGGCTCTGTTTTACAACTTTGTACAACAGAGCGTAGACGGAACAGCATACAGCATGTATACATGTTGTATACATGCTGTATGACTAAGTCTAAGCCTGCCCATGTCCCGCCCAAATCCCGCCCTTGACACTCCTCCTGAAATGCCCAGTTTAGCTATGGTCGTTCAGCGGCACTATGAAGGTCTAGATTGTTTAGAAATACGTCCAAAACCCAGTTTGATTATCGGCACTTGGACATCTTTCGTTTATGATCGTCCAATTGCCGAGTTAGGCAGGTTTTTGGACGTTTTTCTCTTTAGATTATGAGCCCCATTGTGAATAAAACAGCAAACAGGTTAGAGGAGTAGCCTAGTGGTTAGTACAGTAGAGTGTGACCCAAGGGACTCGGATTTACGTCCCACTTCAGCTGTTTATTTATTTATTTATAATTCTGAGCCTTCCAGAAACAGAAAAATATCTGCTGTACCTAAATACAGTATATAAGACACCTGCAAGACTATTGAAATGGTGTGCATTCAGGTACAGTAGGTATTTTTCAGATCCTGGAAGGAACACATTTATTAAAAAATGCTTTAGTACCTGAATAAGCTCATGTAAACCATTCTGAGCTCTCCTGGGAGAACGGTATAGAAAACTGAATGAATGAATAAATATATAAATAAGAGCTATAGTGTCATTTGAATTTCTGGTTGGTTTATAACCTACAGAAAACAAAAAGGAGAACTGCTGAAATAATGAACCTTGATCCATGTGCTTTATTTATATCCACAAGTAAAATCCACAGTTAAAATCCACATGAATTGTAGACAGTTCAAAATCACATGTATACAGTGTATAGGAAATCAAATGCACAGGTGTTGTCAGAAACAGACCTGACACGGTCCGTGTTTCGATTGAAAGATCTTCCTCAGGGGTCCTAAGAAAGTCAGATTTGATGTGTCAATGTATGTAGATAAAACAATCACCAGTGCTGACGTGGATGTCATCTCACTAGCCACTACACTAGCCAATTAGCTGTGTGTCCAGCATATTTTTGGGCCACCCATTTTCAGGGGTGATTTCAGACCCCCTTGGCTATTTATTTCTTGGTTTATATAGTGTCCCTACTAGATTGCACATTTCTCATTGGACATTTATTTTGGCTTTTATACATCCTTCCTAAAATCCCATTCCACAAGTAGACCTACTTTTATGGTTTCACCTTTAATGGAACAGGGCCATCTGAATGTGTCTGATGGCTGACTAGATCGTTGTGTCATTTGTGGCCTATTTTATTTTTGTCTCTATTTGTTTCAGCTTTCCAGATTTTAATTTGTATTTAATTATAAAATCAGGGGAGGGAAGTTTCATGGCGACTCCAGGAAGTACTTCTTCACCGAAAGAGTAGTGGATCATTGGAACAGACTCCCACTCCAGGTGATAAAGGCCAGCAGCGTGACGGATTTTAAGAGAAAATGGGATACTCACGTGGGATCTTTAAGGGAGTAAATTCAGGGGAGGGGATACTTGGAATGGGCAGACTTGGTGGGCTATAGCCCTTTTCTGCTGCTTTTTTCTATGTTTCTATGTTTCTTAGCTGTCATTAACCAAAAGGTGATATAGAAAGTTTTAAGACACATAAACAAATAGCCACTATTCAGAAAAATACTTTAAGCCCTGTCCATCAATAGGACTGTATCCAAGCAAGGGCTTCTACCCCATTGATTTCTAATTCAAACAACCAACACAGTAACAAAGCATGGTTCACTGAGTCAAATTCAGTGGACACATCTAAAAATATCGCTATAGTCTGACTCCTCACCCCCCTCATATCTACAAGCAGATATACATACATCACTTAACAAAGACAAAATGAGTATTTCAGTCCCATGCCCTTTTCAAAACTCTGATGGAAATTTGTGGAAAGCACCCTTTGTCACTGTTCCTTCTAAGTTGTATTGCTGCCAGTGGGGATGGGCTACAATATTGTGTTTTCAGTCACCAGGGACAGGCAGGTTTCCATAAAGTCCTGCAGATTTTGCCTGTCCTTTACTATTGAAAATGTGATAGTGAAAACAACACCCCCACTGGCAGAACTGTAGGTGGAGGACTCCCACTCAGGTTAGACAGAACAGTGTCCTTTGTATTACAAAAAAAAAAAACAATCTAAAATCTATTATGAGTCACTTTCTCAATCAATTTTCCCACACAGGGGAGCTGAAACATCAGACAATATCCTGACAGAGAATCCTTACCTTAACTACTTTTCATTAAGACTAGTCTGAATAGGGCATGCTTGGAATTCTTGGAACTATGCCTACTTTTAGGGAAGAATTAACTAGCCACATCTTTAATATTCTTTACCATAAAAACTGGCAATGGATCAATAGTCCTATTGAAAGAGTGCAATCCATTTAAAAATATTTCTAAATCATCCATTCAATCTTGTACATAGGAAATTAGCTGATCTTCCTCAGCCAATTTAACAGTTTCTGATCATCAACAACCTACTCAGGGGATTTCCCAAATGACTTTCACAAAGCATTGTTTGACCTTTGAGGGGGGGAAAAAAAACAACAGCAAAATCCCATGCAGAAAAAAAATCAAAATTTTGACCACATTTCCTCATTCTCTTTGCTAACTGATACAATGTCTAGAAACCATTTCTTGATTGAACCAGACAATTGTGAGTGGCTCTGGGAAAAGGTAACCCCCCTTTTTTTTTTAACTAAGCCGCAGTAGAGGTTTCTACCATGGCTCAGAGTGCTAAATGCTGTGATGCTGCTCCGATGCTCACAGAACTCATCTGAGCATCTGAGCAGCGTCAGATCATTTAGCGCTCCGGGCCACAGTAGAAGCCTCTACCACATCTTAGGGTGGTTAATTAGCAAATCCAAAATGTTGAGAATGGCTGATTTTTCTGTCATGGGTCCATAAGCAGTCTGCAAAAGTTTCATCTTTTCATTATCACATGAAAGAATTGGATTTGGATTAAAAATTGTTTGCTCAACAGAATCCATTAAAACCTCATTTTTTGTTTCTGATGACTTTAGTCACCTTTTCCCAGAGACGGTCACATTTTATAAACCAGTTTCTCCTTGCCTCTAAAATAGCATTCCAATAATATTTGAAATGCATTTTACATTTAATCCACAACACTTTGGTACAATATTTTTTTTCCCCACTGACACTGTAATTGGCACCCCTTGTGCTTTAATAATAAAAGACTTTCATGGACCAATGCCAGTCCCCTTTTCTTTAAGCAGAATAATTTGATACGGAAATTATCAAACATTCCAATTTAACAAATTACTTTCTGGTGTGGAAAAAATGATCTAATGGTCTTCAACAGTAACCAGCCATGACATCTACCTTCAAAGTTACTCTATTTATGGTAACATTCTTGTTGGTACTCTTTTTTTATACCGAAACAGTGAATTAGATTCTGCTACTAGGTATAGAGTTACAGAATGGTTCAAGATCAAAAATGTATGAGACAAGGATGCATCCTCTTCTTTTCAACTCCTATGCAGAAGTAATCATGAGGAAGCTGGACTTAGATGATTTGAATGTTGGGGTGAAAATAGGCATAAGAACCATCAGCAATCTAAGATACGCAGAGGATACTACCCTGCCGGCAGAGAGCGAGAAGGACCTCAAGAAGTTGATCCTGAAGCTGAAAGAAGAAAGCGAGAAGATGAGTGTAATAGATTAAGGGGTTTTTCCCTCCTCCATGCAAATATTATACCCCCAGGCAGCAGGAAGTGCTAATCAAATGTGCAACTACAGGCCCCATCATGCACTGGGCTATGGAGCACAGGGGCAGGACTCACAGGAAAGAGGTATTTCTACTTAGGTTGGGTTTATTCTGAAGAGGTCCCCGAGGGAGAAAGAGGAACTGTCAAGTTTTCTCTAGAGATAGACAGAGGCAGGACTTGGGAAAACAGAATGATGCCTGTATGTGCTTGGCTAAGATAAGCCAAATTCATTCATAAAATAAAGTGATTATGTTTATGTGTTAATTGCTCCTAGCACGTCAGGCTGGTCTACCATATATGGTGTTTCTTGCTGGTTCTTTAGCTTCTGTTACAGAGAAGCTGACCAAGGTTCTGTAGAGGCTGTGGATCTCAATACAAGTTTCATGTTTAAGTTTAATAAAATTTTGATATACCACCTTATCATTTATTTCAAGGTGGTTATACATTTTAAAATAGGGCAGAAACAGATAATATAATTTAACATAACTTTAACAAAATAAACATACAAGATTAGATAAAAACAATGACATACACGACTGGACAAATGGGTACGAGTGGAAAAGAAGGGGAGAATTACAATGATGAAAGAAAAGTAAGATATTTAAGGTATAAACAAAAGGGTGGGGTTAAAAACAAGTAAGTCAATAGAAGTAGACTCGTAAAAGATAAAAAAGTTTCATTTTTTAAAAATAAAAATCCTTAAAAGTCAGTAATAGAGTTTTATAAATGACACGGTGATGGATGGGAAGCCAATGGGCTTTTATCAGAAGAGGAATTACGTGGTCGACTTCTATGGCTGTGTTCTGGATTATTTATAGACGTTTTAACTCTTTTTTAGTAATACCATGATATAAGGCATTGCCCTAATCCAGACAAGAAATAACTAATGAATGGATTAAAGTATTTAAGGCCGATATATCAAGAAATTTAGTTAGAGAGCGTATCATTCGTAAACGATAAAAACATTTCCTTATAACTGTACTTACAGTGGTGTACCTAGGGTATGTGGCATCCGGGGCCCATCATTTTTTGACACCCCCCATGTAAAAAATATATTTTTTGTAATAACCATGAAACGGAATAAATGGTCAGTATAGAAACAGGCAGTGAAAATTTTATTTTACTGAACCTCATATATGTTATTCCAAACATAACATAAATTATGTCTGAATTATGTCATAAATTATGTCTGAATATGTCAGAAGTACATATGGAGAAGTTGCAGGTGATGCTTGGGACAGTTCTGATTGTGTTAGTTCGATTTTATGTGTTTTTTGAATAGAAAGGTTTTTATTTCTTTTTTGAAGATTTTGTAGTCTGTGGTCGAGGTCAATAGGTTGTAATGTTAGGAGGTTGTCGAACAGTTTTTTTTCTTTTGACGATTTTGGTTGGAGGGTGTGTGAATGGTGCATGAGTTCTCCTATGTCTGGTTGAGGTGGATTGAATTATTTAGCTGAAGAAATTAGTTACCCCCCCCCTATTCCACACACATTAATTATCTTCCATTTTTGTTCCCATTATAAAAAACACTTATAAGTTCCCAATAAAAAATACATTAAAATAGGAAGTAAAAACAAAGGCCCCTAAAGTAAGAACATAACAAGAATAGCCTAACTGGGTCAGACCAATGGTCCATCATGCCCAGTAGCCCATTCTCATGGTAACCAATCCAGGTCACTAGTACCTGGTCAAAACCCAGAAAGTAGCAACATTCCATGCTACCGATCCAGGGCAAGCTCTTCCCCCATGTCTTAATAACAGACTATGGACTTTTCCTCCAGGAATCTCTCCAAACCTTTCTTAAAACCAGCAACGCTATCTGCTTTTACCATAACTTTTGCCCACTTCGTTTTTAAGCTTAGGTCTTTCCTTCCAAACAGAGACCTTGCTAGATGTCAAATAGAGAAAGAACAAGATAACTTCACAAGGACTTAGCTATGCAGGAAATGTGAATCTCCTCATACACCCACTATATAGTGCAAAAATGTGCAAAGGTCTGTTTGTTTCTTTCGATCACTACATAGCCTAATGCCACACAAGCAGCGCTGTTACAAACATATTCTGAAGGTCAATGCTAAGGTTAACAAAGTTTCCTTCCTTGGACCACAAGGAGATACTGACAAACCACTGGAAGAGATCTAATCTAATCTAAACCTTAAGTTTATATACCGCATCATCTCCATGAGAATGGAGCTCGACACGGTTTACAAGAACTTAAAATAGTGGGTAGAGAAGAAGAAAAAGGATTACATGAACTTATGTGTAGAAGGGTGGAGAGAAAGGGGGGAAGGATAGAGCTACAATTTGCTGAAGAGCCAGGTTTTCAGTTGTTTGCGGAATAACTGAAGGGAGCTCAGGTTCCGCAGCGGGGTGGTGAGGTCGTTCCAAAGACCTGTGATTTTGAAGAGAAGGGATTTTCCCAGTTTGCCTGAATACTGGATGCCGCGTGGAGAAGGGAAGGCTAGTTTAAGCCTTTGGGCAGTTCTGGAGGAGTCGGGACTGGAGGAGTTGAAAGACAGTGGGATAAGAGGAGGCAGGATTCCGTGAATGATCTTGAAAGCCAGGCAGGAACATTTGAAATGGATTCTGGAGATTATTGGGAGCCAATGAAGTTTGGCAAGGAGTGGGGAGGCATGGTCAGACTTGTGTTTTGAGAAGATCAGTTTGGCTGCAGTATTCTGGATTAGCTGGAGTCTTAGAATACTTTTTTTGATAGATTTAAGTAGATGGCGTTGCAGTAATCTAGTTTGGAGAGGATGATGGATTGGACAAGGATGGCAAAGTGTTGTTGGCTGAAGTAGGATCTAGCTTTCCTCAGCATGTGAAGGCTGAAAAAGCATGATTTTGCAAAGGAGTTGAGGTGGTCATTGAGGGAGAGAGAGGAATCAATAGTGATACCAAGGACCTTGCATGAGAACTCGAGCTGTAGTGTATCGCCTGTGGGTAGTGTGAAAAGTGTGGGCAGGTGTTCGAATTTTGGGCCGAGCCAAAGTAGTTTTGTTTTAGATTCGTTTAGTTTCATCTGTACCGAGAGGGACCAGGCATGGAGTCTCATTATGCAAGCTGTAATGTTTTCGTGGAGGTTGGTGAGGTTCTGGTCAGTCTCAAGGAGGACAAGGATGTCATCTGCATAAGTGTAGATTGTTTCCAGGGGGGATAGTTGAAAGAGTTTCAGGGAGGACATGTAAATGTTAAAGAGAATAGGGGAAAGGGGTGATCCCAAAACAACTACCCAAGCACAACACCCAAAGACCCACTCAGTGTGTGAACCAGTTGAGTGGAGTGGACTAACTGGGAGGTGGAAATGGGCCCGGAGTTTGCTCAACAGAATTATCCAGACCACCTCTTCCTCTCAACACATTGACATGCTGCCACCACCACCACCATTAGGAACACCTCACCGGGTAGGCCATCAAGGCTTATAAACTTTATAAAACACATTATTATATTTTCTTATAAAACACATATTTAACTGAACTCTCTGACATCCTCAGCCTTGCCATTCACAAAAATAGAAGGAAGAAAAGTTCCCGTTTCCTGCTGTCTCATGTCCCCGACCTATACAATATTTTTCTTCTGCAGACCCTTCAAAAGTCTGACCAAATCCTCATTTCACTTGCATTATAAAGTACTGATGATGCCATCTCTCCCCAATCCCAGGTCCTAAAGTCTAAGACAGTAGTGCAAACTAGTGCTTCCCGATTCAGGAAAAAAAAAAAAAATTCGATTTGATTCAGCTTATTGAATTGGTTTTTCGATTTGACTTTCCTGCCCAATTGGGTGGTTTTTTTCAAACATCCTGGTGGGTTTATTTTATAGCTTTTTCATCCCCATTTGTCTTCTTCTAACCACACTGGCGCTGTGGTGTAAATAAAGAAACAAAAAGGACTTTTCCTCTCTGTTAAATCCTAGCTCACGTTTGTGGTCTAACACCAGCTCTGGCAGGATACACATTTCAAATCTGACATATAATCACAAAACAGAAAATAAAATTAGTTTTTCTACCTTTTGT
This sequence comes from Geotrypetes seraphini, assembly GCF_902459505.1. Lineage (NCBI taxonomy): Eukaryota > Metazoa > Chordata > Amphibia > Gymnophiona > Dermophiidae > Geotrypetes > Geotrypetes seraphini. The sequence goes on along the minus strand of NC_047085.1, from coordinate 95,325,095 downwards.
TGTCTGGTTATTTTTCAAATCTTGTTGGTCCAAGGCTCTGGTTGTCTTCTGATAACTTGCTTGCCAGGGTCTCCTTCTTCCTTTTTTGTGCATGCTAACTATCCATCTGCCATCTCTTTCCTCCCCGTTTCCCTTCCCTCCCCAGGAGGTCTTGCATCTTTCCTTTTTTCACCTCCCTCCACAGAGCCATCTTTTCTTAACTACCCTTTCATCCAGCATCTCTCCCTCCTTCCCCACCACCCCAGGGTCCACCATCTCTCCCTTTTTTTTCCCAACTACCCTCCTATCTAGTATCTCTATCCCCCCTCCACACCATCCCTAGTGTCTAACTTCTCTCCCTTTCTGTTCCTTCCTTCCCTAAAAACCATGGTCCATCATCTCTCTTCCTCTCCTCTATTTTCAGACCCATTATTTCTTCCCACCCAAAATCCGACATATGTGCGTCTCTTTGAACAACCCTTCCCTCCGTGTACTTCTACACCAGGGCCCCCCTCCCCTGAAGGCCTGTTTCCCCCTTAAAGGTCTGCATCCCACCCCTGAAGGCCTGTCCCCCCCCTTGAAGGCCTGTCCCCCCCTTGAAGGCCACCTGCCTCTCCCCCCCCTTGAAGGCCTGCCTGCCCACCTCACCCTGAAGGCCTGATGCCCCGACCTACCCCGAAGGACCACTCGCCCCCCAACCCTGAAGGACCGAGGAGGAGGGGCGGGACCGTGGTGGAGGAAGCAGCGCCGAAGCAGTGCAGGGATCGCTGGCTTCATGATCCCGCTGCAGGCTGCTTCTCCACCGCAAACAGTACGGGGGGGGGGCCAGGGGAAGAATCCAGATGTCGGGGGAGAGGGGAACCAGACGCCAACGGCTTCAAGGCCGGGAGCACCCCCTCAGTGCTTGCACCCGGGGCAGACCTCCCCCCCCTTGGTATGCCACTGTGTACTTATATGCTCATGGAAAGAGAGAGATTCATCCAGAGTGATACCTAGAAGCTTGATACTATGTACTGTATGTATTGGAATAGATTTGATTTTAATAGGAGAGGGAAGATAACTATCTTTCTTGAAAAGAAAGACCATTGTTTTGGTTTTAGTGATATTAAGTGACAATTTGTTTGAGTTTAACCAATCATGAATCTTGTCAAGTTTTTTGTTGATGGAAATAATATCATTTGGATCATCTAAATTGAGGGGATGTACTAGTTGAATATCATCTGCATAAGCGAAGACAGTAAAACCAATTGATTGTCCTAGTGTGATTAGTGGAGCCAGGAAAATATTAAAAAGAAGTGGGGAGAGTATGGATCCTTGTGGTATACCGTAGTTGTTTGTGAGTGTGTGAGATTTTAAACCGTTGAATGATACTTTTGAAGTTCGTTCTTTGAAATATGAAATAAACCAGTTAGGATTTGGTCAATAACCCTATTTCTTCTAATCGATGAATTAGCAAAGGATGATCGATTGTGTCAAAAGCAGAAGATAAGTCAAGAGAAATTAATAAAATAGAATTATGGTGGTCTAGATGGTAATTAATGTTAGTGAGAAGATCTATTAAAGAGAGTTCGGTTGAATGATGTTTTCTAAATCCAGTCTGATTTGGGTGTAAAGCATTGGTGCTTTCCACGAAATCAGATAGCTGATTGAAGATGATCAGAAAGTTTTATTTTTGTGTGAACAGGGGACAAGGAGATCAGCTCCTCCCAAGTCAGGGACTGGAAGGAGTTCAGTTAGAGCTGGATAAGAAGGAGTTCTTTTCTGTTCTTTTTGGTTTTGAGTCAAGAAAAAAAAAAGGAAAGTGCAGGTTGAGCCACAAACACACAGAGGGCTGACATCTTTAATTAGGCTGTGCAGGAGAAGGGAAGAGCAGCTGAAAGCCTTCCCTAATCAACACAGAGTATGGCAGAGTGCTGACAGAGAAGGAAAAAAAACCTGGTTTGGAGTTGCCAGGAAAGTTGATGTTTGGGGAACTGTTGTGCAAGCTATGCTTAACCAATAATAAAGAAAAGAAAAAGAGGGAAAGTTAAAAGTAAATTGTGTCTGTCATAAGTACAGTGGAGTCCACTGTAGCTTTCAGGGAAAGGATGACATCCTGGAAAGTTTCACTAATTAAGCACACTGATACAGCTAGAGAGAAACTGAAAAAAAGTGGCTTGGGAAAAATAAAAAGAGAACATTTCTTTTGAAAGTGGCTACTGAGAAGAGCACTTTAAGTGGAGTCATTGTTTAGAAATCCATCTGTTTGAGAATTAGAAACCCTAGGATGGGAGTTTGGGATCAAGAGTGGTAGGACATCTGGCTGATCTTGCAACAGGTTCCTGGCAAGGTCAGAGGAGCACAAGAGATTAAGTACCCTGGAGCCAGTAGACCATCAGGAGGCAGTCAAGGGATTAGCCTGCAGAAAGAAGCAGGTTTTGAATCCAGGAGAGTAGGGAAATGGAAACCCAAAAGTTCCAAGAAGGGAAAGGAGACCAGTGAGGGATACTAGGTGGTGGTCCAAACCCTGACTCAGGGACAGCCCAAGAAATGAAGCCTGGTCAAATCCTGTGATTTGGAGCCCACTGAAGGATGGAATGGGGTGTATGCCATGGTGTCTCAGCCAGAAAGGGAGACTGTGCTCCAGAAGGACTACATAGAAGGGGTTCAAAGCCCATCTCCAGATCTAGCTACTGAGCTGGAACAGGCTAAATGCTAAATTAAAGACCTGTTAGAAGACCAGCTATTTGCTGTTGAATATGTAGCTAAATTAAGGGATGAAAAGAAAAACCTCCAGAGGCAACTGTTTGAAGTCCATGACCAGTTGTTTAGGCAAAAGGAAAGTACAGAAGAGGCTCAAGAAGCCCACAAAGCTGTTCAGACTCAGCTGATTGAGATGGAAATATCTAGGAATAAAATAGTGAAGGAAGTGAATGAGGAAATTGGCAATCTCACAACAAGGAATGAGGTATTGTCCCAAAAGTTAAAGGAACAAGTCTGCCTTGTAACAGTCCAGAGTAAGAGCTATCAGGCCAAAGCAGAGGGTGCAAATGCCAAAGTGGAGCAGCTGCAGCAGGAGTTGTTAGCAACAGTGCCAGGCTGGCAGTATGCCCAACTGCAGGAGTAGCTAGATGAAGCAATGCGGAAGCCAAGGCAAATGATCTTGAAGAGCTGAATAGCAAACTCCAAAGGAAGTTTTCAGAGATGCACCTCTGGAAGGAGGATTAGGCAATGATGGCTGGGAGAATCCAACAAGAGTGAACTCAGTTAAGAAAAGAGAATGATATGTTGTCCCAGAAGTTGGAGGAGGCCCAAGCTCAGTTTGCTACCAAGACTCCTGTGGGGCAAGAGTGCCAGAAGAATGTAGAAAAATTAGATGCAGAGCTGCAATCCATTCATGAGCAGCTAAGAAAGAGATGACCATCAAATCGAAGAAGAATCAGCCCAAGGCCCAGGGAAATGGCTTCCCGATGGGGCTGAGGGAGACTACCTGGAAAGAGAGAACCCAGGATGACCCTTTCCAGTCTTCCTGAATCTTTCCTGATTTGATCAACAGATTGGCTATTAGTTGGAGCAGTTCAGGTATAACCCCTTTTAGTTCCTTGATTACCCTCGGGTGGATGCCATTCAGTCCCTGGAATTTATCATTTTTAAGCCTATCAATCCTTTTCCATTCCTTAAACTAATTCTTTTTGTCTCTGATCGTTTCTTTCACCACTACAGTGATCCACGCCGGTTCCTTGTTCTTCTTCCTTTTGGAACCCTTGTTGATACGCGGTATATATTAATTTTGCACCTCTGTGATTGTGTACTTAAAAAAGGACCATGCTTGCTATAATGTATTTACAGTGCTTATCCTCTTCCTCACCATGAATCTCATCCCTTTGTAGTTCCCTTTTCGGAAATGCAGTGCCATGGCCATCGTTCTGGATCAATTTTTTGTTCCCTTGTCTAGTCTGAAGTTTATCATGTTGTGATCACTGTTTCCCAGCATCTCTTCTACTTCTATACCTCGTGCCGGTCCTCGTAGTCCATTTAGAATTAAGTCTAGAATTGCATTTCCTCTTGTATTTTCCATGACAAGTTGTTCCAGTAAGCAATCGCCTACAGCATCCAGGAGCTTGGTCTCTCTACTGCAGCTGGAGTTGCCTAGGTTCCATTCTATCCCTGGATAATTGAAGTCGCTCATGATAATTGCGTTGCCTCCCTTGCATTCATGTTTAATCTCGTCCATCATTTCTTTATCAGTCTTTTCGGACTGCACAGGGGGTCGGTAGTAGATGCTGATCTTCGTATCCGTTCCTTTTGTTCCCGGTGTTTTAGCCCATTGAGACTCTACCTTATTGTTTGTTTCCGGCGTGTTCTCTCTGGTAGACTCAATTCCCTTTTTTATGTATAGGGCAATACTCCTACCTTTTTATCCTACTCTGTCTCTGTGGTATAGCTTGTATCCCGGTAGTACAGTATCCCAGATGTTGTCCTCGTTCCACCATGTTTCTGTGATGCTAATGATGTCTAGGTTATCTTTTTGTGCCATAGCTTCCAATTCCCCCATTTTATTCCGTAGGCTCCTTGCGTTTGTGTACATACACTTAAGTTTGCGGCCTGTTACTTTCTTGCACTGTCTTCTGCCAACAAACGTCCATGCCAGAGGCCGCGCCAACCCCGTCACAAAATGAAACATAGAAACATAGAAGATGACGGCAGAAAAGGGCTACAGCCCATCAAGTCTGCCCACTCTGCTTACCCACCCCCTGTCTATGCCCTAATGACCCAATTTCCTTATCTTGACCCTCGTAGGGATCCCACATGGGTATCCCATTTATTCTTAAAGTCTGGCACGCTGTCTGCCTCGATCACCTGCACTGGAAGCTTGTTCCAATGATCAACCACTTTCTCTGTGAAGAAATACTTTCTGGTGTCGCCATGAAATTTTCTGCCCCTGAGTTTGAGCGGGTGCCCTCTTGTGGCCGAGGGTCCCTTGAGAAAGAAAATATCATCTTCCACTTCGACACGTCCCGTGAGGTACTTAAATGTTTCGATCATGAAGATGAAGAGACCATCCACCGCCTGCCACCCCCAAAGGAGACTTGGGGGCCATATGTGTAAGCCACAGGTTAACATCCTGCATACCCCATGACATATGTATATTCTCCTCCATCTTATCCTGAAATGCCTCCTCATAGTTCAACCAGGCCCACCCATCGAAACGCTGATAAGCATCAAGCACCGACACCGCGTAGGCCAACAACAAACTAATCCTGTGGATGAGCCTGACTCCAGACACTCGCCAGCCGTGTGAACACCCGCATCCAGTTAACAATGGAGCATGTCACGGCAAGTGGTCGGACTCCCCCAATGCCCATTTAGACTTCTTCCAGCTTCGACTACACACCCTGCCTTCCATGAGTTGAAAAATATCCAAACAGGATCACCGCCGGATTTTATGGTGCAGCTCCTGCGGAACCTGCTCCCAAAGCTCCATAAGCACGACCAAGGCAGGGAAACCCCTGAACCTCCGCATAGGGGACCACCCCACCACACCTGGCAGGAGTATCTACCCTACCTAAGCCCCCCGACGAAGTAGACGACGTAGACACAGAAGAGGAAGACCTCAAGGAAGGCGAGGACGATGCCTCCCTCCGTCGCTGACACTTGCCCCTCCCCCGCCTCCTAGCCTTTTTAACCCCAGCAACCTTGGCAGGCACCACCTTACCCAAAGCCTGGAATCCCGGAGTGCTTCCCATTGCACCGGAGAGGCCACTGGCAGCAGTCCCAGCGGCTGACACCGTCATCCTCGCCGTTTCCAAGACGCTACCAATAGCAGTCCTGATCGCTGAGGAACTGGTCCTTGCAGATTCCACTGCACCACCGCCAGCAGCCACGACCTCTGCCAGGGGAACCGTCACCGCCCCCTGCGCTGGCTCCACATGGCTTCGGCTCTCTGATGCTCCTGCCACGATGCTGGTACTCAGTCCCTCCGCCTCAGTCTCCAGAACCCTCTGCCACTCTGGAATCTCTGTGGAAACCTGTGAAGGAAAACTGAGAGCAGGAGCAGCACCCAGAAAGACAGGCCCAAAGGGAGGAAGAGGAGAGGTAGGTTTAGGAGGAAAGATAAGGAGTTCAGTCTTGGCCATTATTAATTTTAGATGGCAGTGAGACATCCAGGTAGCAATATCAGACAGGCAGGCTGAGACCTGGGCCTGGATTCCCATAGAGAGGTAGATCTGTGAATCATCAGCATAGAGGTGATACTGGAAGCTGTGGGAGTAGATTATAGCACCAAAGGAAGAAATATTGATGGAAAAAAAGAAGAGGTCACAGAAAAGGTCCAAAAATTGAGTGGATGAGACAAAACAAACTAATTAACACCTGTTTGTTGATTGCATCAGATAGTTTTATCTGTGTTTATGTATAATTTAAAATCTAAAATTAGAAGCTCTAGTTATAAGAACATAAGAATTGCTGCTGCTGGGTCAGACCAGTGGTCCATCGTGCCCAGCAGTCCACTCCCACGGTGGCCCTTAGGTCAAAGACCAGTACCATAACTGAGACTAGCCTTACCTGCGTACGTTCTGGTTCAGCAGGAACTTATCTAACTTTGTCTCGAATCCCTGGAGGGTGTTTTCCCCTATAACAGCCTCCGGAAGAGCATTCCAGTTTTCCACCACTCTCTGGGTGAAGAAGAACTTCCTTACGTTTGTATGGAGTCTATCCCCTTTTAACTTTAGAGTGCCCTCTCGTTCTCTCTACCTTGGAGACTAAGTCTATTCCCTTCAGTACCTTGAATGTTTCGATTATGTCCCCTCTCAGTCTCCTCTTTTCAAGGGAGAAGAGGCCCAGTTTCTCTAATATCTTACTGTACGGCAGCTCCTCCAGCCCTTTAATCACAAAGACCTATAATGATATAGTAGGGGTGTTTGACACCATTTGACCCAATGTCGTGTTAGGCCAGTGTCAACTGAATCTGAACCAATGAGGCTGGTATTCTTGCTTGAATGGGGTAGATTGCTTGGAAAGCCATGATCACATTGATTGCAATATTATGGTCTTGCTTGGTGTTGCAGGCTGACAAGTGGCATCCACTTTGTCAGAAATAATCTTTGTTTAGTATTAAAAATAACCCTAAGGTATAATAGATTTCCTTGTCAGAATGATACAATAAAGTTATGGCCTTTATGTATTTTCAATGAATAAGTCATGATGCATGATTATTGTTGCTTTGTATTGATTATGGGCTCAAGCCTGGATCATGGACGCCATAGTCATATATTGTGAATTGTACAGGATTATGATACATAAGAAATAAAGGAAATGTCAGTAATAGTTCACACTTTGTAACTTGGAAAGCAATTGCCACCTTTTTAAAGCACCACTGCTGTTTCTTTCTCATTATATCCTATGATCAAATATACTTATAGAGTCATAAGTGTTCAAGTGATTATGTAAATGAAGCAGTGCAGTAATTGAAGTGTGGGCAAGTGGTTTTGGCTTTCTGCCCTTAGTACACACTGATATAATTCATTGAGTATGCCCTGTGGAGTTGTTCCACCTTTTTCTATGGAGACCCAACATCAGGGGAGTGACACTGCATATCTGAAAAGGGATAATGAGGCGTACACATACTTTAATGAGGTCAAAAACATACTCTATTTCTCAGAGCTTGGCTGACACCACATGTCTAATCATGTGCTCATTAATTGCCTTGTTCAGAATAATCCAGGCTTCTGAGTCTTGAGACTGAAGTTTTCTAACAAAGTACAACATAAATTGTTTAAGAAATCATAGATTCATTTTTCACTAACTTCTTAAAATATTCTGGACTTTTGTACAGTTTTCAGATATGTAGAAATTCACAAATTGCAGAGAACTATATTTTCCTCAAACAACTTAAAAAAGTTCTCCTTTCTGGGTACATTTAGAGGTAGACACAAACCTAAACAAAAAAAAAAAAGGAAAGCACCAGCAAAGTATGTAAAACCTCAAAAAGAAAATAATTTCTTGGAATGAAATAACTCATAAACTTGATTAACAGGGGAAAAAGACATTTGAACCAACTGCTGCTCAATTTTACAAAACCGTTCACATTCAGCCTATAGCTATCAGCATTTTTTTTTAAATGCTGACCATTAGAATTATATACCCAAACAGGAAATTCTACCTCCTCAAGGTAGAACAAAGTACAACAAAAGAGGAGACCTGTGGTGCTCAATCTTTTGATTCACTCAAGACACGTACGTGTATCGGCCGTAAGGCCTGTTTTAGGCAGGCCTTACGGCCGAAACATGTACATGTCAGGTCTTGGGGGGCAGGATGTTGCTCCACTAATTGTTAGGGTTCATGAATGTACAACTTGTAGGGAGACCTTGAATCAAAATATAGATATTTTGTTGAAAAAAAGTCAAATGGGTAGATGAAGCCAGTTTAGATAAAGAAGTAATTAATACTGGGTTAAAGTAGGACTGGGTGTTAAATTTGCTGGTAAGTCCCCCCTAATTGTGCCCTTCTCTTCAACTGCCAACTCCAGACTACGTCCCTTCTGTCTTGCTGCACCATATGCTTTGAACAAGCTGCCCGAATCCTTATGGTGGGCTCCATCTCTGGCAGTGTTCAAGGCCTGTTTGAAAGCCCATCACTTTGAGAGTGCTTTTGACTCCTAACTCCTCTCACCTTGGGTTCGGCATCCCCTACCTTCTATTTCATGTCTGTCTGTCCAAGTTAGATTGTAAGCTCTTCTAAGCAGAGACCGTCTATAAATGTCAAAATGTGCAGTGTTGCGTATGCCTTTCAGTGCTATATAAGTGATAATTAGTAGTAGTAGTGGATGAAGATGCTGCAGGTACTAGTGATGAAGACAGGGGAGCTAATGGAGGCTGTTAAGACTATCATCTGAGAACTTTCATTCCATTGAGTTAGGGCTTCAAAATCATGACATGGGCCCTTGTTTCACCCAAGCTGTCTTAGGAGAATTCAACAATCCCAATTAACTACTACTACTACTATTTATAATATAAACATAGAAATATGATGGCAGATAAAGGCCAAATGACCCATTCAGGCTGCCCGTCCACAACATCCACTATCTTCTCCTCTCCCTAAGAGATCCCACATGCCTTTCCCATGCTTTCTTGAATTCAGACACAATCTTTATCTCCACCACCTCTCCTGGGAGCCTATTCCAATCATCTTCCACTCTTTCTGTTAAAAAAAGTATATTCTATGTCCTCTTATTCTGGAGCTTCCTTTCAAATGAAAGAAACTTGCCTCATGCACATTTATGCCGCATAGGTATTTAAACGTCTCTATCATATCTACTCTCTCCCGCCTTTCCTCTAAAATATACATATTAAGATCTTTAAGATAAGAACATAAGAACATAAGAAGTTGCCTCCGCTGAGGCAGACCAGAAGTCCATCTTGCCTAGCGGTCCGCTCCCGCGGCGGCCCATCAGGCCTAATTGCCTGAATAGTGTCCCTGACTGATTTTGTAACTGCCTCTAGTTCTCTAATCCTATCCCTATAACCTCCCTCTACTCCTATCTGTACCCCTCAATACCTTTGTCTTCCAGGTACCTATCCAAACCTTCTTTGAAGCCCTGTAGCGTGCTCCTGCTTATCACATCCTCCGGTAGTGCGTTCCATGTATCCACCACCCTCTGGGTGAAAAAGAACTTCCTGGCGTTTGTTTCAATTTCTCTGAGTGCCCCCTTGTATTGTGGTTCCCCATAATTTGAAAAATCTGTCCCTATCTACTCTTTCTATGCCCTTCATGATCTTGAAGGTTTCTATCATGTCTCCTCTAAGTCTCCGCTTTTCCAGGGAGAAAAGCCCCAGCTTTTTCAGTCTGTCAGTATATGAGAGGTCCTCCATACCCTTTATTAGCTTAGTTGCTCTTCTCTGAACTCTCTCAAGTACCGCCATTCCTTCTTGAAGTACGGCGACCAGTACTGGACACAGTACTCCAGGTGCGGGCACACCATTGCACGGTACAGTGGCAGGATGACTTCCTTCGTCCTGGTCGTGATACCCTTCTTAATGATGCACAACATTTTGTTTGCCTTCCTTGAGGCTGTGGCGCACTGTGCCAATGATGTGTCTACCATCACTCCCAGGTCTCTTTCAAGGTTACTCACCCCTAGCGGTGATCCCCCCATTTTGTAAGTGAACATCGGGTTCTTTTTCCCTACATGCATGACTTTGCGTTTCGATATGTTGAAGCTCATTTGCCACTTTTTGGCCCACTCTTCCAGAGCTGTCAGATCTTTTTATAGATTTTTGCAGTCCTCCGTGTTTTCAACCCTGCTGTATAGTTTGGTGTCATCCGCAAATTTAATAACCTCACATTTTGTTCCTGCCTCCAGGTCGTTAATAAATATATTGAAAAGGAGCGGTCCCAGCACCGACCCCTGCGGAACTCCGCTCGTGACCCATTCCCAGTCTGAGTAATGGCCCTTTATTCCAACCCTCTGTTTCCTGTCCGCCAGCCAGTTTTTGATCCATCGGTGGACCTCCCCTTGCACCCCGTGGTTCCATAGCTTCCTTAGCAGTCTTTCGTGTGGTACCTTGTCGAAGGCTTTTTGGAAGTCAAGGTAAATTATGTCTATAGATTCCCCTTTATCCACCTGGCTGTTTACCCCCTCAAAGAAGTATAACAAGTTTGTGAGGCATGACCTGCCCTTGCAGAAGCCATGCTGGCTCGGCTTTAGCTGCCCAGTGTTTTCGATGTGTTCCCAGATGCTGTCTTTAATTAGCGCTTCCATCATCTTTCCCGGGACCGAGGTCAAGCTCACCGGACTGTAGTTTTCTGGGTCTCCCCTTGAGCCTTTCTTGAAGATGGGCGTGACATTTGCTAGTTTCCAGTCTTCCGAAATCTCTCCAGTTTTAAAGGATAGGTTGCATATTTGTCGAAGTGGCTCAGCTATTTCGTTCCTTAGTTCCTTGAGTACCCTTGGGTGAATGCCTTCCGGACCTGGCGATTTGTCGCTCTTTAGCCTGTCTATCTGCCTGAGGACATCCACCTTACTCACCTCTACTTGGACCAGATTTTCATCCTGATCTCCTTTTACGCTCTCCTCGGGTTCCGGAATGTTGGTTGTGTCCTCCCTCGTGAAAACTGAAGTGAAGTACTCGTTTAGCCTGTCAGCTATCTCCTTTTCCTCTTTTACCACTCCCTTTCTGTCTCCATCATCCAAGGGTCCCACTTCCTCCCTTGCTGATTGCTTCCCCTTGATGTACCTGAAAAATTATTTGAAGTTTGTTGCTTCCCCCGCCACTCTCTCTTCATATTCTCTTTTTGCTTTCCTAACCACTCGGTGACACTCCTTTTGGCGTTTTTTTGTTCTCCTTTTGGTTGTCCTCTGATTGGTCCTTTTTCCATTTTTTGAATGATGCCTTCTTGTCACTTATTGCCTTTTTCACTGCATTTGTTATCCACACTGGGTTTTTTGTTTTATTTTTTTTTGCACCCTTTCCTGAACTTGGGGACACACAGGTTTTGTGCTTCATGCACCATGCCCTTGAGTAAGGTCCATGCTTTTTCTACGGACTCCATCTTCCTTGCGGTGTCGTTGAGTTTCTTTCCCACCATTTTCCTCATGTCATTATAATTCCCTTTTTTGAAGTTCAGTGCTGTCGTTGTAGTTCTTTTCACCTTTGATGATCCAATTTCTAGCCTGTATTGGCATACACAGTTCTGTACATTTAACATATAATAGATGGTCCCTGCTCAGAAGAGTTTACAATCTAGCAGAGAGAATGATAGGATGGACTTAGGTATCTTACAGTGAGTGGGAGTTAGGATTTTAAAGCAGCCTTGAAAAAGTGGGCTTTTAGCTTGGATTTGAATACTGCTAGAGATGGAGCATGACATAATGATTTGTGCAGTCTGTTCTAGGCATACAGCACAGCAAGATAGAAAGGACAGAATCTGGAGTTGGCAATGCAAGAGAAGGGCAGAGATAGGAAGGACTAACTGGATGAATGGAGTTCATGGAGGGGGGGAGCATAGGGGGAGATAGGTGAGGAGAGATATTGAAGGGCTGCAAAGTGAATGTACTTGTAGGTCAGTAAGAGGAGTTTGAACTGTATTTGGAAATGGATGGTGAGCCAATGAAGTGACTTCAGGAGAGGGGTAATAAGAGTATGGTGGCTTTCATGGAATAAGAACATAAGAAGTTGCCTCCTCTGGGTCAGACCAGAGGTCCATTGCGCCCAGCAGTCCGCTCACCGCGGTGGCCCATCAGGTCCATGAACTGTAAGGTGGTCCTTGTCTAAACCCTTTAACCCCCCTTATCCTTCTGTCTGTACCCTTTCATAACCTTTTTCTACCTCCATCTGTATCCCTCAATCCCCGTGTCTTTTAGAAATTTATCCAATCCTTCTTTGAAACCCCGACATGTCCACCAACAGTGGACCACCAACAGTGGTCGCATTGCGTAAAACAAACTCTAATCAAGGGATTGTAGCCCTGAGGAAACCCCCAAAGGGTGAAACATGTTGGCGTACTTGTCCCTTACCATTTACCACCTAAGTTAATTATGAACATAGTAGTTGCATTATACAAATTTGTAAAGTTGAAGGTTTAGCACATTCCATTTAATCTAAGAAAACAGCGTTACTAGTGACCCGGTGAAGATTGAATGCATAAAGCCAGTTGTTATGAAATGTTTTTGAACATCTGGTGGCATTTCTGAGGGTCTGAAGACTAACATAAAATTGAAGGTAAAGAAGAGGGGTCCGAAGGGAGACCTTCTCTCAACACTGGTTTGATATAATAAAATAGTAACATAATATATGATGGCAGATAAAGACTCGAATGGTCCATCCAGTTTGCCCAACCTGATTCAATTTAATTTATTATTTTTCTTCTTAGCTATTTCTGGGCAAGAATCCAAAGCTCTACCCAGTACTGTGCTTGGGTTCCAACTACTGAAGTCTCCGTCAAAGCTTACTCCAGGCCATCTACACCCTCCCAGCTATCGAAACCTTCCCAAGCCCATCCTCAACCAAAAGGCCATATACAGACACAGACCGTACAAGTCTGTCAAGTACTGGCCTTAGATCTTCAATATTCCATAGATCTTCAATATTCCATAGATCTTCAATATTCCTTAGATCTTCAATATTCCAAATATTAAAAGATCTAACTAATACCATACCCTATTTGACCACTAATAATAACTCCTCCCCTTCAGCCTCCCTCCTAGCTGAACACTTCAAGAATAAAATTACAAACACCAGAGCTACTCTCATTAGTAACCCAACCCACCTACTCAAAGTCACAATACTCCCCACAGAAAATGAATCTTGTGCTGCAGACAGATCTTGGTCCCAATTCCCTAAGATACATTGGACCAAATTCAACAAACTCTACAATAAGTACAGCCACGCATCATGTGAACTCAACCACTGCCCACCATATCTCCTCTCATCAGCGAGCACTAAGTTCCGTACCTTACTCCTACACTGGATACAAACCATGCTCACAGATGGCATTTTCCCGAATGACCTCAGCGAAATCATCATCACCCCAATCTTAAAAGACCCAAAAGGACCAACAGACCTCTCATCCAACTACAGACCAATAGCCTCAATACCTCTTTATATCAAACTAACAGAAGGATTAGTAGCCAAATTCCTCACCAACTATCTCGAGGACCATAACTTACTCCATTCCACGCAATCCAGCTTCAGAACTAACTTCAGCACAGAGACACTACTAGGCTCCCTTATCGACACAGCAAGACAACACCTCAGCTTTGGAAAAAAAATGCTGCTCATACAGTTGGACCTGACGGCGGCATTTGACCTGGTAGACCATAACATCCTACTGCAAATCTTGGACTCAATAGGCATCTCAGATAAAGTATACTCATGGTTTGAAGGTTTCTTAAAATCCAGAACATACAAAGTAAAATCAGACAAAGAAAAATCCAAACCTTGATCCAACTCCTGCGGCGTTCCACAAGGGTCCCCACTGTCCCCTATTCTCTTCAACCTATATACGGCCTCTCTTGGCGTTTACCTGAACAAACAAGGCCTATCCTCTTATAGCTATGCTGATGACATCACCATCCTCATTCCTTTCGACCAACCAATGCTCTTAATGTCAGACACACTACACAGAACTCTAGCTACAGTTACGACTTGGATGGAAGACCACAAACTGAAACTCAACCCAGACAAAACTAAATTCATCCTCCTAGAAAATAACAAAATCCCAACCATAACCAAATTAGAAATCAACTCTATCAACTACCCTTTGCAAACCACCCTAAAACTTCTAGGTATGACTATTGACAGAGGCTGCACCATGCAACCACAAATTAACAAAACAATACAGAAATCTTTTGCAGTTATGAGAAACCTTAGACAAGTTCGAAAATTCTTCAAAAAAACACAATTTCAGCTCCTAGTACAATTTCTATTCCTAAGTATCCTAGACTATTGCAACATCCTCTACCTTCCCTGCCCTACAATAATGATTAAACAACTACAGACAATTCAGAATACAGCTCTGAGACTCGTCTATTCATTGAAAAAACATGATCACATTACTGAGGCATTCATCAATTCTCATTGGCTTCCAATCCAGGAAAGAATACAATTTAAATTCTACTGTATACTATTTAAAACTATAAATGGAGACAGCCCAACCTACCTAAATGACCGCCTCATCCAAACCACCTCTACCAGGCATAGAAAAACACACACCCCATTCACTTACCCCCAATCAAAGAAGTAAAATGGAAAAAACTATACAACGGACTACTGGCCACTCAGGCAGCGAAGATAGACAACCAAGTCTCCAACCTATTGACAACAACCCCAGACTACAAGATGTTCAGAAAGGAAATAAAAACTATACTCTTTAAGAAATCCCTTAATAAAGCTTAATATCATGATAAAGCTTAACCCCCCTCTTACAATCCCCTCCCTAACCCCAGATCCTACTTTTCCCTCTCTTGGAACCTTTCTCTGATCTAACGTTGTAACCCTTCTTCCATAACTCTTTTTGTAATCCGCTTTGAACCGAAAGGTAATGGCGGAAAAGAAATCTGTAATGTAATGTAATGTAATATTTACTATTATTTTCTGATTCTAGATCCTCTGTGCTCATCCTACGCTTTTTTTAACTCTGTCACCATTTTCCTCTTCACCATCTTTCTCAGGAGCGCATTTCAAGCATCCACCACCCTCTCCGTAAAGTAGAATTTCCTTACATTGTTCTTGAGTCTACCACCCCTCAACCTCATATTATGTCCTCTGGTTTTATCATTTTCTTTTTTCTGGAAAATATTTTGCTCTAAGTTAATACTTTTCAAGTATTTGAACATCTAAATCAACTCTCCCCTGTCTCTCCTTTCCTCTAGGATATATATATTCAGGGCTTCCAGTCTCTCCTCATACGTCTTTTGGCGCAAATCTCCTATCATTTTCATTTCCCTCCTCTGGACTGCTTCAAGTCTTCTTATGTCCTTCACCAGATAAGGTCTCCAAAACTGAATACAATACTCCAAATGGGGCCTCACTAATGACCTGTACAGGGGCATCAACACCTTCTTTCTTCTACTGGCAACTGTTTTTTTGATTTTTTTTCTTTTTATTTAGTGCTTTTGAAGCACTGTCTGTGTTTTTTTAATTTGACAAACTCTGTCATCACGTTGTTGACATCATTACGTCTGTGCTTGATCTGCAGCTGTTCCTGTGGGTATCTCCACGCCGAAACACCATTTTTCTTTGAGATTCAGTGTTGTCACACTCTCCCCTAACATTTTCTCTGCCATCATCCAGTGCCTGCTCCTGAGTAAGGGGATCAACTCTCCGATACGGAGCTCTATAGAGCAACCAATATTGCACGAAAGATGAGCACTTTGATTCATCATTATACTCATATGCATTCAGATAAGTACAAACCCTCCTAATTATTAATATTATTATTATTAATAATCTTGGAAGATTTTTGTAATTTGTTCTGGTGCAGGGGAACATATACAAGGAACTAGTTTCCTGTACTTAAATCGTTATCTCATTGTATAGTACTAAGCACTATTACACACTGGGAGTGTTTTTGAAAAGCAAATAGAAAGAGAACAAGAAAAAACATTTATTAATTTTTAAGTCACAATTTTGTGAACACTTATCATTTGGACACTTTACACATGTGTACTAGGTCCGAGGATGTTTCACGTTTGATTACCCTGCTGGCTCACAACTCCTATTACAGGTTTGAACTGATTTGAGAGTACTGAATATTGAAGACCTTCACATATATTTATATATAATTTTTTGATCTGTGTAATTTTGCATTTCAGACTCCCCAGTGGCAATAATATTACATAGAAAGTATTTTTCTTTTAGTTACCTATTTTCATATTCTTTCTTTTGGGTTAACTATTTTCTACCTATAGCAATGTTGCATATATAGGTCAATCCAATATATAACACAAATTAATGATTTCTTATAAGTACGAGGTCTGACAATTAAGTTCATGAAATCATCCTAGAAAAAGCACTACATACCTAATTGCTGAATATCACTATGATCACCTTCAAAGTATTCCCCTTGAGAAGCTATGCACCGACGCCAACACCTAGTCCACTCTTCAAAGCAATTTGGAACTCTTTTTTTCAGGAATGGCCATCAGAGCTGTCGTCGTATTACCCTTGATGTCCTGAATGTCATCAAAATGTCCTCCTTTCAATATTTCCTTTATCTTCAGGTAAAGAAAAAACATTGGGGGCCAGATCAGGTGAGTAGGGAGCATGTTCCAATATAATTATTTGTTTACTGGCTTAAAACTACCTCACAGATAGTACCTTGTGCTCTGGTGCATTGTCGTGAAGCAGGAGCCATGAAGCACCCTCTGAATTTTAGTGGTTAGCCAGCTAAATGCTATTTAAATAGCCAGGATGTCTTTCTGGCTGGTTAAGTAGTGCTGAATATCAGGGGAAAATGACTTTGCTCCCATGATGACCAAATGGCCAAATGACAATGAATGAAACTAATATTCCTGGAAATGCCATGGGAAACAACACAAAATGACAAATTTCTACTTGCCCACTCTTCAAAAAAGAGCAATAGCTCTTTCAAGATATTAATCTTGGGAACACAGAATAGTAAGAAACTTCAGCCATGCAAGTTATATAATTCGGTATGTATTTCATTTACTTCTGACAGAGTCTTTTTGTTGTAAACCGCTCTGAACTGTTAAGGTATAGAGGGTTATAAATAAATTTATTATTATCATGATTATTATTATGTTAGACTTGGGAACCCTCTGCTTCTTGCTTTTCAGCATTGGATAAATGCTTTATTCAGCTGCTTCCTTCATGCACAGGACAAAGTCTTTGAACGGCTGTGGCAGCAAAGAGATGTCCAGGCAATGCTGGAAGAGCAGACAATCGGCCTCATTTACAAAGCTGATCGGAAACAGCCCCAAAGCCATTTAAATCTCTATGGGCTTTGGGGCCGTTAGCACAGCGCAGCCGCTAGCGCGGCTTTGTAAAAGAGGCCGTATGTTAAATCTCCATGATTAATAGCTGCACTGTTAATATTCATCTCAATGTCCATAGCAATGCTATACTAAAAGTACATGAACATTTAAAATCAATATGTAGCCCACTGTAATGCTGAATTAATGGAAACATGCTGATAAGTGTTCCTATCAGTGTTTTTAATATTCAGCTACTATGTTCTACCTGTGATTCAGTAGCTGAGCTTCTGTGCCATTCGGGAAGGGGTTCATTGATGGCAAAAGCAGAAATTGAATCTGCTTTTTCTGTTGTTGCCTATTCATCCTGATTCCTTTTATTTGTTATGTTTTCAGTTTTGGGGAATACTATTGGGTTCCATGGTGTGTATATATCTTGAAGCTTCTACAGCCTTTTTTCATTGGATAGTTACACTTGCAGCTGGGCATCAGATCATTTGTTTGTAGGGCCTATAGGTTCTAATGAAATGTGAAAGATAGTAGAATATTTTCAGAAGTTAGCTTGTTTCTGGAATTTCATTAGTAGAAGAGAAGTCTGAGGGTCCTTATACTTTGCTGAAATTTTTAAGAATAGAAATTACATTCTGTGCAATTGATTTTCGTTTACCAAGAGATATTGTAAAATTCAAAAGCTGTTTGATCTGATTGAGATATTTAGTACTTCAAAGGTTACAGTACTTTGGAACTGATTCAGAGATTATTGGAACACTTTAATTTTGCTTGTCATTTACTTTTGCTCACTCAAGGAATATTGAAAAAAAAATACCCCATCATTTTGTGATAAAGACTCAACAGGTGAATGTTTATGAAAGAGATAGGGAGAACATTCATACAGGATTTTAATGAAGTGTGGGTATAGCAAGCTCCCATTATATCAAATACTGATTCCGAATTATTCACAGATGCTCTGGGTGGTATCTGGTTTGGGGTTTTCTTTGAAGGGGCCTGGTGTGCTGGGAAAAGTCTAAAGGCACATATAGGGTTCCTTTTACTAAGGTGCGCTAGAGGTTTTAGCGCGCACTACACGCTAACACCTCCATAGAGCTTGTGGGGTTAGCGCACACAAATCTTTAGCATGCACTAAAAATGCTAGTGCACCTTAGTAAAAGGAGCCCATAGAGAAGAGTTGGTATAAAAATGATTGCATATTTATTTCTTGTAACTCTGACTTTATTCTTATGAGGTTCTGCTTTGATGCATCTGTGGGTTATTTTGTATTTTGATAATATGACTACAGTTGAGGTTATTAATCATCAACCTGCATCTTCTGAGTTAGTGCTGATGGGGATGATGGTTTTACTTCAGTGATATTGTTTTAAATATAGTGAGAGGGAAAGGCAGGGTAAGGCGCCAGGCTTTAAATTAAAAAATGAAAAGAGAGAGGTTCCTTTAAATAAAATGCAGGAAAAACTGAAGATGAGCTCCACTCCCCCTATAGCTTCAAGAAAGAAAGCCCATAGCTCTAATCCCTTTCTTAATTGCAGGGACTGGCCCACCTTGAGCCAGCTACACTAGTTTATCCAGAAACCTAACGTAGTAACATAGTAGATGATGGCAGATAAAGACCCGAATGGTCCATCCAGTCTGCCCAACCTGATTAAATTTATCTTTTTTTTCTTCTTAGCTATTTCTGGGCAAGTCTCCAAAGCTCTACACGGTACTGTGCTTGGGTTCCAACCACTGAAGTCTCCATCAAAGCTCACTCCAGCCCATCTCCAGAATACTCTCCATGACTCGGTAGCCTTGAGTCTCCCAACTTTGCAATGCCTCACTCTTTGCAAAAGTTCTATTCCAGCTTTTGGAGCATGGCAAATCAAAAGCGATGCTGTTCCCCTGTAAAAATGTTGTAAACCTAATTTGGCCTACCTGTTTAAATTCCACTGCAATTCAATTAACAACTACAATTAAACTACACAGTATGACTTTAGATAATAAATTATCCTATTATCAACAAATCAGTCCAGTTGTGTAAAACTGTTTCTACAGATTTTGTATGATTTGCTCTATTTCTAATCTTCTAGAAAGTTCTTTTTTAAATACCCTAATACATTCCCTAGGGTGACAGGTCAAAAGCGTGCGCCGACAAAGGCGCGCAGACAACCCAGCGCAGACAACTGAGCATAAGACGGAAGCGCGCTGAAGAAAAACAGTATTTTAGAGGGCTCCAACGGGGTGTGTGTGTGTGTGGGGGGGTAACCCTCCCACTTTACTTAACAGAGATTGTGCCGGCGTTGTGGGGGGTTTGGAGGGGGTTGTAACCCCCCACATTATACTGAAAACTTCACTTTTTCCCTAAAAAAGAGGGACAAAGTTAAGTTTCCAGTAAATGAGGGGGGTTACAACCTCCCAACCCCCCCACAACGCCGGCGCAATCTCTGTTAAGTAAAGTGGGGGGGTTCCCCACCAACACCCCCCATCGGAGCCCCTTAAAATATTGTTTTTCTTCGGCACGCTTCCACCTTGCGCTCAGTTGTCTGCGCTGGGTTGTCGGCACGCCTTTGTCGTTGCGCGCTTTTGTCTATGAATCATTCCCTAATCATCTCTCAGCTAGACTATTGTAGTGCCTTATATCAAGGAATAAGCCCAAAAGAACTTAGAATATTACAAATCATTCAAAATATAGATGTTAAACTTCTATTCAAAGCTAGAAAATTTGGCCATGTCACCCCCCCTCTTAATTAGCGCTCATTGGCTACCTCTCTCCCATAGATTAACTTGCAAACTGCTACTTCTAACTTTCAAATCAAAAATGACGTAATCTCCAGGATTTATTGACAGATTAATCACTCCTTATACTCCAATTAGATCATTACATTCAAGTATTCATAACTTACTAGCTGTTCCATCATCATGTCATATGTAACTGCTCCATCACTATGAAACACAATGCCCATGTACCTTCGTGAAGAACCCTCTTTAAATAAATTCAAATCCAATCTAAAAACTTTCTTATTCAAAGATGCATTTGATCTTTAACCACCTCTACACACTCTCACCATTTTATTGAATTATTTCCTTTCAGATTTTATTATCCCTCTATTTGTGCTTCCCATTCAATGTATTACATTTCTATCGATTAATGTATTTTACCCCTTCCCTCTTATCTCTTAAGTATGTCTTGGTATACTGTACACCCCTATTTATATTAACTTTTTAACTATGTACACCGCTTAGATATTTGATAAGCGGTATATCAAATTTTAAATACATTTGAAGCTTGAAAACTTGAAACTCAAACACAGCTGCAGGCTGGCAGTTAGCTAAAGAAATTGATGACAGGGAGGAAAGAGGAATGGAGATGGATTGGGAAGATCCACTTGTGCCCCAAGAAACAGAAACAAAAGAGCAGCTTGAAAAACTTTCTAATGAACCAGAAGGTATGGAATCAGATTAAAGCTGAAGGTGGCTGTTTCTTACCTTGAAAGTATGAAGCCACAAATAAGCAGGAACTTGAAAACTGAAGGATAACAGCTTTAGGCTAGTTGTAGAAGCCTTCTCTAAATGCCTAGACAAGGAGGAAATCCTGTAATGATGCTTGGAGAATTATTACAGAATTGTTAAAGTGTATTAGAGTGGCATAGGGACATTATATACTAGAATAGATCAGCCCATAGAGACAGCACAGAAGAAACGCACCTATTTATCTGATCAGCTCTCAAAGAAACCAAAGAGGACAAGTAGTTCTGGACTGGCAGGCCTTTTGTGAGGTTCAGAGAATAGCAGGATCTCTTTATCCACATCCCATCCCAATAAGCTCCGTCCCTGTCCTATTCCTACAAGTTCCGTCCTAATCTGCACAAGCCTCAAACATTTTAAAATCATAAGTGTTTGAGGCTTGTGCAGTTAAAGCAGAGCTTGAAGAATTGGGACAGGGACAGAACTCATGGGGAAGGGACAGGGATATTGAGATTCCACGAGGACAGGGACAAATTTGCCCCATGTCATTCTCTTCAGAATTCACTGTGTTGAGATTTTGTTTTTCCTTTCTGTGGGTTAAGGACAATTATTTGGTTGTCCTGAAGATAAAAATGTTGCTTGAAGGATTTTCCTTTCCTTTGTTGAATTATGGGGGGATGATTGACTGCACTGAAGAATTTAGCTTGGGTTTTTTTTTTTTGGCAAAAGGTAATAGAGAGGGTGATAGATCGCCTTGAAGAACTTTTAGTTTGTTGGAACTTTTACTAATATGGCAGGATAAGGCTTTTGAAGCATAAGGGGCTTATAATCGAAACAGAAATATGTCTAAAAACCATCCTAAATCGGCATAAGAACATAAGAATTGCCGCTGATGGGTCAGACCAGTGGTCCATGGTACCCAGCAGTCCTCTCACGCAGCGGCCCTCTGGTCAAAGACCAGCGCCCTGAGACTAGCCCTACCTGCATATGTTCCGGTTCAGCAGGAACTTGTCTAACTTTGTCTTGAATCCCTGGAGGGTGTTTTCCCCTATGGAAATCAATGAGACAACAAATATTCAGAATAAAGCTGCTAATAGTGGAAGGAAACAGGCTGAAAGGCAAGTAACTAACATGGAGAAAAAGACCTCAGTGTTTCAAGGAAACAACCAAGAAACTATATGTTCAGTTATAAACTGCCATACAAAACACATCCCAGGTCAAAAAACTCCATGGAAAAGATTCATAAAGATACAGTTTAAAATACACAAGTTAAACTGCAAAAAAACAGCAAAAAACTGTAAAAACTTGCACTTATCTTCCATTCATCTCCCACAAGCAGTGGAAATAAATATCCGTTGCTCCAATGCGGAACCAAACACACTTTTCAAAGAATGAACTCAGTATTCCCAACAGACCCTGTTTCGCCAAGTGGCTGCGTCAGCACCTCAACCCTCCCAATAATACCAGCAGGGAGCCCAAGCCCTCCTGCCGAGGTGCAAGCCTACGAATCCCCCCCCCCCCCAACAATACTGTCAGGAGGGAGCCCAAGCTCTCCTGACGAGGTGTAGGCCCCCGAACATCCCCTCCTCCCGACAATACCAGCAGGAGGGAGCTCAAGTCCTCCTGCTGGAAGGCGACCCCCCCATCCCCTCTCAAATACGGGCAGGAGGGATTCCAGGCCCTTCTGCCCACAGCGCACCCCGCCCCCTGTGACTCCCCGATCGACCCCCCCTAACTCCCGAAGGGCACCCCTAAAGAGCAAGTGTACAAAGGTAAAGGACAAGGAACAAAATCAAGCATCAAGCAAACTATGAACATCAAGCAAACTATGAAATAGAAAGTAATCAGTTAGCCCATCAACAAAAAGACTTGGCTGGAAAAAAAAAAATAAAGAAAAAATGAAACACATCTCAAGAAAAGAAGGAGAAAATGAAAATCTTGGCTGAAACTCTTTATAATATCAATGCAGTGACCAAAATTTTTATGGAAACCACTGCAGATGTAAACAATTAAAGATTCTGCAATAAAGACTACTTAAACATAAAATAATAAAGTTTAATTTTATTTAAAAAAAATATAGCATTGCATCTAAAACAAAACAATCTCATATATATCAGAAGAACTAAAGCATAGAACTGTAACAATTGCACAGAGAATTCAGTAATATGAAAGCAAGAGTTATGCAGTACAGAAAAAAGCAACCAATTTAGAATAAATCAACACCAGTTCTACAGAAGTCTTGAAGTTAGTCAACAAAACATTGAAACCTCTGAAAGCCTTGATAAACCATTAAAATTGTGGAAAACATTGTTGGAAAATAAAAATAGGGGGTGTTGAAAAGTTCTTAGCCCAACCAACCAACTTCCTAAATTCTGAGCATTATTTTGCCACTGTAGCTGAAAAGAGTGTTATCTTATTTTGTTAAGTGACAATTTGCAGAAACAAAATTCTATGGTTTTTGACATTATTTGAAATCGTTGATTGAACCATATCCACGTCATTCTCTTTTTAGTTGGGCTAAGAACTTTTCAGTATCCCTTTGTAATAGCACAGCATCATGGATCAGCATGGTTTAAGGAAGTACACAGTAACATTAAACCAATCCTTAATGTGGTATAAATGCCAATGCCTACATGTATACACATATTGAGGGTCATTTTTGAAAGAAATGTCTAAGTCTGTCAAAAGCACAGAAACGTCCATTTTTGAAAGCCAACCTGCTAGACATCCCCCCAAAATTTTTTAAACTTGCCAACTTGGACATGTTGGCTGATAGGATATCCAGCCCTTGGGACACTTAACTTTATACACCATTTTCAACCAAAGAAACATCTAAATTGAAAATATCCAATGGAAAGGATAATAGCTATACAACAGGGAAATTTTAAAAAAAATTCAGGTTATTTGGGAGCCATTAACAAAATTTTGCAAAGATTGAAAATATTGTATAGAATAAACATTATTTTTTTCCTTTGATTCATATACGTCCAGAGTGGGGTGGGGAGTTGGGATTTATTTTATGATTTCTTTTATTTATGAATAAATATAGGATACAAGGGAGAGGGATTATTTGATATAGTTTAGAATTTGATGTTATATTAAGTGTGATTTAAGTATAAATGATTATATTATATGTTACACTTACTGGGAGATTTAAAAATGAATAAAGATTAATTAATATAACAAGTTATAGGGAGGAGGGGGGAAATGATTGTTTTCTGCAAATTGTATAGCTAAAGTGCCTTTTCTGTAATGTTTACATCTAAATTAATTGTATGACACTGTCAAAGTTTGAAAATTAATAAAGATTAATTAAAAAAAAAAGAAAATATCCAAATCCTGATCATTTGGAAATAGGAATGGCCATCATTGTGATGGACTGGCCACAAAGACATGCCAACAGTGTAGTGAGACACCTTAGAGCAGTGGTTCCCAACCCCCCAGGCTAGTCGAGTTTTCAGGGTAGCCCTAATGAATATGCATGGAACAGATTTGCATGCCTGGCACCTCCATTATATGCAGATCTCTCTCATGCATATTCATTAGGGCTAGCCTGAAAACCTGATTGGCCTGGGGGGGTCCTCCAGGACAGGGTTGGGAACCACTGCCTTAGAGGGCACAGCTTTGAATGCCACATAAAGGGTAACAGAAGTACATATCACCATACTGTATACCCATTATAAATTATGGTGAGCCTCCAAAATCTACTAGTATTACAATCATAGTAAAATCTTAAATAAAACTGCTTACCAGTATCGGGGACAATCACTCTATCTCCAGGGCATATTTGCAGTAGATACTTGTATAACCATTACACCAGAAATGGAAGATCTTACTCTGATTGTAATACCAGTCAGGTGATATATGGTGTGCAATGTCCATGTGGAAAATTGTATTTGGGCCAGACAAAATGAAAGATCAAACAACAGCCCAGCACCTTAGTAATTTATGATTGAGCAAGGAAAAGACCCCTCTGGTGGCCAATTGGGTGTTGAATAATCACAGTATTGAGAAATTGGCTGGGGGAGGAAATGTTTCAGAAGTTTTATTGGGAAAAGAACACCTGATTTATCAGTGGAATACAATTTAACCCAGAGGTCTCAATAAAGAAGTAGAGTGGAATGCATTGTAATATTGAAAAGGCTCTGGTAATTGGTTGAATGCAGGTGAGTCTATTTACTTTATGATTCTATATAATGGAGGAAGTGGATGGATTTGTTCATTCAGTCTGGTCCTGTGTGTGAGAAGGGATGAATTCTGATCAATTCTGGTCTCAAACTTTGACAGACCTTTCTTCAACATACCTTACCTCAAAACACCTGTGCCTGCTAAGCATTTCTTCTACCGTTCACTGCAGATATGTTAATACTCATTCGTGACTCTATGAATTATTTTCATAGATTCTGCAAAGTATGGGTTCTAAGTCACATTCTCTATAAGTTGTAAGTTATTGATTCTATACTGTTGTATTTTGATTCTGTAGCATGTTATTGACTCTGTAATGTATGTATCTCTGTTCCTGAAAATTTTATTTTTTTTATCTTTGTAACCCGTTCTGGGCTCATGAGGAGGATGGACAATAAAAATGAATAAATAAATTCTGTACCATGTCTATTTGTGCCCTGGTTAGTGACAAACTCCGGGTTACTGGTTCATGAAAATGTACAATTGAAAGGTATGTAGATGTGGAATTTGATTTAGTTAGGTGGTTTTAGGGAGTAATGTCATGTTTGTGACTTTTGTGGTTTGTGAAGATTTGAATGGAGATTAAAGCCTCATTCACTTTCAGCTCCTGAAGATGCTTGATAGCGAAACACAGTTCTGTGTCGGGCTGTCTGTTTAGTATCTAGCAACAGTTCCAGTGGAGTGGACTTTGGAGAAGTTGAATCATCTATTTTCTCAGGAAGAATAATATTAAAAAAAATTGCTGTGTGCTATATTTATGAATTGAAAGACACATTTATTGAACATCAGTTATATTATGAACTGTATCATATTAGGATAGATTTAGTCTGGTGATTTATATTTGAGAGTGTGTAAGGCGGGGGGGTCTGATGTTATGTAATATGTGATGTATGTCATATTTGGTTAATTTATTATTATTATGAATAAATATGGTTGAATATTGAAAGTACAGTGGTACCATGGTTTGCGAGCATTATTCGTTCCAGAAGCATGCTCGTAAACCAAAGCGCTCATATATCAAAGCGAGTTTCGCTATAGGAAGTAAGGGAAATTTGGACGATTCGGTCCACATCCCAAAAACAGACCCCCCCCCCACTCTCCCCCTCCCCCAAGGCCACTGGCACTGCTCGTTCCCACCCCACCCCAAGAACTGGCTTCTCCCTCCCCGCGGCCCACCCCCAAAACCTTACCTCCAGCAACACCCGGCAAGGTACGAAGAGGCAGTGCATAGGAAGAAAGGGTGCGTGCAGTGCATTGTGATTCTCCCCGTCTCATACAAATTAAAGGCCGCACCTGAGCTCGGGCACACAGCACTCTCTCTTCAACACCTCGGCAGCAGGACAAGCCAGATGGAGGGGTGGCTGCTGTTGTTTATGCTGAACATCGTCGGGTAGGACTCGCCACTGATGCTCTATGGTCTCAGAGAATCCGAGAATCTCATAAGAATCTCAGAGAGGGTGGGAGCCAGAAGGCTTTGAGCATGTGCAGATGCTCAAGGCCCCGCAGCAGCCCAGCATAGAAGATTAGTGGCAGGCTCTTTCTGCACTGGCACTCGTATGTCCTCTGGGTTGGTGTGTGCTGGTGTCCGATGGAGGTGAGGGTTTGGGGATGGTCTGCGCAGGGGGAGAAAAGTCGGTTCCCGGGGTGTGGTGGGGTGACACGCTTGCATACTGAGTCAATGCTCGATTTGCAGGTTAAAGTTTGCTCAAGTGTTTTGCTCGTCTTGCAAAACACTCGAAAACCATATTACTCGCAAATCGAGGTTTAACTGTATTATAAATAAGAAAGTGTAATACCTTCTTTATTATATGGATTAGATTTCTTTGGAGCTATTCAATGAATTGTGGTAGATCCTGATTAATGATTTGTAGGATAGATTATAAACTAGATATAACATAGATGCATGAAAATATAAATTTCCTAGGCATGACTTTATAAAATTACCTAATGGTCTTTAAAATAAGATGCATGGATCCAAGATGGCGACTGAAAGCAGGACGCGCTGAGCTGCTTGTCCCAGAATTGCGTTTGCTTTGATAATTTCTAGCGGTATTAACTTACCGCGATGCCTAAGAGATGGGGCCGGAGTGCTGCTTCTGCCTCGCGGCACCCTGGAGCTCCGGGTCTCGGAAATATACAAGATCTTCTGCGGCGCATGCAGGAGGTCACTGCAACGTCGGATGGCGGCCTGCTGAGGACACAGGGAGGCGAACCCGTGGTAGATACTCCTGGGCCCGACACTACTCTAAGCCCTGACGTTAGGGCACCGCCCCCTCAGCCTCAGATAACCAGCTCTCCCAGGGGTGGGGAAACCCCGGATTCAAAGGTTTTCTCCTCTCCAGAGGCAAGGAAGGATCTACAGGAGAGCTTGGAGGTTGGGGCTATTTTTTCAAGGGCCCCCATGGAGATATCTGGGGGAATACCTTCTCAGAATGAGGGGGAAGGACAGAAGACAAGCCCCAAAGGATTTCAGAACGGTGAGCACTTTACATTCACACAAACTCCAATTGTATTGATTAAACCTGCAGAAGTGACTCTAGATTCGATTTAGGACTTAATGGCTGGTTTTGTTAAAAATATTACTCCTACTCTTCAAAAAATCAAAGGAAAAATTAAGGAACATAATAAAGAATTGAAAGATTTAAGAAAAGAAATGAACACTTCTAACTCATCCATTCAGAAAATAGAAAAAGAAATTATAACATCGAAACAATTGCAAGAGACTTTAGTTAAAAGACAATATTAACCTAAGGAAGAAGATTGAAATGCTTGAGAATAATTCACGTAGCAACAATTTAAGGTTAATCAATTTTCCAAGACTAGATTTGGTAACACCTAGAGATATGCTTAAGAGATATTTAGTGGAAAATTTGGAGATACCTGAAGAATCATTACCACCATTTTCACAGGTTTATTATTTGCCTGATAAAGAACAAAATCAACAACAAAAAGTAAAATCTTCAGATCAAGAATCCTTAAATATCTCACAAATCTTAGAGACATCTGAGAAGGACTTAGCATCATCAGCCACTATGATTATTACCTTAGCTTTGCCAATTGATAAAATATGGTTGTTAAAACTTTACTTTAAAAATAGACATAAAAGCTTGCTTGGTCACAAAATACAAATGTTTCCAGATTTGGCACGGGAGACGCAAAAGCGCCACCGTAAATTTCTTCTTTTGAAACCTGGGGTTTTATCTTTGGGGGCAACTTTTTATCTGAGACATCCGTGTAAATGTATTGTGTGTTACCGTACTTTCAAATATGTGTTCTTTGAACCATCCCAATTGACAAATTTCGTGGCAATATCTCGTCTGAATGTGAATAATCTTTGAGCCCTACAACTTGGTTATTGATGACCTCACTTCACTGCTATAGCTCTCAGTTTATTATGTATTATTACTATTTTTCTTTACTATTTCGCCATTTTTCTTTAATTCTTGGATCTTAATTTGAGGACTTGAGCATAAATAGTATATTTGTTAATCTATGAGTTATATTTGTATTGTATTTGATATCTATTCTATTATTGCTTTCTGTACAAGTGTATACTTGGAATTTAAATTAAAAATTAATAAAAGATTTAAGCATAAAATTACCTAATAACTATATTCATATCACAATATAATAAATAAATTAATTAATGATATGACGGTTTCTACTGAATATCCTTCTTTTCAGCTCGGGAAGCCCTGATTCAAGCAGATAATCCCTTCCTGTAGAAGCACAAGGTGAAACTCGAGTAGAAGGGAGGACATGTGTTCTTTGGCTTCCTGTAATTATTTATAGTATGCACCAAGATGCCTATTACGGGACCATCAGAGGTGTATTTACCACCATAAAAGATAAGTTAACCTTAGAGAATACGGATTTTAGATTGTTAAATAGTGGAACAGACATAAGTAGCGCCAATCAGGCCTTAGGCTTAGTGGGGATGGGCGGACCCGCTATGCCTAAGGCCTGATTAGTCCAGGCTTCTAGAGCCTGGGCCAATCAGGCCTTAGGCTTCGCGGGATGTGCCAGGGCGGGCCTGCCTCATTTCGACGAGGCGGGCCTGCCGGCTGGACGGGTAAGACCCGTCTGGCCAACAATTAAAGGTTAGTTTGGTGGGGGGGAGGTTTGTGGGCTGTTAGCGCGGGGGGGGGAGCGTCTTCCGGCTGGAGGGATTGGGCACCCTCCTGCCGGTGATCGTAGTGTCAGGGCAGGGGGCATCTTCCAGCAGGAGGGTTTGGGCACCCTCTTGCCGGTGATCGTAGTGTCGGGGGGGGGGCATCTTCCGGCAGGAGGGTTTGGGCACGATAAGTATAGCGGCCGCATCTACTTACAATGTAGACCAGCATTTTGCTGGCCTACATTGTAAGCGTCTCTTCCTCTACTAGGGAGAAGCGTAGGGCTGCCTAGGTTCGCCTAAGGCCCTTAGGCGAGCTTAGGCATCTTGTGGGCCTCCCTAGGCTCCCGGAGGCGCCTTCAATATAGGCGGCCTGCCTGGGGAGCATTTTTTTAAAAAACGTGCATCCCGATTGGCTGATTAGACAGCTGTAGGACACCTACAGCTGCCTAAAATTGGGACGCACTTTGTAGAATCAGGGCCCAATAGTCTGAACGATAAAGGATCAAAATATTTTTTTATGGTTCTTAATTTCCACAATGTAAAAAAGCATTTTTGTACTACTAAGGGGTCCTTTTATCAAGCTGCGGTAGGGGTTTAACCCACATAATACTGCATGTTAAACCGCCTGTCATGCTAGACACTAATGCCTGCATTGAACAGACGTTAGTTTCTTAGCCAGCCACGGGGGTTAGCGCGTGAAGAAATGTCTGACACGCTAACCCCGCTAGCGCGGCTTGATTAAAGGAGCCCTAAGTTTGTGTGTTCTGCTAGTGTTAAATGTTGGTCTAGTGTGACTCCCAAAATTTTGATAGATTTAATAATTGGGTAGTCACGACCATTAAGATGAAGCAATGAGTTTGTTATTTTGACGTTGGGACTAGCCAAGAAAAGTTTGGTCTTTTCCATATTAAGTTTCAGTTTGAAATTAATTGTCCACTGTTCTATCTGTTTTAAAATTTCAGTGGTAAAATTATTTAGAGGGATTAAAATAGAAATGTCATCTGCATATATATAAAATTTTACATTTAAACTCTGCAATAAATGTTCTAAAGGGGAAATGTAGATGTTGAATAAGGTAGGCGATAGCGGAGAAACTTGAGGCACACCAGATGGGTTGCTCTATGAATGAGAATAGTTACCGTCACAAATCACTCGATAAGATCTCCTCCTCTCCTTAAGAGATCCCATATGCCTGTCCCATGCTTTCTTGAATTTAGACACAGGCTTTATCTTTACCACCTCTACCAGGAGACTATTCCATTTATCTACCAACCTTTCTGTAAAAAAGTATTTCCTTAGATTACTCCTGAGCCTATCACCTCATAACTTTATCTCATGTCCTCTCACTCTGGAGTTTCCTTTCAATTGAAAGAAACTTGCCTCATGTGTATGAACCCCTCTTCCCCCCCTCCACCCATAGGGGTGGGTTTCTGAAAGCTTGAAAGAAGTGCTTGTGAACATTGTGAACAATGGATTTAAACCCAACAATTATCTGTGTTAAAAACTGAAAAGGGGTTTCTACCAGTTATTTATCTGACTGCAGAAGGATTGTATCCAGTCTGTGAAAGTCACATTGCTGAGTGTGCAGAGAGATTTAGTTAACACCCTATGCAAATTATGCACTGAGGGATGAACATTCAGACACTTGGATGAAATATTATGCATTTTAAGAGACTATTTCATGAGTGGGAATAAAGCATGTGGGCTCAAATGAATTAGGGGATATGAACTGAGCAGATCTGAATCAGAATAGGGGAAGTGGAAAGTTCAAAGGAGGGATAAAATAGTGGGGAGACATGCTCAGGGACTTGGAAATTGGTTCTACAGAGTCTGGAATCTGAACTTGCACTGCATAGAGTCCTATCTGTGCATTATGTTAATTTGGGAAGTAGCTTCCTAGATGGGAAACTCTGTTACTGGCTGACTAAGCTTTTAGAGCTGGTATGCTGTGCACCTTCAGAGTTGTACCACTAAGGGCACTTGAAGAAATGAATTGGTAGCCCTTGAGAGCAGAGAGCTCAAGGCAGAAGACCAGCAGCTCTTAGGAGCTAGGCTCAAGGCAAGCGGCCTTTGGGATCATCTCAGGGCAAAAGAAACTGGTGGCAGAGATGAAGCACGCTTGGGAGTGCAAGGGCCCTTAGAATTAAAGGATAAACACCAGGAGGTTGCCACAGGGGCAGGCCCACTAGCCATGAAGGAGAGCACCCACCTACTCCTAAGAGCTTCCATGGATTGGATGAGAACTTAGGGACTAGGCATGGGTGGATTGGAAAGGAAGGATCTAGGACTACAGACATGTCCACCTAGTGACTAAGCTGAGAAACATGGAAGGACTACCATGTTGGCAGTCAGAAATGAGCGAGGTACAAAGGTGTTATGGAAGTGTTGAATTTGAACTGAGAGTTAAAGGTTCAAGAGACTATAAACAAAGGGCTTGAATATCTGAATAGTATACAAACACTGTTGAATTAATTTCACAAGTATTGGTTTAAGTCTGAATTATTGACATTGTTGAAAGCTATTCCTTACACTTTGTTTTATTGATTAGGTCTATGTACATTGTGTAAATAAATCAGTTAAATTTATTAGCCAGCTTTGTTCAAAGAAGCTTTTTTTTTCCTGGGGGAAGAAGAGGATGAACCCACTTGCTAACACTTCTTTTTCTAAGATTGAGGCACCGAGTGCTAACTGAGTGAGGGATGACAAAGACTGCTTTCGGGGGACTCTAGCCAGGTCATTCCCTAGACCCATTACATGGGGGTATTACATATTATACCACATTTATTTATTTTACTATGTTACAGGTACGAGAAAATGAATGCAGATATGTTGGGGCATAGTAATTCATTTAAAATTGTTTGGGGCCCATTGGCATCTTTTATTACTTCATTATAGTTGCATTTTATCTCTTTTATCTCTTTTTGTTTATTTTCACACACATCCGGGGGAGGGTGGGGTGGTGGGATGGGGAGAGGGTGGTTATATCTTTGCTTTGTTTTATTCCTTGATGAAAATGTATTGGAAGGGACAGGGGGGGTTATTCTTTATGCATTGTTATTGATTATGAATATAAGTGTTTAACCTGATGATTATTTTATAAATGTGGTTCTGCACTTTTGTTGGTCTTAAAAATCAATAAAGATTTAGAAAAAAAAAAAAAAATATATATATATATATGCTTATATACCTAAGCGGCTTACAGAATAAAACATTCACAAAAGAACACAAAATTTTATATTACTTTCTACAATAAAATACAAAACCAACATGTAAAAAATGGGAAAGACCCATCAATCAGCCTTGATATTTCTTTTCTTTCTGTTCTACAAGTGTATATCAAACAGCATGTATCCAATCAAACCCTTGGGAATCAGCTAAAAGCTAATATAAAGTGTGTCTTAAGTAATTTTCGAAATGATAAAACATTACAATAAAAGTGTATCACTCCCGACAACTCATTCCAAAGTGTCATACCTGCACTTGAAAAACAAGATTTTTGAGTAGAAACATACTTAATGCCATCTCTCATTCATACATCTAACAGCATTTAACAGATATTTAACATCTTTATCATATCTCCCCCTCATCCATCTTTCCTCCAAAGTATACATATTGAGATCTTTGTGAATGTCTGTGTTTTCTGTGTGAAAGAGAGAGAGAGAGAGAGAGAGAGAGAGAGAGAGAGAGAGAGAGAGAGAGAGAGTCTGTGTGTGTGTTGGGGGGAGGGGGTGGGGGGTTGTTAGGGGTGTTTGTATGTGGCTGAATGTGTCTTTATATTCATGTATAACAAACAACATAAAGAAGAAACCCAACACAATCTGCAGTACAAGGAGCACAAAACAAAACAAAGGAAACTGCAGACTGTGACAAACCTAGCACCAGCAGTAGTCTTACCCCTAATAGGATCCGGTAGAGAAGAGCTGACCAGGTTAATTCTGGTGACCAACTGGAGGCTGACCTCTCTTGCCCATATGACCAGAGCAGTGGTGATCTGGATCAGGGGCAGGCTGTTCATAAGTCAGCAAGGGCAGCCAAATATAAACTAGGTGAGCCTAGGAAACCCAGGCAGTACAAACAAGAAAAGCCTGCAGTAGCCCAAAGCCCATTGTATCCAAAGCCCAAAGCCCATCCCCCTCTACAGGCTGAAGGGGATTGGCTGTGGACTGATTAAAAGCAGGCTGAAGCAAGCAGCAGGGGGAGGAGAGAGTGACGAGTGGGAGTCACTCCAGCAGCCCAAGGCAGTGCCAGAGCCATGGGATCAAGCAGCAGAGGTTTCAGATTGGCCGATGCAGGAAGTGGAAGAAAACCTCTTCACTTCTGACTTCCAAATTCCTGAAGGTATAGATGGAATGGAAGTCACTGACCCTATGCCAGAGAGTCAGGCAGAACCCATGGACACAAACTGAGAGTCAGTGAGTAGCTGGAAAGCAGATGGTGTTTTCCTTTCTAAGCCAGAAAAGTTTTATGTTTTGTTTTTGTTTTTGTTTTGTTTTTTTTTGCTGCCTTTGAGTTATCTATTATTTTTGGTACAAGAAGTGTGCTTACCTGCATGTGGATAACTTGTTTTCCTAAAGAGAAGTTTGTGGATAAAGAATTTGGAACTGCATGAATGGGTTTTCTGGTTTTTCTCTGTTTGAAAACTTTACTGTGGCTGCCGTTTGCTGGCAACTTAATCACCTGATCTGCTACAGCTGCACTGCCTTCCAAGAGATAGCTGCAGTGACAGTGAGCTCTCTACCGGGCTGTGCTGTGGCTTACTGCATAACAAAGTATCTAACCCTTGGCTGCTATAAGAGCTTGTTTTGAACTTTATAAGGCTGCTGGAAATCTCTCTTTCATACCTCTATGACAAATACTGCTGAGAGAAAGTTGGATTTTTGTTTTGAATATCAGTATAAATTCATTGCTGAACCAGAATGCAAGAACTCAAGCAAGACAAACTGTATTTAGTTTTCTTTTGTACCTTTATTTTGCTTTAAAGCTGGATTTGTGGAATGCAGCAGATATTTTTGCCTTTGTGTTACACCTTTTGGACCGCTAAGGTCAGAATAAATCTATTATTCTTTCTTAAAGAACCTTGTCTGAGTGGTGGTGACTTGAAGCCAGTACTTATCCTTTCTCTCTCAGGCCTAGGCAGTTTCCTAGGGCCAATCAAAAGTCCTGAAGATACCCCTGGTCATAGGGGACACGCCAGAGCCATAAGGTTTGTCACAGTTGAGCTCCGCTCAGTGTGACTCCCAGAATTTGACAAGACAAATGTACAAAGATGCAGGCTAAATTTATTGAAACAGAATTTATGA
This sequence comes from Geotrypetes seraphini, assembly GCF_902459505.1. NCBI lineage: Eukaryota > Metazoa > Chordata > Amphibia > Gymnophiona > Dermophiidae > Geotrypetes > Geotrypetes seraphini. The sequence goes on along the minus strand of NC_047085.1, from coordinate 95,290,651 downwards.
AGGCGGTTAATGTTATCACCTCGAATTAAACCAAAGGGCCCGACACGGTCCGTGTTTCGGTGAACATGCCTTTATTAGGGGTCCCAGGTGGATAAGGTATTAAATAAAACCGCAAAACAAAAACTTGGCCATAAGAAAATAGCCACGGCAGAGTTTCCAAAAGATTGTTTGATTGCTGTTGCTGCTATTTTCTTACTGCCAAGTTTTTGTTTTGTGGTTTTATTTGATACCTTATCCACCTGGGACCCCTGATGAAGGCATGTTCACCGAAACACGGACCGTGTTGGGCCCTTTGTTTTGGTTTGAGGAGGGAACATTAACCGCACTCATAATTTTGGTGTAATAAACATAGCCTACATTTTTGTACATTTGTCTGAAGTTTCCTTTGTTTTGTTTTATATTCATGTATGTCAGTTTATGTACTGTAGGCCTGATTTTGTCAATCACTGGCAGGCGCCAGTGTTTTGTGATTTTTTTTTTTTTAATTTGTTTTAAAAAAAACCCATAGGTGTCTTAAATGTAGACCAGCATTTTAAGGCCTACATTTAAGGCACCAGTCTTACTCCTATGGAGGTGCATATGGATGCCTACAGAAGCCTAAGGCCACTTCCAGTACAAATTCACCCATGCTGGCCTTAGATATCCATAGGCATCCCTGTGTCCCTCCATAGGCATGAGACAGGTACCTAAGAATGGTACCTGCATTAAAAAAGTGTGTCCTGATAGGACACCGTTTGGAGAATGTGGTCCTATATGAGCATTTCTCTCTGTGTGTGCATATGTCTTTGTATATGTTTATGTGTATGTAATTTTGAAGGATTCCAGAACTTGGAGGCTTAGCGGATGGCAGGCTAACAGCTGAGCTCCCTCATATAGGCATAATTTATTAGTTTTAAAATAATACATTTTCTTCAGATTCATTTCAAAATTTGAGAGAATGGCATCAACTAAACTAAAACTACAAGAAACTCCTGCTAAATCAACAGGAAAGAGTAAGAGATTGAAGGAGGATCCACAAACTGGCAGTGGGGTCCCATTACCTATGGACGCTCTGGATATAATTGAGATAATGAAAAAATTAAGGAATATTAATTTAAACCTAACGAAAATGAAAAAAGAAATGAATATTATGAACAGTAGGTTTGATATTTTAAATAATAGAATGGACAAATTGGCAGATAAAATGGGAAAAATTTAACATATACAACAAAATTACAAGGAAGATCATAATATCTTGTTGGAAATGGAATAAAAAAATGATTGATATGGAAAACAGATCTAGAAATCAGAATATAAGAATAATTGGATTAAGGGAAGGTGCTGAGGGGAAAAATATGATCTCTTTTTTTAGAGGAGGTAATACTAAAAATTCTTCCAATAAAAATGAAAAGTTAATTGGAAATAGAGAAAGCACACAGAATTGGAAAGAAAAATGCTCAACATCAAGAAAAACCAAGAACTGTAATATTAAGACTGCTAAGATTCCCTCAAGTTCTGGATATTTTAAAAGCTGCAAAAGAGGCAAAAAATATAACATATAAAGATTCTAAGCTGATCTTTCTCCCAGACTTTGCAAAAGAGACTGTTCAGGTCAGGAAAAAATTCTTACAACTTAGACAACCTTTGAAAGAAATAGGAGCTCAATATGGTTTATATTATCCTGCATTAATGAAAATTATTTACAAAGGAAAATTTCATCAGTTTAGTGATCCAGAAAAACTTAAGGAATTTCTTTCATCCCAAGAAACAGCTATAAATTAAAATTTAATGTTACTTCGTGGAATTAAAACAATGTCAGGAAAAGAGTATAGGTTTGAAATTTATTCTTATTGATTTTAATTGAATATGTAAAAGTTTTCTAAAGGAAAATTGAAGAAAGTTAATATTGTTTTTTTATGTATTCACTTCAATGGGTATTAAGATGGCTGCTACAAATAATTCATTAACTGTGATGGAATATTTAGTACAGATTCAAATTAAAATTGAAAAGGATTCTACTATAGAATAGTAAACAAATGAGAAATTAAATATTCATATATTCATATTACCTGATGACGGAGAGAATGTGGAGGACAGTGGGAAGAGCATGGAGCATCGATTGAGGCCTTGAGGAAATTCCTTCGAGTGGATAGCTGAGGAGATTCTCTGGAGAGTGGAGAAGTATGGGATTTCTGCTGAGGATTAATGCTGTGGATCTTTATGAAAGGACAGAGGTTGAGTTGTAGGTGAGCCGCTGCTGTTTTGTAGTTAATGTTCCCCTTATGGAGGAATGGAACAGCTCGCCTCCTCCCTATGGTTTCTGAAGTGGAGGTTTGGCTGTGGCACTGGGGTGCAGGAGAACTAAGGGCTTTGGTCCTGATACACTTTATGACTTTGCGACTGCAAAGTGTTCAGCTGACTTCCTGTTTCACTGCTTCCAGTTTTCGGAGACTAACAGCGGCGAAGGGAGCAGTTACTTTCCCAGACTCTGGCTCCAGCGATGGCGCGCTGAGGCAATTATAGAGTGAAACCCTGCAAAATTTTGCACCGCCTGTGTCTCGCCCTCAACCTGGCTTACATCAGCTGGCTCTGTGATTGCCTGGTTATGGAGCAGCATCGTCGTCATAGCAGGCCGCGACTTGCAGCTCGGATTAGATCTGTGGATTCTGGGGTGCCCACGGATGCTTGATTGCTCCTTGTCTTGAGCTTTAAATTTGGATGTTGATGTTGCACGACTCCTTTTTTTGTCATAGCGACTGTCTTGCCAACTCTGAACATGAATCATAACCTTTTGGAGAGAGTACTTGGTGTCATTTTGTTCGCAATTGGGAAGTAGAAATTGATTTAAATAACTGCTAGCAGATTTAGAATACTTCAGCAAGGAATTTGATTGGAAAAGTTCCTAAGAGCAGAAATTGGTGAAGTAGAAGGAAGTGAGGATCAGGGATGATCTGAAGTTTGTACATACCGAATGGACGGGTCTTTTTGGCACTAGTCGTTCTGGAAAGTACAACTGCTGTTGGCTCCAGTGTTTCAAAGAGAGCGTTTTACAGTCAAACAAAGGGACAAAGATTCTTTGTTAAGGGCTTGTTTACTTTTGAGTTAGAATTGTAGACCTTTTCAACTGTGATATATACTGCAACAAATTGAAGTGATATTGTTAAAATTAATTATGGCCTAGTTCAGTCATGTTAATTATATTTGATTTTACTTTGAAGGAAAGAGATAAAGGTTAATAGAAATGGATGAATTATAGAGAGTATAATGCTACAATGGTAATTCTAAAATTTAAATGAAATATTATATTTATATTATCTTAAATACGACTTGATAATTATTACTTTATTAATATTAAGAAGGGATGTAAAATAAATTCTTTTTTTTTTATTATTATTTTATATTTATAATTTTTGTACAACCAATAAAAATGGTACAGAGAAATACTGAAATACATTAGTCAATACAGACTGAAAACTATATACAGGCAATATACTCATTATTATAGTCCTCAAATAGGGAGGAAAGCAAGACATAAAGGGAAACCCCCTGGGGAGAAGGGATACACTTAACAAAAACATAAAGAAAATAGCAGTACTAAGATATTAACCTACTATTAAACTAAATTCCGCACTAAATCACTTGATTCATTCTGGCTGCAATGAAATCCCTTTACTCTCTAGGAAAAAACCTAATTGGGCAGGCTCAAAAAATATATATTTATTCCCTTGATAGGTAATAAAACATTTACAAGGAAATCTTAACTGAAAAATTGCCCCCATTGAAATAACTTTAGGACGATATTGCAAAAATTCTTTCCTCCTGGATTGTGTCCATTTCGAGACGTCAGGAAATATATATACCCTTTCACCTAGAAAGGTGACTTGTTTCAGCTTAAAGTATAATTTCAACAGCATTTCTTTATCTTGTAAGAATACAAAGGAAACTAATAATGTTGCCCGACCCAGTAATTCAATTTCAGAAGATTGCAATATTGCTGATACATCTAATTGCTCAGTTCCACCTTCTAAAACTTCTTTTTGAACATTCTTTAAATAATAAATTTTCTGCATCGGGGAAAGATTCAATTCTGATACTTTTAAAACTGTGATCATAAAGTTCTTGAAGAGTTCCTGAGAAGACATAAATTTTGCTATAGGAAAGTTAAGAATCCTTAGATTCAAATTTTTTGCTGATTTTCCAAATTTTCTATCTTCCTGAGAAACATCATTCTATCAGTCATTTGTTAGACAGTAAATTTTTATTCTCAGTTGTTAGTTTCTCTAATTTAGAAAAGTCAATCTTCTGCTGTTGAACAGATGTCTCCAAAAGGGTTATCCTGGAAGAGGAGTTTAAAGTAATAGAGAGAAAGTTCGTACAAACCGAGTGCAGGTTTTCAATTGCAGACCATATGGAGTCAAGGGTCACTGCCTGTGGTTTCTCCAACGGCTTGAGGGGGGGATGACTGCCAGATTTCCATAGGCTGAGTCCCCAGAGAGCAAACTCCGGGCTCCCTCACCCTCCCCACCGCTGGTTCCCTCAGGTTTAACGCTCCCGTGTTGCAAAGATTCCTGTCCCAGAATCGGCACTGCTGTAATCACATCCGGGTCAGCCTCGGGTGCAGTACACGTCATGCTCGATGTGTTCGGCATGTCCTCCAACTGCGACCGCTCATCCGAAGTTTCGCCGGGCATTGGGGGCGTGTGCGATCCTCGTGGGCTCAGCGAAAGTTCGCCGTCCAAGCTGTGATCCACCCCAGTCACAGCAGCAGATACGCCCGGTGAGTAGGTTGGGACTGTATAAGATGTTATAACAGTCTGTCGTGGAGTTGAAGAGCCAGATAAGGAAAACCTCTCTGTTTTCCCCTTCTTTTAGGCATCGAAGAAAAATATTTAAGCAATTTAGCACAGAAACAATTGTCTTAGGAAGAGGAGCTCTCAGACCAACGTCTGCTCAAATCGCCATCTTGCCTTTATAAAAGAAATTCTAATGTAATTTTGATATTTAAAATGTAATTTTAAAGTACAAATGTCTTAACTGAATTGAATTCATGAAGATTTTTATATTAAAGCTTGGTATTTAATCAGTAAAGGAAATAAGGGGTTTTAAATATATAGATTGATTAATTTTTAATAGTAAAGGAGAAATAGTTAAATGTGATGCTTATGGGAGGGAAAGGGTTGCCTGGTCTGTACATATGTCTTCAAATTTTCGTAATATTAGGAGAGGAGGGTTAAGGGTGGGACTAGGGAGGGGTTTTTGGTATCGTAGGAATATAATTTTTAAGAAATTAAGAGGGGGATGAATGTTTTATATAGTAAATTGAAGGGAAGGAGTTATTTGGATGAAAATAATAATAATAATAAATTAAAGTATCTGTTAAAGTTCAAATATGCTGGAAATAAATATATGAATGGAACTTAAATTACTTTTGATAAATGTAAATGGCCTCAATCATCCAATAAAAAGAAAGAAAGTACTTTTATTCTTAAAACAACAAAACACTGATATATGTTACATTCAGGAGATTCATTTATCAGCTTTAGAGTCTCAAAAACTTAAAGGAGATTGGTTGAAACATTGCTTTTATTCCCCAGCTATAAAGAAAAAAGCAAGTGTTGCAATATTGGTGAATAAGAGATGTAATGCTACGTTCAAATTAATTGCTGCTGATCCTTCAGGAAGGTGGTTGCATGTAGACATGAATCTGGGAAATACTACAATGGTGTTATTCATTGTATATGCACCTAATTCAAACCAAATTGAATTTTTCAAATCTCTACAACAAGTATTGTTACCACTGGCTGCTTCTAAATTAGTTGTAGCAAGGGATTTTAATGCTGTTATTGATCCTTTAATGGATAAAAAAACAAGCAGAATTATGAAATCACTAGGTTTGGATAATTCGGTTCAAAATTGTGATTTGAAAGATATATGGCGAATATTTCATTTTAATGATCGGGAATTTTTGTTTTGTTCACATGTTCACAAATCATTTTCAAGAATAGATTATATATTTGTTTCAAATACATTAGTTCAGCAAATAACACAAGCCTCCATTGATCCAATTATTATATCTGATCATGGTGGGGTGTGGATTAAATTAAAGTAGAAGATCAGGAGGATAGAAGGTCTATATGGAGATTCAATAATGCAATGCTAGTAGAACCAAATTTTATTGAGGAAATTCAGTTAAGAATAAATGATTACTTTCAAATAAATAATGCGGCAGATATCTCAGTAGAAACGTTATGGGATGCTTTTAAGGCTATAAACTAAATATAATCAGCCCAAGTGGTCGAAATATCATTTACTCATATAAAAAATAGTTACCACTTAATGTGACATATACACTGCGTAAATATCTTATTCTTATTCAGGATACAGGGCCTCAGATTCGGAGCATACGCGTAGTCCTATCATGGACTCGACTATCAGCGTATCCTTATAGCTCCATGCTCCAGTCATAGGCCCACAACCTAAATTAAGTTTTTTTGAAACTTTTCTTAAATAGAGCTTAAATATAGTTACTAAAAACTCCCAAACTTTTAAAGGTGAAGCTTAAAAGCTAAAATTCAACCATATATGGTTTAAAGTTGAAGCATATACACAGTGTATTCTATTAGGTAGGCAGCTGAATTACTTATCTCAAGCAAATTTTCTTTTTTCTTTATGGCTTTCACGTCCGGTTCTTTATTTAGCCTATTTTATGGCTAAGCCGAAGCGGCCAGCGTTTCGTGGACACTGTTGTTTGTCCACTGCGTCAGGGCCAATAGCCAACAAATATTAAATGCTTTATAACTGCCAGATTTTTAAAAAATCTAATGTTCGAGTGGGTGCTCACCTGGGAAGTAGCGATCATCAAACGGTTTGGTTTGATATAACGGCTAAAGTGGAGAGAGGCCGCACAATACTTAAAGTCCTAGATTTCAAACATACGGACTTTAATGCAATGGGAAAGTACCTGAAGAAAGATCTGTTAGGATGGAAGGACATAAGAGAAGTGGAAAGACAGTGGTCTAAGCTGAAAGGAGCGATAAAAATGGCTACAAACCTTTATGTGAAGAAAATCAATAAAAACAAGAGAAAAAGGAAGCCGATATGGTTCTCCAACCTAGTGGCTGAGAAAATAAAGGCGAAAGAGTTGGCGTTCATGAAAATATAAAAAAACCCAAGAAGAGGAGAGCAGAAAGGACTACAGGGGATGAAACTGAAAGAAACCAAGAGGAGAGATACGTGTGGCGAAGGCACAGCGGAAGAACAAATGGCTAAAAATGTAAAAAAGGGAGATAAAAATTTTTAAGATATATTAGTGAAAGGAGGAAGATAAAAAATGGAATTGCTAGGCTAAAAGATGCTGGGAACAAATATGTGGAGAGTGATGAGGAGGAAAGCAAATGTGCTAAACAAATACTTCTGTTCTGTGTTCACAGAAGAAAATCCTGGAGAAGGACCGAGATTGTCTGGCAAAGTTACACGAGAAAATGGAGTAGATTCTGCGCCGTTCACGGAGGAGGGTGTTTATGAGCAACTTGAAAAAACTGAAAGTGGGACAAAGCGATGGGACCAGACGAGATCCATCCCAGGATACTAAGGGAGCTCAGAGAGGTTCTGGCGAGTCCTATTAAAAGACTTGTTCAAACAAATCTCTGGAGACGGGAGTGATTCCTGGGGATTGGGAGGAGAGCGGATGTGGTCCCTATTCATAAAAGTGGTCACAGGGATGAAGCAGGAAACTACAGGCCTCACTCAGTAGTTTGATAAATAATGGAAGTGTTTGCTTAAAGAAACAATAGTGTACTTCCTTGAATCTAATGGGTACAGGATCCGAGGCAACATGGCTTTACAAAAGGTAAATCGTGCCAAACGAACCTGATTGAATTTTTTGATTGGGGTACCAGAGAGCTGGATCGAGGACATATGCTAGATGTAATTTACTTGGATTTCAGCAAAGCCTTTGATACAGTTCTCATAGGAGGCGTTGAACAAACTTGAAGGGCTGAAGTTAGGACCCAAAGTGGTGAACTGGGTCAGAAACTGGCTGTCGGACAGACACTAGAGGGTGGTGGTTAATGGAAGTCGCTCGAAGGAAGGAAAGGTGACTAGTGGAGTCCCATCAGGGTTCGGTGCTGGGGCCAATCCTGTTTCAATATGTTTGTGAGTGACATTGCTGAAGGGTTAGAAGGAAAAGTGTGCCTTTTTGCAGATGATACCAAGATTTGTAACAGAGTAGACACCGAAGAGGGAGTGGAAAATATGAAAAAAGGATCTGCAAAAAGTTAGAGGAATGGTCTAATGCCTGGCAACTAAAATTCAATGCAAAGAAATGCAGAGTAATACATTTGGGGATTAATAATAGGAAGGAACCGTATATGCTGGGAGGAGAGAAGCTGATATGCACGGACGGGGAGAGGGACCTTGGGGTTATAGTGTCCGAAGATCTAAAGGCAAAAAAACAGTGTGACAAGGCAGTGGCTACTGCCAGAAGGATGCTGGGCTGTATAAAGAGAGGCGTAGTCAGTAGCAAGGAAGAAGGTGTTGATGCCCCTCGTACAGGTCTTGGTGAGGCCCCACTTGGAGTATTGTGTTCAGTTTTGGAGACTGTATCTGGCAAAGACGTAAGAAGACTTGAGGCGGTCCAGAGGAGGGCGACGAAAATGATAGGAGGCTTGCACCAGAAGACGTATGAGGAGAGACTGGAAGCCCTGAATATGTATACCCTAGAGGAAAGGAGAGACAGGGGAGATATGATTCAGACGTTCAAATACTTGAAGGGTATTAACGTAGAACAAAATCTTTTCCAGAGAAAGGAAAATGGTAAAACCAGAGGGCATAATTTGAGGTTGAAGGGTGGTAGATTCAGGGGCAATGTTAGGAAATTCTACTTTACGGAGAGGATAGTGGATGCCTGGAATGCGCTCCCGAGAGAGGTGATGGAGAGTAAAACTGTGACTGAGTTCAAAGAAACGTGGGATGAACACAGAAGATTTAGAATCAGAAAATAATATTAAATATTGAACTAGGCCAGTTACTGGGCAGACTTGCACGGTCTGTGTCTGTGTATGGCCGTTTGTTGGAGGATGGGCAGGGGAGGGCTTCAATGGCTAGGAGGGTGTAGATGGGCTGGAGTAAGTCTTAACAGAGATTTCGGCAGTTGGAACCCAAGCACAGTACCGGGTAAAGCTTTGGATTCTTGCCCAGAAATAGCTAAGAAGAAAAAAAAAATTTTAATTGAATCAGGTTGGGCAGACTGGATGGACCATTCGGGTCTTTATCTGCCGTCATCTACTATGTTACTATGTTTTGAAAACTAAAGGGAAATATAATGAAATATCTTCTAAATTGATAAGAAAATACATATTTTCTCAACAGGCATTGTATTATGGGAATTCAAATAAGGTGGGAAGATTAATGGCAAACTATCTAAAAGCAAAAAAACAAAAAACAAAAGTAGTGGCGATAAAGGATGAAAGAGAGGTTAATCATTCTCAAATTGGATCAATTTTAAAACAATTTTATATTTTTATAGAGACCTATATTCTTCCGAGCCTTATTCAGATAAAGAAAAAGATGATTTAGAAGTTTTAAAGTTAATTAAAGGACCAAAAATTCCTGATCATATAAAAGAAAGTTTAGAAAAGCCAATATCAATAAATGAATTGCAATCAGCATTGAAATCCCTTAGAGCTGGATCCGCTCCAGGTGGAGATGATTTTACAGTAGAGTTTTATAAATCATTCCAAATTACCCTTTTACCATATTTATTAAATTTATATCAGAATCAACTAACTAAAGGTTGCATCAAAGGTACTATGGCAGAATCATTAACTATAGTCTTACCGAAGCCAAATAAAGATCTCACATTGGTTTCAAACTACAGACCTATTTTTTAAATTAATGTAGACAGGAAACTATTGGCTAAGACCTTGCTTTACATTTGGAAAAGGCTCTCCCTTTTATTATTGATATGCACCAGACTGGATTAGTTGCTCAGAGACATTCTTCTAATAACACCAGATTGGCTTTGCATATGTTAAATTTGTCAAAAACCATAAATAATCCAGCCTTTTCTGTGTCTTTGGATGCAGAAAAGGCTTTTGACCAAGTGGAGTGGACCTTCATGTATCAAGCAATGGAATGGTTTGGTATAGGTTCAGGATTTATACAAATGATCCAAACAGTGTATAGCTCTCCTGTTGCCAGATCATATATTAATAATAATTTTTCAGAATGTTTCAGTCTAAAAAGGGGGGTTAGACAAGGCTGTCCCTTATCTCCTTTGCTTTTTGATATTGTATTAGAACCCTTGTTATTAGCTATTCAACAAGCAAAAGAGATACAGGGAATTCCTTATTTAAAGCGAGAATATAAAATCTCTGCTTATGGAGATGATATTTTGCTCTATTTGAGAAATCCTGAGACAACTATTCCTTGCTTACTTGAAATGATTGAGAAATTTGGAAAATTTTCAGGTTACAAAATAAATTGGAATAAATCTGAAGTTCATCCACATAATGTCTATTGTACAATAGGATTATTCAATTCATTTCCCTTTGTCTGGAAGGATGAGGGAATAAAATATTTGGGTATATGGATAAAAAACACATTGGAAGAAACGATAAAAATGAATGAAAAATGTTTATTACAGAAAGTTACAGAATTATGTGAGCAATGGAATCCTTTACATCTGTCCTGGTGGGGGAGAGTTCAAACTATCAAAATGATGATTTATCCTGTGGTTTGTTACCAAATGGGTATGATACCAGTTTTTTTTCAGGGGTCTTTTTATAAAAAATTAAATAGTATTATTACAAAATTTATTTGGCTGGGTAGACTTTCTAGAGTCGCTTTAGTATCTCTACAAAAACCAATTGCAGAGGGAGGGGTACATTTTCCAAATTTTTATACATATCATCAGTCCTATATTATGCGCCAGGGTATGTATTGGGTCTTAAACAAAAACAATGTATATAGGATAAAGAGAGATCAATCATAAATCCATCTTTGCCATTTTAAGCGTTCATACATTCGCCGAGTAAGTAGAAGTACGGAGAGGAGTATTCTGGCATTGGTCTTACTCTAATAGCGCTGTTTTTTGCATTATTTTCACAGGTGTCCACTGCTCTGATGCAGCTATACAGCGAAACGCCAGCTAGCTTTATGTTGGCAGGAACGGACCGCAGCAAAGAAAACAGATATAAGAACTCATAAGAACTCCCTGCCTAATTGAAGCTAAGTTTATTATCAGTTTTTTGAGTTTTTTTATATACATCATCTTAAAATTAGTCAGGCGGGGGAGAGTGCCGATGAGGTTAGTTCCCTATCTAGTGCTGTTGTATAGTTAATCACTGGCAACGCATGAGGATCTGAGGCCTCTCCTCTATAAAGAACTTTAAATGTGTGATCAGTGGAGATAAGTCTGATATGAGAAAACTTCATCAGTTTCTAATAAAGAATTTGAAAATTGAATAAAAGGGAGGCATTTTTGTGGATTTATGCATTGGGTCCTCCCAGATCTCCTGGAAAAGCTCCCAGATTGGCTGAGGTTGGATTGTCAGCTCTTGTTTCCTCTGAGGCTGTGTCATGTTCTTACTATCTAAATGCCCAGGTTGTATAAAGAAAACAAAATATTAACAGATACATGGAAAACTATAAGATATGTTAATAATTTAACACCTATGCCAATACAAAATTCTACAAATCAAACTATATGGTTTAACTCCAAGATCCAAATTGGCAGATTTAAGATTGTCTGGAAGTATTGGATTATAGCAGGAATACATATTTTAGAAGATGTTATATCTAATGGTAAACTGCTTGATTTTTTACAGTTGCAACACAAATTTGGTCTAGATAAATCGCAAAGTTATAAATGGTTGCAACTGAAGCAGGCCATTCAGGTTGGGTTCCCTGAATGGAAAAATCTTAATAATCATTATAGTTTAGAGTACTTATGCTTTCAGACGGACTTTCTGGGACACCAAGCCGCAAAGTGGTACAAATTAATATCTGGATTAATTATCAAAAAACCAAAGAATGGTCTTAGAGACATTTGGAGCTTTGAGATTAAGTATCCAATTACTGCATCTCAATGGCCATGCATTTGGTCTTGGAGGATGAGATGTACAATGTCTGCATCTATGAGACAAACATGGTTTTTCCTGTTGCATAGAGCCTTCTGGACCCCTGTTCGTTTAAAAAATTAGATAACTCTAAGTCTGAAAAATGCTGGCATTGTCATCTTGAAGCAGGGATTTTAGACCATTTATTGTTCTATTGTCCATTTATTATGGAATTTTGAAAATCAATTTGGAGTCAGATAAATTGCTTATTAGAAAATCATGTGGCATTAACATATGACACAGTATTATTTGGCATGGCGATGAGGGTCAAGAGCCAAATATCCTCTAATAATAATAAACTATTGCTCATTTTGACAGGGGTTGCTATACAACAAATAACACATAATTGGAAAAGTTGGGATAGACTAAACTTCAGTTTTTGGTGGAATTCAGTATGCCATATTTATAAAATGGAAAGAACATTAGCCATTCAAAAAGGAAATTTTAATAAATTTAAAGATGTGTGGAGGCCATTATCAGAATATTATAAAGAATAAGTATATATTTTTCTTCCCTGTTAAGTATAAATGAAAAATAGGGCAGGGGAGGGGGATTTTATTAGTGTTGACAATGATTTTATGAAATATAAAATGTAGGGAGGGAGGGGGATAAATTTTATTTGATAAAGATTAATTGTAAATTCTTCAAGTGTATTATCTATGTTACAATGTTAATATCAATTTTGTTGTACTTGATGTAAGTTATAAAATGAATAAAGAATTATATTAAAAAAAACCAATTTTGTAAATGTCTTTGTGTGTATGTATGCATCTTTGTGCCTATATACAGTATACAGATGAAAAAAAAAACCCATGGCTAAAGTCCCCCAAATAGGCACTATTGCTTGGGCAAAAGGGACTAAAAAAATAATCAATTTTCTCTGTTCTAAAACCATATGACATATCAAAAGCTGAAACTGAGACTTTGAAATTGACAAATGTGCAATGTTAGTAATTAATGGAGGCAAAAATCATCGAAGATGGTTAATAGCTAATGAATGAAAATCTCATTAAAAACTGACACACTCTTTTAGAAAGGCTGTGAAAAGCTACCTGTTTTCTTTATATTTAACTGATAAGTAGCCTTTATCACTGTGTAATTGAAGAAATGGTTAGTATCACTTTTGTATAGAGTGAATTATTATCACAGATCATTTTAATGTAATCTGCCTTGAGCCAATCTTGGTTAAAGCAGAATAAAAATGTTCTGATTAGATTAGAATAAAAGATCTAGGATTTTATAAGACTCACATTTGCTATATGATCAGATCAAAATGAACACTAGCTCAAACTATATCAAATGTGTTCAGAAAATTCTGAACTCAAAGTTCAGTGGAGGTAATCTAATTTAAACGATTAATATTTGGGAAATTCCAATTATATGATATACCGTACTCCAGAATTATAGACTGGATACAAACGGATTTAGATAAATGTGCTTGAAGAACCTGAAATTTAATTATATTAAATCATGCCCAACATCCATGAAGTGACACTGATAGATTAAGACCTCTGTTTGAAAAGCATCTCGATGTGGACTGTAAATAGCAGCATTTAGACAAATAAATTGCAAAGAGCAAAACATCTCAAAAGTGGCACAACATGTGGATTTTTTTTCTTGCAAAAAATATCTAAGTCATGGTTTTTGAAACTCAGAATTGGGGCATTTTACTTCACAGTTCATCTAAATTGCAAGAGGGCATTTTGGAGGCATGTTTTGGGAGGGCCCAAAATCTGGATATTTTTCAGTAATAATAGAATAATAAATGACATCCAGGGCATTTATCTCGACCTGTTTCAGTTATGACTAAGTCACAAAAGGTGCCTTAGCTGACCAGCTAACCACTGAAAGGATGAATGCATGACCCCTTTAATGTCTCAGTGACCACTGCCCTTTCCTACACCTCCAAAGATGTGACTGTAACAGTAGATGCCAGGCTTTATGACAGCTCCAGATATTATGGCCATTCCTAACAAAGCAACAAGCAAGTGGGTGGAGTGGGCCTAGTGGTCAGTGCAGTGGACACTGAATAATGGGATTCAGGTTCATTTTCCTAATTTTGCTCTTTCATTATAGTGCAAATGTATGAACCCTCTTAGAACATATAAATATCCCCTGTACCTAAATATATAAGTGACCTATAAGCCTGAGGGCTATTTTAGAGAGGACCTATACTGTAGTTATAGTAGGTTTTCTCTATTCCTAGAGGGCTCATAATATGATATAAAGGGGTTTAAGTGGGATTTGTACCTGGATCTCTTTATGTGAAATCCTCCATACTGACCACAAGGCTGCTCCTCTGCACTACTGGTATGACCAGTTTACTAGGAATTCTTCCAAACAGTTATCTTTATGTCTTGTTTTTCTGTTTTTCCCTGGGACATTTTATTTTTTAAAATGATACTTACAGATGGATGCTATGAGCATAAAAATGTCTACTCAAAGCCATAATTGAACTAGAAATTTAGGCATTTTTCTGGTTTGATTATGACTCCAAGCTAGGATTTTTTTGAGACATTTTCTACAAAACATCTCATTTTAGGACATAGATGCCATATTAAAAATGCCCCTTTAATCCCTATTGGTTCATAAATTTCTTGTCCACTTTCCTTTCACCTCCACCCTTATACTGTGTTTCCACAAAAATAAGACAGTGTCTTATATTAATTTTAGGCCCAAAAAATGCACTAGGTCATATTTTCAGGGTATATACATGATCATCTCTCCCTTCCTCTATTTCACCCCAATTCTTCCTCTTTCCTTTCTCTCCCCACATCTGCAGCATCTTTCATTCCCTACCCTCCCATCCCTCATGCAACAGCACCCTTATTCAGCTTCTATCCTTCCCTCCCTTCCATCCCTCATGCAGCAGGACCGTTGCTCAGCTTCCATTCCTTCCTATCCCTTGTGCAGCAGGACCCTTGCCCAGCTTCCCTTCCCTCCCTCCCATCCCTTGTGCAACAGAACCCTTGAGCGAGCACCCCCCGAGTACCCACCCCACCATGCAGTCGAACCCCCATCCTTCCATGGCAGAGTGAATTCATGGGCGGAAGGCCGAAGCAGCCTGTTTAGAGTGCTGCTGACCTGAAGCTGCTTAGGGAGGTATGTAGGGCTCGCGGTGGGGTTCCGATGGGAGGGAGAGAAGGATGGGGATTTGGCTGCATGGTGGGTGCAGGTTCTCAGGAGGGAAAGAGGGAAGGGAAACTGCTGGCAAATCCCGTGACTAGGGCTTATTTTGGGGATAGGGCTTATTTTTGGGGAAACGCGGTAGTATATAATCTCCTTTTTCTTTCCCCCTCATCCCTCAAAATGTATTATCAAAGTTCAGCAGAGTAGAAACTCATAGGATAGGATAGCAGCAGGAAACAGCCTGGCCAACACTGCGCTTCTTCCCAGATTGTCAGCAGCAAGCTTTCACTTCTAGTGACTCTGTACTGGAAGTGAAAATCTTGGATACTATGCAATTGCCAGCAACTAAAATAAGGAGCATGGCATTGAGGTTCATATAGCCACATCTTCAGCTGCAAACTGTGTTTCCTGCTACTTATCTCCCCTCTGAGCACTGGTTGAGAACCACTGGTTTAGAGGGACACTGGCCTGCCATGGATTTCTGGCTTGCATGGAGATTTATGGGTGGTCTTTTTTAATTGATTACACTATGTAACATGATTTATTGTTTCTTGGACATTAAGGCCCTGATTGTATAAAGTCCGCCTAAAGTTAGGCACTGATTTAAAGTTAGTGCTTAATTTAATTGAGCAATAGGCTTAATCAGTGCTGATATTGACACTCAGCACTTCACAATTGGCTTTAATTGACTTAAGTGAAAGTTAGGCACCTAAATTGAAAACCTCAATTCTATAAAAAGTAGGCACCTAGCCCAAAGCACCCACACTAAAAGTGGGCTTGGTTAGGGGCGGACCACCAGGGCTTAATTTCTTAATTATTCATGTTAAAAATTATAAAAATTTGTCTATTATTTCCATAAAACATTGCCTTTGTGATCTGGATACTCAAATTTCACAATTTACATATTTAAAATGTGAAAATATTGAATTTCCATCTTCTCATTCTTATAAACGCATTAAAAGCAACATAAGGATCACAACTAAAATGTATTTATATAGAATTATATACAAAGATGACGACAAAAGATTTAGAAGTGGAGTAGTTTTTCGAGATTTGCAATTATATTGTAAGTCACTTTCACAAATCCTCCCTTAGATGTAGTTTCCCATCATGTTCTCATTATATTGTCCTTGGTAGCAGCATAAAAAGTCTAGAATATACTGGTGGAAGCACTCTCTTTGTTCCACTCTCTCTTTTCTCCTCTGAGTATGCTCCCATATTATCCTTGAATGTCTCAAGATAAGCATGAAGGACTTGGACTTTGAGAAACATCCTAATTGCATTTTACATTACATTAAATTAGAGATTTTGATTCCGCCGTTGCCTTGCGGTTCAAGGTGGATTACAAAAGAATTACAATAAAGGTTACATGAAGAAGATACCTGGTAATTTCTAGAGGAGATATGGAGTAGATGAGGTTGCTTATGGGGAATCGGGGAAGGTATTAGGGAGTGGTATTGGGAAGTAGGAAGGAGCTAGTGGTATTAAGTCTTTTGCAGGAATTTTTTGAAGAATAGAGTCTTTATTTCTTTTCTGAATGTTTTGTAATCTGGGGTCATAATTAGTAGATTGGAGATTTTGGTTGTCGAGCTTTTCTGCTTGTGTGACTAGGAGGCCATCATATAGTTTTTTCCTGTTGACTTCTTTGATTGGAGGGTACGTGAACGGAGTGTGGGTTTATCCTATGTCTAGTTGATGTAGTTTGGATGAGACGGTTGTTCAGATAGGTTGGGCTGTCCGCCGTTTATGGTTTTAATAGTAGACAGTATAATTTGAATAGTATTCTTGCCGGAATTGGAAGCCAGTGTGAGTTGAGGTATGCCTCTGTGATGTGGTCATCTTTCCTCAGTGAGTAGATAAGTCTCAGTGCTGTGTTTTGGATTGTTTGTAGTTGTTTTATCATTGTTGCTGGGCAGGGGAGGTAGAGAATGTTGCAATAGTCTAACAGATCTAGGACTAGGGATTGTACTAAGAGCCAGAATTGTGTTCTATCAAATAATTTTTGAACTTTTCTTAAGTTTCTCACAACTGCAAATTATTTCTGTATTGTTTTATTGATTTGTGGTTGCATGGTGCAGCATCTATCTATCGTCATTCCTAGTAGTTTTAGGGTGGGTTGAATGGGGTAATTGATTGAGTTAATTTCTATATTGGTAATGGTTGGGACTTTGTTATTTTCGAGGAGGATGAATTTTCTTTTGTCTGGGTTCAGCTTCAGTTTATGATCTCTTATCCATGTTACTATCATTTCTAGTGTTTGGTGTAGTATGTCTGTCATAGAGGGTTTTGGTAGATCAAAAAGTATGAGAATGGTGATGTCATCAGCATAGCTATATGAGGTTAAGCTTGGTTTGTTCTTCACCAGATTCTATGATATGCAGCCCATACCTGCTAGCTGTGACCCCGAAGTAGAGCACACACTGCAGCCTGACACATACATCATGCCAGAATTTAAAGCTCAAAACAGATAGGCTGGGTGTTTGTGTCAAACTAGGGAAATGGGTGACGAGATCAAGTTTCAAGTTCAAGTTTTTTATTTATTCTTGATTAATCGCTTTCTCTAATTCAAAGCGATGTACAATTCCAAATTTAGTTAAAAGAGAGCAAACAAACAGACAAACCAAACATTGGGATTTACAATGCTTACAAGGGTTAAAACTTATTAAACTACATTGGGTAAAAATAGGGTTATGAAATACAATCGTTATATAAAAGATTAAACATAGGAAAACACATTAGGAAAAATAATAAATAAAAAATCAGGAATTAAAAGCATCATTAAAAAGAAATGTTTTTAATAGTGATTTAAATTTTACCAAATCTTGATCGTTCCGAATAAAAATTGGAAGAGCATTCCAGGTTTGAGGGGCTGTTACGGAAAATATAAATTGTCGTCTTGTATTAATCAATTTCAATGAAGGTATTGTTAATAGATTTTGATCAGTAGATCTTAATGTTCTTGTTGGATGGTAAGGTATTAAAAGTTTATGAATAAAAGCAGGAGTCTTATATAATAGTGTTTTAAATGTAAGTAAACAGATTTTATAAGTTATTCTATGGATGACAGGTAGCCAATGTGCCTTTTCAAGTAGGGGAGTAACATGATCAAATTTTTTAGATTTTGTAATAAGTTTTATAGAGACATTCTGTATAATTGTAAACGTTTGATTTCATTTAATGCAATACCTCTAAAAAGAGAATTACAATAATCTATTTTTGATATGACTAATGAGTGGATGAGGATGTTTAAAGATTGTGCATTCAGAAATTTTGAGATGGATCTAATTTGTCGTAATCTGTAGAATGAAGTTTTAACAATATAACTTATATGGTCATGAAAGTTTAATTTGGAATCCACAATTACTCCTAATATTTTCGTTTTATTGACTATCTGTAAAGGGATATTTCTTATAGTAATTGGGGTGACAAGTGTGGGATTTTCCTTCCAAGGAAAAATCATCAAATTCGTTTTTTTTATATTAAGGGCCAGTTTATTAGTATTTAGCCAATCTTGAACTTGATCGAGTTTCCTTACTAATCTCATGTATTTCTGAAATATTATCCGTATCTACAGGGTGTAACAGCTGAATATCGTCAGCGTATCCAAAAACTTGAAAACCTATAGATTGGCACAATGTAAGGAGTGGTGCTAGAAAGATATTAAATAGTAGAGGAGAAAGAATAGACCCTTGAGGAACACCGAAAGTGGATGAAATAGGATTAGATATAGATTCTTTAAAGAAAACAGAAGAAGAGCGATCTGTAAAATAAGAATTAAACCAAGAAAGAATTTGATCCGTGATCCCAATAGATTGAAGTCGATTTATGAGAAGTTTATGATCAATTGTATCAAATGCTGCGGAAAGATCTAGTGAAATTAATAAAGTAGTTTTGTGATGGTCAAGAAAATAATGAATGGATGTAGTTAAACCAACTAGTGATAATTCTGTGCTGTGATGTTCTCTAAAACCTGTTTGATTAGGGTGGAGAACGTTTGTTTTTTCTACAAAATCTAATATTTGGGAATAAACTATCTTTTCCGTTAACTTGGCCAGAAAAGGGATATTAGATATAGGCCTATAGTTTGCCGGATCTGTACTACTAGTCTTATTATCTTTGAGAATTGGATGGATTATTGATTTTTTCCAGTCTTTTGGTACTTTACTTTGGGCAGATGAAGTTCAATGTAAAGAAATGTAAAGTATTGCATGTGGTAAGCAGAAACCCGAGGTACAGCTATACGATGGGATGTGTGTTATTGACTGAGAGTACCCAAGAATGGGACTTGGGGGTAATAGTGGACAAGACAATGAAGCCATCGGCACAGTGCGCAGCGGCCGCTAAGAGAGCGAATAGAATGCTGGGTATAATCAAGAAGGGTATTACAACCAGAACAAAAGAAGTTATCCTGCCGTTGTACCGGGCGATGGTGCATCCGCATCTGGAGTACTGTGTCCAATATTGGTCGCTGTACCTTAAGAAGGATATGGCGATACTCGAGAGGTTCAGAGGAGAGCGACATGTTTGTTAAAGGGTACGGAAAACCTTTCATACACTGAGAGACTGGAGAAACTTTCCCCTGGAGAAGAGGAGAATTAGAGGGGATATGATAGAGACTTATAAGATCATGAAGGGCATAGAGAAAGTAGAGAGGGACAGATTCTTCAAACTTTCGAAAACTACAAGAATGAGACAGATTCAAGGTGACAGATTCAAAACCAATGCTAGGAAGTTTTTCTTCACCCAGCGTGTGGTGGACACCTGGAATGAGCTTCCAGAGGGCGTGATAGGTTTAAGAAGGAGTTAGATAATTTTATGAAGGAAAAGGGGATAGAGGGGTATAGATAGAGGACTACTACACAGGTCCTGGACCTGTTGGGCTGCCACACGAGCAGACTGCTGGGCACAATGGACCTCTGGTCTGACCCAGCAGAGGCACTTCTTGTGTTCTTATGTTCTTAATTAAGGGACCAAAAATTCCTGAACATATAAAAGAAAGCTTAGAAAAGCCAATATCTCTAAAAGAGTTGCAAGCAGCGTTGAAGTCCCTTAGAGTTGGATACGCTCCAGGTGGTGATGGTTTCACAGTAGAGTTTTATAAATCATTTCAAAATACCCTATTACTGTATCTGTTAAATTTATATTAGGTTTAACTAACAAATGGTTACATCATAGGTACTATGGCAGAATCTGTTACTATAGTTTTGCCGAAGCCAAATAAAGATCTCACATTGGTTTCAAATTACAGGCCTATTTCTTTAATTAATGTGGATGGCAAACTTCTAGCTAAAACATTGGTTTTACACTTGGCCAAGGCTCTCCCTTTTATTATTGGTATGCACCAAACAGGATTTGTTGCTCAGAGACATTCCTCTAATAACATCAGATTGGCTTTCATATGTTAAATTTAACAAAAGCCAAGAATGATCCAGCCTTTTCTGCATCCTTGGACACAGAAAAGGCCTTTGATCGGATAGAATGGGCCTTCATGTATCAAGCAATGGAATGGTTTGGTATAGGTTCAGGATTTATACAAATGATCCAAACATTATATAGCTCTCCTGCTGCTAGATTATATATTAATAATTTCTCAGAGCGTTTTAGTCTGCAGAGGGGGTTTAGACAAGGCTGTCCTTTGTCTCCTTTGCTTTTTGATATTGTATTAGAACCCTTATTATTAGCTATTCAGCAAGTGAAGGAGATACTGGGTATTCCTTATTCAGATCGGGAATATAAAGTTTCTGCTTATGCAGATGATACCGTATTTTCACACATATAACGTGCCTACGTGTTGTGACCAGCCAGGAATTCTTCCAGCGCAGGTCCCAGTCAAGATAAAGGGAAAAGAGGTGAAACCAAAATCCCGGGTAGGAATTGGTAAAGGACAGGTTGGATCTGAATTAAATAAGAGGCCCTTGGAATACTGCCAGGGCTGATACAACAGGGCGTTTCCCCAGAGTATATAAGCCTGCCCCTGACAACAGGGAAAGAAGCCGGTTAGGGAGGAAGTTTAGGGTTTGCCTCCCTAGGGACCCTGACGAGCCAAACAGGGACAGAGAGCCCCAACCTATGGAGCTGGATGAGGTTGAACAACCAGAGGGTTTGACTCAATCTGAGGAACTTATGGACTTCCAAGAGTCTTGTGCTGGTGAGGATGTTAACCTACCTGAACCAATGCAGGTGAACTGGACTCTGAGCCACAAACAGTGAGTGGGTTTTAGAAACTGTTTGTGTGCTGTTCTTTTGTTTTTGAATGCTGATTTTTGGTATGAAAGCTTAGAGAGAGTATTGGGGGAGAGGTTTTGCTTCCACCTGGGAGGGAATGTGAAAGTCCTGTTTGAAGACTGTATTTTTTGCAAAACCTACTACTCTCTCCTCTTCCCGGCAACCCTAATTATTAATTGCCAGAGGCTTTCTTATTTTCTGTTATGGACTGGAATCTAAGTAAAACTTGAAAGCTGAACTGTATCTGTTTTTGAGTAAAGAAAAGGACTGCTGGGTAGCAGTCAGAGTGAGTTCTCTACTGCGCCCAGGTCTCAACAATAGGAGAGACTTAAGAAGCAGTGAGAATAGGAAAGTTGGAGTTAATTAGCCCTGCTTCAATTACTCTGCCATTTTTGACAGTGTTGTGTTTTTTTTTCTTTTCTTTACTGGACTTCTGTCTGGAATTCTGAATCGATGAAAGTATTACTTACCTGATTGGAAGGATTAAGTAAAGATATCTATTTATATAAACTGTCCCTGTGTTGGAACTTTATTTGTGGTGTTTTTCACTTTTGAAAATCCGATCCTGCAGGGTGACTCCAGGCCGGGTCACAATCTTAGGTGCTGTTTAGTGTAGCCATCAGAATTGCAACAAAGCCCTGTTCAGGGTTATGCTGGTGGCCACAGTGTATAACACGCATACGCGTATAGCGCGCAGGAACAAAGCATTGCTGTAAAAAAAATCTATATAGCACGCACACGCGTATACCGCGCTTGCTGCTATAACCTCTTCCCGCCACCCCCGCTTACTCCCTCTTCTGGCCTGCGAACCGGCTTCCTGCCCCCCCCCCCGCTCGCGTCACCTTCCTCCCTCGCGATCCTACATCCCCCCCAGCACCGCAAAGACATCTCTTACCCGATTGGGCACCGGCACCAGCACCAATGCACAGGACGTGCCAGTGCCAGTGCCAGTGCCCGAAGATCCTCCCTCGCCTGGGCTGGGCTGGGCTGGGCTGGGCAGTGCGAGGGAGATCCTTCCTCTTCCCTGTTCTGGGCTGGTCTGGGCTTTGAGCATTTGCTCATGCTCAAAGCCTTCTGGTCTCGCTCTCTCCGAGATTCTGAATCTGAGAATCTCGGAGAGAGCGAGACCAGAAGGCTTCGAGCATTTGCGCATGCTCAAAGCCTTCTGGTCTTGCTCTCTCCGAGATTCTCAGATTCAGAATCTTGGAGAGAGCGAGACCAGAAGGCTTTGAGCATGCGCAAATGCTCAAAGCCCAGACCAGCTCAGCACAGCGAAGAGGGAGGATCTCCCTCACACCGCCCAGCCCAGCCCAGGTGAGGGAGGATCTTCGGGCACTGGCACTGACACATCCTGTGCATTGGTGCTGGTGCCAGTGCCCAATCGGGTAAGCGATGTCTTTGCGGTGCGGGGGATGTAGGATCGCGGGGGAGGGGGGTGATGCGAGCGGGGGGGAGGATGCCGGTTCGCAGGGGGATGCTGGATCGCAATGAGAGAAAAAAAAATTGTATAACGCACTCACACATATAACGCGCATGGTTATACTTGGTTTGTAAAATCGTGTATAACGCGCACGTTATATGCGTGAAAATACGGTATATTGCTTCATTTGAGAAATCCGGAAACAACCATTCCAAGCTTACTAGAATTGATGGAAAAATTTGGAAAATTCTCAGGGTACAAGAAGTTCTTCCACTTAATGCCCATTGTACAAAAGGTTTATTTGAAACATTCCCCTTTCTATGGAAAGAGGACAAAATAAAATATTTAGGCATTTGGATAAAAAACACGTTGGAGGAAACTATTAAAATGATGATTTTGCCTGGTTGTTTTTTTTCTTTATTTATAAATTTAATGATTACAATATCAGATGATACCAAGAAAAACAGGGTTCTTACACAAGATTCAACAATACTTAATTATTCATACAAAATTCCTTTCCAAGCCCACAACAATGGGGAGACATGTTACAATTTCAACTAGACAAATTAAGAAGAAAAAACTAAGGAAATGGCAGAGTTTTTGGAAGATAGTCAGGATGTGATCCAGAGTAGGTCCACTATGGTAATAACATGCATGAGTGAGATAGATAAAATGTTAATAATGAAACTTTACTTTAAAAATAGGCTGACAAAATTTTGTGGAGACTTGGTTAGAATTTTTCCAGATATCTCAAGAGCTACGCAATTAAGAAGGAAATAATTTTTGAAATTAAAAAGTAGAGTTTTAGCTCTAGAGGCATCGTTTTACCTAAAATTTCCATGTAAATGTCTTGTTAAATTACAAAGAAATCAGAAAAACCCGAAAAATTGGAAGGTGAATAGACAAATCCAACAACAAAAAACCTCCCAAACCCCAAGAAAAGAAACTAGACAAGGGAGAGAGACAAAAGCAGAGACGGCTCAACTACATTCACCAACCTATCAATGATGTTTAAGATGTAAGTAGATTAAACGGGAGAGCCCTCAGTAACACAGCCACCCACTAGAGAACCAGTGGAAAAGGCTGTCACATGGCTTACACCCAAACGAGTGTTAACTGTGAAACATCCCCGGGCTCTACTCCGTATTTTTTACAATAAAGTGCATCCAACAGTGCTAAGTGTGAAAAAAGATATACATAAATCAAAAAAACACACTTTACCATCCACTACGATTGTCTCTGCCCCTTGTCCAGGGGGCCAGAAAACATCCAAGTCCAGCCAAGCAAAAAACAACAGGAAGTACTTAGCTTCTCCGTGAAGACAAACAGCCAGCAAAGATATTCTTCGTCCAACGGGACTCCGTTTCGGGGGTGCACACCCCCTTCTTCAGGAACAGCTGGACTGCGCTGTGACCATCCAAATCATCCGGCACAGCAAGGATTGACAAAGCAGGAAATGGCACTGAACCGAACAGAACGCCTCCAATTTAAACAGCAGACCCAAAAGGTAATTGGACAATAAAAAAGAAAGAAAAAGCACCTGACTCCAGAGAACTTCAAAGAGACCAGAAAAACACGGCCCGGAGTCAGCTGAAAAAATGAACTGCAAAAAAATTCAATAAAAAATAAAGCAAAACTAACTTTCAAAAAACAATAAATTAAAAGGTATGTTGCCATTCAATATAGTCATTATGTCCCATAGGAGCTAACGCTTGGAGTACAAAAATCCAATATTGCTCCCTCCGTTGTAACCACAGTACTTTATCTCCCTGATGACTCTCATAAACCTGTTCAATAATAGACCAACGTAAATCCTGAAAGGTATGTCCCAACTGGATACAGTGAGGCACCAGCGGGGAATTCATTGACCGGGTATTGATACGTGAGCGGTGCTCAATCAAGCGTGTTTTGATTTTCCTTTGAGTACGGCCCACGTATACCATACGACAAGAGCATGTAATAACATATATCACCCACATAGAACTACATGTGGTGACAGATTTGAGAGCATATGTCTTAAGAGTCTTAGGGTGTTGCCATGTATTACCCTCAATAGTAATCTTGCACAAATCACAGGTATCACTGCATCTTGAGTGCTGTCCCTCCTGGATCTTATGGTTATGTTCAGCAATATATCTGGAATGAACCACATAGTCTGCAACATTTTTGGCACGAGAATATGCTATGCAGGGAGGTTCATGAAAGATGGAATGAAGCTGGAGAATATGCCAGTGCTTTTTGATGCTTTGAGCACCAGTGGCCGCTTGATCAGAAAACGACAAAACACAGACTGTTTTAACCTCTTTTGAGGGGAAGTGGAGGACAGCAACAAGGCGCGGTTGGCATAAAGGGCTCTGTGATAGGCATTCTGCAGGACACGATGCGGGTATCCTCGCTCTCTAAATCTGTGGTATAATTTCCGGGCTTGAATACGGAACTCATCAGTATCTGTACATAACCTCCGAATACGGAGGAACTGGCTTATAGGAAGAGATTGTTTAAGCTTAGTGGGGTGACAACTGGTGTAGCTTAAATAATTATTAACCTCCACCGCTTTTCTGTAGACAGTGGTGGTTAGGGTTTGGTTGGACTTCTGGACCCATACGTCCAAAAAAGCTATTTGATGTTGATCAGATGTCATAGTAAATCTCAAGTTTATGTCCAACGTATTGAGCCAATCCACAAAATGCACCAACAATTCTGGAGGGCCCATCCAGATACAAAAAACATCGTCAATAAATCTATACCAGACTTTAATATAAGCAAACCACTGGGATGGATACAAGTGGGTTTCCTCAAACCAGGAAACGTATAGATTAGCGATGCTGGGGGCCGCTACGGTGCCCATGGCTACGCCATGTGTCTGCAGGAAAAACTGATGGTCAAATTGAAAATAGCTATGATTCAAAACTAGCTGCGCCAGTTGGATAAGTAAATCCGCTCTAATACGCTATGGTGAATGTCCTGCATGAAAATCTCGGAAATTAATTCAAGAGCAGCGTTTTGTGGTATGTTGGAATATAAGGATTCTAAATCCATGGTGACTAAAAGGTAAGTATCGCGAACGTCCGTAATCTGTGCAATACTTGACAAAAAGTGGGTGGTGTCTATCAAGTAAGACCTAGCTTTTGTGACTTGAGGTTTAAGAAACCAATCAATGAATTTGGACAAAGGTTCCAGGACAGTGCCTCTAAGACAGTGGTTCCCAACCCTGTCCTGGAGGAACACCAGGCCAATTGGGTTTTCAGGCTAGCCCTAATGAATATGCATGAAGCAAATTTGCATGCCTATCACTTCCATCATATGCAAATCTCTCTCATGCATATTCATTAGGGCTAGCCTGAAAACCCGATTGGCCTGGTGTTCCTCCAGGACAGGGTTGGGAATCACTGCTCTAAGAGACACTATTGGTCTACCGGTGGGGATTAACGTTCTTGTGAACCTTGGGAACGATATAGAACGTCGGGCGGCAAGGGGATGACAATTTGAGAAATCTTTTTTCAGCTCCCGTGAGTTGTCCTTTGTCATAAGCCTTATCCACAATGGATGCGATGGTACTGATAAGAGAATCAGTGGGGTCCCCAGACAAACTAGAATAGTAACGAGTGTCAGCTAAATGTTTGTACACTTCAGTGGTATATTGTTGGTTATTTAAGATGACTATCAAACCCCCCTTATCCGCCGGTTAGATGATACGCTAGGTGTCTCTTCCTAAAGCTAATAAAGCAGCACGTTCTCGAGCAGTCAAGTTAGAATACCTCCGTGTTTTACTACTAAGAGTGCTCTCTAAAGCATGTAAATCTCTCAAAATAAGCTCTCTGAAAGTATGAAGGGCAGGATCCAGGGGTCCTGGTGGAAGCCATTTGAAAATAGATGGATCTTCCACGTCAGGTTGCTTCTGGAAAAATAACCTGATTTGGAGAGATCTTGGACGTTTTCTGGCCCCCTGGACAAGGGGCAGAGACAATCGTAGTGGATGGTAAAGTTTGTTTTTTTGATTTATGTATATCTTTTTTCACACTTAGCACTGTTGGGTGCACTTTATTGTAAAAAATACGGAGTAGAGCCCAGGGATGTTTCACAGTTAACACTCGTTTGGGTGTAAGCCATGTGACAGCCTTTTCCACTGGTTCTCTAGTGGGTGGCTGTGTTACTGAGGGCTCTCCCGTTTAATCTACTTTCATCTTAAACATCATTGATAGGTTGGTGAATGTAGTTGAGCCGTCTCTGCTTTTGTCTCTCTCCCTTGTCTAGTTTCTTTTCTTGGGGTTTGGGAGGTTTTTTGTTGTTGGATTTGTTAAATTACAAGACAATGAGTATGTTTTTTTGGATCCCATTCAACTGCAACAATTTTTAATAGCTCGAGAACAGAAATGAGTTTTTGTAAATAAAAGTTTTCAGTTCCACTACTGAGAAATAAGAGGATGTAAGAATCCCTAAATAGTAGGGAATGGTTTAAGATACTGTTTTATATTTTTTTATGTCATTCTTTTTTTGAAAATAAGCCCCATGAAAACAGGAAAATGAAAGCTGATAAAGTCCATAAGGCCTATAGTTTGCTCAGCCATGCCATCCGCTATCCACTCTTCTCCCATAAAGATCTAGCCCACTTGTCCCAAGCTGTCTTGAATTCAGATATACTCCTTGTCTCCTCCATCTCCACGGGAGGCTGTTCTAAGTATTCACCACCCTTTCCATGAAAAAGTATATTCTGAGCTTACTCATTGCTGTTCAGTCGGAGGATGATTTTATGAACTGCACATATTTTGGATTAAAAATAATAATAATTATTAAGCTAAGGTGCTACATAACTGTAAAACTTTAATTTCATGTATGCAAAAGGGAATGCATTCATTGGAATTCAGCTAATCATTTTGCACAGAGTTGCATAGTTCTCTTGTCCCCACCCCCTTTTACTAAATCGCGATAGCGGTTATTAGCAGAGGGAGCTACGCTGAATGCTCTGCGCAGCTCCCAACGCTCATAGAGTTCATATGAGCGTCAGGAGCAGCGCGGAGCATTCAGCGTGGCTCCATGCGCTAATAACTGCGATCACAGTTTAGTAAGGGGGGGGGCAAGAGAACTATGCAACTCTGTGCAAAACGATTAGCTGAATTCCAAATGAATGCATTCCCTTTTGCATACATGAAATTAAAGTTTTACAGTTTATGTAGGCACCTTAGCTTAATAATTATTATTATTTTTTTAATCCAAAATATGTGCAGTTCATAAAATCATCCTCCGACTGAATAGCAATGAGTAAGCTCAGAATTCCACAGACTAATATATTACATATATACAGACATAAGGACTTCAGCTTAGAATTCTATAGATTTTGCAAATATATTGCACAGTTATTTGGATCGCATATTTCACAAAATAAAACACTCAATAAATTATAGAGACCTTTACAACAAAGTTGCAATATATACAGTATGTAATCACGCTTCTTATGAATGTCATGATTATTTTCATGAGTCTACAATTGGTTTTGCAGGAAGCATGTTGCAGCTCATTTTCTTCAATCTAATGAGGATATGACCCGTCAAATGATTTGCAGACAGTGGAACTGGAACAATTTTGGGAACTGTATTTGAGATTGAAGCTGCTTTGCAAATATTACTATAATAATAGGTTTGTTGAAACATTCCAATTGCCTGATCTTGCCATACTGAAACCCTCATCAAACTGAAAAATGTGAAAAATATTTTGAGAGTCAATAGTTCTAGTGACTTTACTGACCCTGTATAAAGCTGGATTCTTTATAGATAGTGGTAATTTTTGAGGTCTGAAGCTGTATATATTTAGTTGAAATAACTTGAATGGATCAGAGTAAGCCTCAAGAAGCATACGCTTGACTTTTTTTTCCCCCAAACATTTAAGTTTTTCACAGATCTGTTTTAGTTTGAAGCATACATTCATTGATTCAAATATTTCTCAGATATTCAGAAATGGTACAAATCTGTAAATATGAACATCTGAATTTACAGTATGTAGAAAATAGTTCAAACTCAAGACTGAGATGAGAGTTAATAGTGCAAATTTGTGGTCTTTTCTTCAATCACTCTGTCATCTACCCTCATACACTCCCTTGGACAAAGGCTATGACAATGATTTAAGAATGCACTAAGGACCTCTTCTATTAAACTGCGCTAGATGTTTCCACCACAGGGAGCCACGCTGAATGGCCCATGCTGCTCCTGATGCTCATAGAGTTCCTATGAGCGTCGGAAGCAGTGCAGGCATTCAGCGCAGCTCTTGGCGCTTAAAAACTGCTAGTGCAGTTTAATAGAAGACAGGGTAAATGTTTAAGGGCAAATTCTATAAATGGCATCCTGGATTTAGTAGTGTTAGGTGTTCCTACCACTGTCTAATCAGTCAATCGGGATTCATGTTTTTAGAAAAAACTTACCCGATGCAGGCAGCCTACACAATGGGCATTTTTCGCGGGTCTATGGAGATGTATAGGGACAACTAAGCTTGCCCAAGGTACTGGGCGTGGACGTGATTTTGCCCTGGACCGTGGCCTTGGATGAGTTTAAGCAGCCCTAGGGAATCTCCCTAGAGCTGTGACAGACATATGAAAGACAGGCCATTAAAATGCTGGGCCTACATTTCAAAATAGACGTGGCCATTGAGCTGATTGCAGCAAGGAAATCTCCTGCTGCAATCAGCTGATTGGCTGAGACAGGAACCCCCTTCCCACAAAGCCAGACAGCAGGAGGAATGGCCAAGCCCTCCTGCCAGAACCCCCCAAACTCCACCTGTGAAGCAAGCGGCAGAGGGGATGATCACTCCTCTTGCTGTCACCTCCCCCTCCAAATTCAACCCCCCAGGTCCATGACCTGCACCCCTATCTCTACTACCTAATCCCCCCATACTTTTCATTTGAATGTCTTGGCCAGAGAGATGCTCACATCCTCTAGCCAGCCAGCCCACCACTCCAAAACCGCAGGCCTCCCTCTTCCCGGTGCATCCTAAGGTATCCTTGGATGCAGTTGGTAGCAGCCTAAGACTCCAGTTGGTCCAGGTGCCAAAATCCCTCCTATAAGAGGAGCCTTAGGCATCTGAGCCAGAGCCTTAGGCCTTCTCCCCAGTGCATCCCAGAATGCACGGAGGAAGGGGAAGACACATACCATTTTTAGAGTGGCGGGCTGGACCAACCAGAGGGTGTGAGCATTCCTCCAGTCAGGCATTCAATTGAAAGGTACATTGGGGGGAGGGGGGTTGAGGGTAGATTTAAGGGTTTGGGTTGGGGGGGCCTGAGCTTTAGGGGGGTGTCAGGGATGTCTGATTCAGGATGGGTTTTAAGTACAGGGGGATGATGCAAGCAGGAAGGATGTGGGCATCCCTCCTGCCCAGCTTGCCTTGGGGAGGGGGTGGAGACAGCAGCTCCGGGGCAGGAGGGAGTTGGAATGGAAATCCCCTGCCCAGCTTACTTTGCAGGTGGGGGTTCAGAGGTTCTGGCGAGAGGGAGTGGGCATCCCTCCTGCTGGCCGAGTTCACGGGGAGGGAGGTTCGGAGGTTTTCTGCCACAGTCACTCAGATGATCACGGCAGGAGAATTCCCTTGCCACGATCAGCTGATGTCAGAGGATCAAGCGCAATTCTCTAACTGGCACCTGTGACAAGGACCCTAGTTCGAGAATCGGACCAATTAGGTAGGGTTGGTGTCTTTCCCTTAGGGCAGACGCAATTATGTATAGAATGCTGATGTGTGATTCTCAGCTGCTTCTTAGGCAGCTGCAGAAACCAGCGTTCTATACAGAATTTACCCCTTAGTATACTATATTTCTATTTCCTGTACAGTAATTAAAATCATATTATTAAAAAAAAGTTTGTTTTCTGTTATAAAATAATTGTCTGTTTTACAAAAACAGGATTGCTAGCTATTGCTCTAAATTGCAATAAGAATGTTGAGTTTGCAGCCCTGATTAATTTCAGGTAATGATTTTTCAGTACACCAGAGGCACAGGGCAGTTTTTAGTATAATTAGACTTTGAATGCCAAGGTCATGATCAATAGAAGTTAAAAGGACCATTTGCAAAGCTTATTTATGAATTTATACAGACAAGCAAACTTTATTTTCCTTAAAAAAATGTCAAAGTCTAGAGTTGATAAATTGTGCTTACAGATATTCTTTACGAATGTGATCTTAAGTTTTACTGTCATTGCATATTCTACAGTACAAGAGGAAAATGACTTACTTTTGCACATAAAGAGCTAGGGTGGGTTGGATAGCTGAGCAGCAGAAGCTAAATGTCAAGCAGCCTATAGGAATAGAAGGATGACACCAGAGTTATCTGGTGGAAGATAATATTAGCTGAGCCGGTCACCAGGTTTGAAAGATGATAGGATGGGTGGGGGTTGGGAGGATATGAAGTGAGTTGTTCTGAATGGGAGTCTGTGGGATAGGAAATAGGAATTATAGGGGTGGTAGGAGAGGATATGAATAGATATAAAGGATGTAAGGAGGATTGTGATTGGAGAAGTTAGGAACAATGAACATGATAAAGAAGGGGGTGGATTGGTTAGGCATTTTTGGAGGGTTGGAGAAGATTTTGTGGAGAGAGGGAAGGGTAGCATGGGATGGAGATGAGGACTTGGACATTATTTTGAAAATGCCCCTCCACATCAGCTAGCTCACCTTTATCTACATCTTATACACAGCTTCAAAAAGAATGTAGAAGATTGGTGGTGCAAGGCTTCTATGACTAAAATCATAATTTTGTCCTGCACTGACGTCAGGCTTACTGGTATAAGAACATAAGAGCTGCCATCTCCGGATCAGACCTTAGGTCCATCAAGTCCGGAGATCCGCACACACGGAGGCCCCACCAGGTGTACCCTGGCATAATTTTAGTCACCCATATCACTCTATGCCTCTCATAAGGAGATGTACATCTAGATTACCCTTAAATCCTAGAACGGTGGATTCTGCAATAACCTCTAGGAGAGTATTCCAGGTGTCTACCACTCGCTGAGTGAAACAGAACTTCCTGATATTTGTCCTGGACTTGTCCCCCCTCAGCTTCAGTCCATGCCCTCTTGTTCGTGTCATATTGGACATTGTAAATAACTGTTTTTCCTGCTCTAATTTGTCGATTCCTTTCAGAATTTTGAAAGTCTCGATCAGATCCCCTTACAGTCTTCTCTTCCCAAGTGAGAACAACCCCAGTCTCTTAAGTCGTTCCTCATAATCCAGTTTCTCCATACCTTTCACTAGCTTCTTTGCTCATCTCTGCACCCTCTCCAGCAGTTTTATATCTTTCTTTAGATATGGAGACCAATGTTGGACACAGTATTCCAAGTGTGGTCTGACCATCGCTCTATAAAGCGGCATTATTACTTTCTCCGATCTACTCGTGATTCCCTTCTTTATCATGCTTAGCATTCTATTTGCTTTCTTCGCCACCGCTGCGCATTGCGCTGACGGTTTCAGGGTCCTATCTATCAGTACACCCAGGTCCTTTTCTTGTTCGGTCTTTCCCAGAGTTGCACCTGACATTCTATACTTGTGTTCCTTGTTCTTTCTGCCTAAATGCATCACTTTGCACTTTTCCACATTAAACTTCATCTGCCATTTCTCTGCCCATGTTTCCAATCAACACAAGTCGCTCTGGAGTTCCTTGCTATCCTTCTGCAATCTGATTGCTCGGCATAGCTTTGTATCGTCTGCAAACTTAATGATCTCACTGGATGTTCCTTCTAGTTCATTGATGAAAATACTAAATAGGATGGGCCCAAGTACCGAGCCCTGGGGCACACCGCTAGTCACTTTCTTCCAGTCTGAGAACTTCCCATTTATGCCCATTCTCTGCCTCCTGTTTTCTAGCCACTTGCCTATCCATCTTAGTATGTCTCCCTCTATACCATGGCCTTGTAGTTTCCTGAGAAGTCTTACATGTGGAACCTAATTCAAATCAAGCAGAACTTTTTAAAGCTCTTCAACAGGTACTTCTGCCACTGGCTGCCTCTAATCTAGTGGTAGCTGGGGACTTCAATGCTGTTATGGATCCATTGTTTATCCTACTAGATAAACAACCCAGTAGGATTTTGAAATCAATGGGATTGGATAATTTAGTTCAATCCTGTGGCTTAAAAGATATTTGGCAAATTCTCCATTTTAATGCTCGGGAGTTTCCCTTTTGCTCCCAGGTTCATAAATCATTTTCAAGAACAGATTATGTATTTGTATCAGATCAATTAGCTCAACAGGTAACCAAAGCTGGCATAGATTCAATTGCTTTATCAGATCATGCTGGAGTTTGGATTGAATTAAAATTTGAGGAACAAGATTGTAATAGATCTGTGTGGAGGTTCAATAATACATTGCTTGCAGATTCAAACTTTATTGAATAATTTGCAATTAAAAATGAAATGAATATTTTCAAATCAATGCCTCAGAGGAAATCTCTTTAGAAACATATTTTGGAATCAGTATAGTTTTGTCGCTCTTATGCTTTCAGGTGACTTCCTGGGACATTAGGCTGCTCAGTGGTATATAAATTAATATCGTGATTTTTAAATAAGAAACCAAAAACTGGTTTTCGGGAAATTTGGAGCATTGAGATCAGCATCAAATTACTGCATCTCAATGGGCACGGTATGTAGACTTGGAGGATGAGATGTACAGTGTCTGCATCTATGAGACAAACTTGTTTTTTTCTGTTACATAGAACCTTTTGGACCCCCGGTTCGTTTATAGAAGTTAGAAAGATCTAAATCTAACAGATGCTGGCACTGTCATCTTGAAGCTGGGACATTAGATCATTTGTTATTTTGTTGTCCATTGATATTTGGCTTTTTGGAAATCAATATGGGGTCAAATAAATAGTTTGTTAGATAATCTGGTGGCATTATCCTATGACACTATATTGTTTGGCATGTCAATGAGGGCTAAGAGCCAAATATCCTCTAATAATAACAAACTTCTACTTATTATGACAGGGGTTGCCATACAACAGATTACGAATAATTGGAAAAATTGGGATAGGCTGAATTATAGCTTTTGGTGGAACTCTTTGTGTCACATATTTAAAATGGAAAGGGTAATTGCCATGCAGCAGGGAATTTTAAAAAATTTCAGGTTATTTGGGAGCCATTAACAAGATACTGTAAAGATTGAAATTACTGCATAGAATAAATATTAATTTATTTTTCCTTTTGTTCATATACGTCCAGGATGGGGTGGAAGGGTGGGAATATTTTATGATTTCTTATGCTTATGAATAATTGTTGGGTATGAGGGAGGGGGGATATTTGATGCCAGTTAGAATTTGATGATATATTAAGGGATCCTTTTACGAAGGCGCGGTAGCGGTTTAATGAACGTAATACTGCGCGCTAAACCACTGGCCACGCTAGCTGCTACCGCCTCCTCTTGAGCAGGTGGTAGTTTTTAGGCCAGCGCGGGGGTTAGCGCGTGATGAAAAGTCAAGCATGTTAAACCCGCTAGCGCGGCTTCGTAAAAGGAGCCCTAAGTGTTGTTAAAGTATAAAATGATTGTATTCTATGTTACACTTTATTGTGAGTTTTAAAAATGAATAAAGATTTGAAAAAATAAACCTTTATTTAGTTTTTAATGCCAACAAAAAATGCAATACAATTTACATACAAATAATCCTATATAATAAAAGGCTAACTCGCGCATGCGCAGTCCTATTTTCGTGTTCCGTGCGCTGTAGGTCTGTGGCCGAAGGAGTGCGCATGCGCGCGAATACGTCACCACCCGATCGCCTCCACAAGCCGGACCGCAGCCAGACGACGTTCTCCGTTTCTCCTGTCGCCGCCGCCGATCTCCGTTTCTCCTTTGCCGCCCACCCCCTTCTCTTCCCGCGGGTCCGAATGGCGATTCAAGCAGCGTGTACATCAGTCTCCACACGCTGCTTCGGGCCCTTCTACTGCCCTGATTTGCTCTGCCGCGTCTCTGATGATGTCATCAGAGACGTGCCAGAGTAAATCAGGGCAGAAGGGCCCGAAGCAGCGTGTGGAGACTGATAAAAGCGCTGCTGGAATCACCACCTTTGTAGTCCGGCCCGCGGGAAGGGGAAGGGGAAGGGACAGGGGCGGGTAGAGGAAACGCTAATGCTGCTGCACAGGGAACTGGTGGGGGGGGGAGGGGAAGGGAATGCTGCTTTGGACGGACAGACAGACAGAGAGAGGAAGGGAAACACAAAGAAAATAAGAAATACACAGGGGCAGGTGCTCAGGGAACTGGTGTGACAGGGGAGGTGAAGAAAAAAGAACGGAGGACTAATGTTGGACAGGGGGAGAAGGAAAGAGGTGCTGCTGGACAGGGGGGAGGTAAAACAAAGGGAGAAGGGCTGCTGCTGCATAAGGAGAGCAGTGAAGGGGTGGTGGTGGACACAGTGGAGGTAAAAGGAAGGGAAAATGGACAGGGGGAGCAGGCCAAGGGGTGGTGAATGGACAGCCAAGGAAAAAGAAATTGGCAGAGAAGAAAGAAAGCGGCTAAGGAGCAGAGAGAGAGAAAAAAGACAGACACACACACATATGTTCTAGCACCCGTTAATCTAACGGGCTTAAAGACTAGTAATCAAATAAGCAACTTATAAACAATCAGAATCTATACAAAAAAAATTCCCTTCCCCCCATCCAATATACCATCAGGAATAATACCAAAACAAAAGATACCCCTCTCCCGCTTCCCTCCCCTCCCCCCCGGATATTTCTGAGTTCCTTTTTCCTCTCTTTCATAATAGACATTCATGGTGTGGTGTGGATAGAAGCCATTGTGTTGTTTGAGCTTTTTGAGCTATTTGGGGCTTCTTTATCTTTCTCCAGTTTTTTGTTATTTTTTGTTGGGGGGTGGGGGTTGTGTAGTATAAAAGAAGGCACACTTACCGATATGTGATATACATAGGCATTTGTAGGGATGGAGAAAGGGTAGAGCAGAGTTAGGATCAAAACATATGCATTTAGGGGCTTATTCTATAAACAGTGCCTAAATCAGCCGGTGCCTAAAAAAAGTGCCAGCTGTATGTCAATCACGCTTAGGCGCCATTTACAGAATCACAGCTAGTGGCACCTATGTAAAAACTTAGGCACCTCAAATGTAGGCAAGGATTTTAAAGGCCTACATTTTGGGCACCTAACTTTTTGGAGAATCACGCTTAGGGAAAGGATTTGTATACCCCCTTTTTGTAGCTTTCCAAGCACACTCAAAGCATTTTCCCTTTCCTGTCCCAGTGGGCTCACAATCAATCTAATGAACCTGGGGCAGTGGAGGGAATAAATGACTTCTCCAGGGTCAGGAACAGCACAGTGACCTCTTCTCCTAACTCATACTCCACTTATTAGAAATCCCCAGTGGCTAGGCACTGCCTAAGCACATTGTGATAGGTGCCTATCTTTTAATAGAATTGAATAGCACCTATCGCTCAAATTCAATTTTTATAACTAATTATATGAGGATGTTAAGGGTATTTTGCCAATTAACTCTCCCCCCTTTCTCTTTTACAAAACCAGAAACATATTTTTTAGTGTAGGCTGGTGCGCTGAATGCTCTGTACTGCTCCCGACACTCATAGAGATGGGGGATGTTGGGGGAAGGGATATTAGGGCTCATTGTCTCTTTTGATTCGGTTAGTTTTGAGGGTGTACTGGAAGGGATCGATACCTGTGAGGGAAGGAAGGAGAGAGAAATCTCCCTGCTAGTTCAGCTGACCCTGGCAGGGGTAAAACCCCATCAGCTGAGCTGGCAGGAATCCCTGAAACTGTCTTAGCTGATGGGGATCCCCTGCCACAACAGCTGATGGCAAGCTCTCAATGTACTGTTTTTCCCCCATCTTTAGGTGTGGGGAGGGGTTCAGTGACCACTGGGGAGTAAGGGGGATCAAGCTTAATCTCTCCAGTGGTTATCTGGTCAGTTTGAGCAGCTTATGGGGCACTTAGACGCAACCTAAAGACAGGTTTAATTGCCGGCATCTAAGTTCCATCTAGTATGTGCTGGGAAAGCTTTGGTTATCGCTGCAGGACATCCAGCCCGCCTGATGCCCACCCATAACACACCTCACAATATTCCCCTTTGAGCTCTGGATGCACAGTGGCTTAGTAAGTGCTTGCTGAAAGGTCCATAAAATTGGTCCACCTTGTTCTCTGTTACTTAGGTTATCAAATAAGTAGAAAAAAAAAATCCAAGGTAAAACCAATTAGAAACTGATCCAATAAAATTATTCTCACATTCAGTTAGCCACATACAATTATGTAACTTATGATTCCAAATCAAAAATTTCAAAAAAGATTTATAAATATGAAAATACCTGCAAAAATTATACTGTACATTCATAAGCAGTTAGTTTTCTAAAGAATAATGATACATTATACTCAGAAAAGAATCATTTACAGTATAACCATGTACCATTAAAAAAAAAAAAATAATACATGTGCAATGCAAGGCTAAAATCACAAGTCCATAAAATCCCTGACTCATTCAAACTCTCAGCTCTAAAATATCAGTGTCAAGGCATTTTATCTTCATTTGCATCTTTATCTATTTATAATCTTTAAACTGTGCCTCCAATGAACAGGTAGGCAGTACGACAAAATTCTTGAAGTTATAATCCAGAGAATCACATCTTTAATAGTTATATGCCTCTCTAAACTCAACTCCATTTAACTCATCCGTTCAAGAAAGGCCAGATCAGCACATTATTACTAGATCAATAGCAGCAACTTTTGACCTACATGAATAAAAAATATAGTAGAAGAATATTAGTGATTTTAGCACTCCTGCGTGCATACAAGAATCCATTGTTTGTTCAAAAAAATGGAAATATAGCATGCCATAATGCAAAACTTTGTACGGAAATAACAAAATTCAAAACAGGAGAATTGAAAAAAATGTGCACTCATTAGGCAGTGTGAACCCCCTATATGTAGTACTGTAAAACTACCACTAGGGGGGTCAGGCAGCACCATTTTGAACCCAAACCACAAATGGTGAAGAAACCTCAGAAGATTGCTTCTGCTCCTTCTCCTGACACCAATGAATCCCAGTGAAAGTTGGGGGAGAGAGGAAAACAGCTGAAGAATATCAAAGAGCAGTTGGGGAGTAGGAGGATAATTTGAAGGATGCCAATGGGACTATCAATTGGGGGAAGTAATGCCAGACCATGGTAGGTATATTGCTGAAAGCATAGATAAGCTTACTGCTTTCTCTTCAAGAGACAATAAGGGCCATATTCTGTAAAGGCTGGATGCCCAAAAGGTCAATTGTGATTGATCAGTAGATCACGAAGGCAACATGAGTCGATCGCAGAGCCCATCCCGGGTTCCATGACAGACTAGCATTGCCTTCGTATTCTACCTGTTTCTCCATGGACAACATTTGATTTCCCGACGTGGTAAACAGAAGTGCCAGGCCTACCAGCTCCCCTCCCCCCCATGTCAATCGCTGCCTGACTGGCCCTGGAACTTCCTCTACGACGTCAGAATTGATGTTGGGTGGAAGGCTAGTCAGCCCAGTGCTTCTTTTTACCACGTTGAGAAGCAGGGAGAGCTCACAACTCGGCGGTGGGCGGCTTGGGGACCTGTTCCCCGATGGCGGTGGAAGTGGCTTGAGGGAGGGCAGGGAGAAAGAAAGACAAAGAAAGAAAGGGGGCAGGCAGGGAGACAGAAAGATGAGAAACAGAAAGAAAAAAAAAGAAAGGGGGACAGGAAGACAGAAAGAAAGAAGGGAAACAGAAAGAAAGAAAGAAAAAAAGGGGAGACATAAAGAAAGGGGGCATGGAGAGAGAAAGACAGACAGAAAGAAAGTGGGCCGGGAGATAGAAAGAAAGAAGGGGAACAGAAATAAAAGAAAGAAAGGGTGCACAGGGCGACAGAAAGAAAGAAGGGAAACAGAAAGAAAGAAAGAAGGGAAACAGAAAGAAAGGAGGGACAGGGAGACAGAAATAAAGAAGGGAAATAGAAATAAATAAGGAAAGGGGAGATAGAAAGAAAGAAAGGGGGCATGGAGAGAGAAAGACAGACAGAAAGAAAGGGGGCAGGGAGAGAGAAAGAAAGAAGGGAAACAGAAAGAAAGAAAGGGGGAAAGGGAGACTGAAAGAAAGAAGGGAAACAGAAAGAAAGAAAGAGGGACAGAAATAAAGAAAGGGGGCATGGAGAGAGAAAGACAGACAAAACGCAAGGGGGCAGAGAGACAGAAAGAAAGACAGATAGAGAAAGAAAGAAGGGGGGCAGGGAGAAAGAAAGAAAGGGAGGGGGCCATGTAGAGAGGAAGAAAAAGTGTGGGGGAGGGAATGAGGTCTGGAGGAGAGGCAGCATACAGGATGCTGAAAGAAGGGAATATAAATATTGGATGTCAGAAGAAGAAAGTGCAACCAGAGACTCATGAAATCACCAAACAACAAAGTTAGGAAAATGATTTTATTTTCAATTTAGTGATCAAAATGTGTCAATTTTGAGAATTTATATCTGCTGTCTATATTTTGTATTATGGCCCCCTTTTGCTAAACCGCATTAGCGGTTTTTAGCGCAGGGAGCCTATGAGCGTCGAGAGCAGTGCGGGGCATTCAGCACAGCTCCCTGCACTAAAAAACTGCTATAGTAAAAAGGGAGGGGGGTATACTTGTCTATTTTTGTACAGTTTTTACTGAGGTGACATTGCATAAAATCATCTGCCTTGACCTCTTTGAAAAAACCTCGGAATATAAATGATAATTCACATTTTCTCTGCGTACAGTGTGCTTTGTGTTTTTTAAAATTTTATTGTTGATAGATCATATTTGACTTGGTCGTTTTAAAAGTAGCTCGCAAGCCCAAAAAGTGTGGGCACTCTCCTACTATAAAGGATGCTTACATTAGTGCAGCTAGATGCCGAACTTAAAATACAGAGGAATAAGAAAACTCTTTAAGATCAGTTATTCGTTTAAGTGAACTTAACCTATAAGTATTTATATATTTTAAAAAATAAGATGAGAGCTTGAATTTTGAGCACATAAACTGGAGAAAAATAATCAACTAAATATCGAGCCATGACGATTTGCCACATAAAGCTCACTGCCAATATTGAAGCGGTGAAGCAGTGGCGCTGAGGCTCGGAAGAAAATGGGTTATAGCTGGTATTAAACTATTAACTCACACTTACCCCTTCTTTTACTAAGGAGTGCTATGCTTTTTAGCGCACGGTAAATATTAGCTCGCACTAGATCACACGCTAAACGCTAACACGCGCATGTTATCTTATGGACGCGTTAGCGGTTAGTGCATAGCATTGTATTAGCGCGTGCTGAACACATGTAAAAAAGCTTTAGCGCATCTTATTAAAAGAGGGCCCTAGAGTTTAATAATACTTATGGTTGATGATTGCTCTATGACTCACAGGTGTCAAAGTCGGTCCTCGAGGGCCAGAATCCAGTCGGGTCTTTTCATGGATATTCCCCAATGAATCTGCATGAGAATCTATTTGCATTGCACTGCTTTCAATGCATATTCAATTGGGGAAATCCAGAAAACCCGACTGGATTAAGTGAATAGATATAAGGGATATAAGAAATATCTGAAGAAGTAAGCATGGTTAGGGGCGATGAATAGGTGTGGTTGAGTTAGGCATTGTCAGGCATCCAAACACAGGCACTGCCAAATTAGGTGAGTGAAAATCCGACCTAATAGAGTGGCACCTTTGTCTAGGATGCCTAGTGATGCCTAGTTGGGCCGCCGCGTGAGCGGACTGCTGGGCGCGATGGACCTCGGGTCTGACCCGGCAGAGGCATTGCTTATGTTCCTTATGCCTAAATTCAATATATGATGCCTAGCAGTTGATTAACAACCGCAAAGAGCTTTACCTACAATTTAGGTTCCATTTATAGAATCCAGGCCTACGTATATTTGTGCTATCTATAGTGGTGACATACACAATAACTTACTTCATGTAAACAAAGTTACTGACCATGGCCATATCCTAACCAATCTTCTCCTTATTTTTTTAAAAGTCATCAGGGCACATTAA
Source organism: Geotrypetes seraphini (assembly GCF_902459505.1). NCBI lineage: Eukaryota > Metazoa > Chordata > Amphibia > Gymnophiona > Dermophiidae > Geotrypetes > Geotrypetes seraphini. Next base: position 95,249,809 of record NC_047085.1, on the reverse strand, counting down.
AAGAGTTACCACCCAAATGAGTGCTGTGCACCCAAATGAGTGCAGTGATTCTGTCTGCATGTTAATCCGCACTGTATCTGCATATTGCATTTTGGTAAAAATGGCCCTTGTCTCTTTATCAAAATAGCAGCGTGAAACCTGAAGATGTTATTGCCAAAGTGAAACACTACACAAAGACAATGAGCCAAATATACTTAAACAGTGCTGATTTATGATATTTGAACAAACAAACAAAAATACCTCAAATACTCAGACACCTGGAAACCCTTTTGTCGTTACTGGGTTATGAATCATATCACTCGTCAAAAAAACAACAAAACCTTTGTTTAAATGTAATGAATCACCATGTGCAATTTTAATTTGTAATTTCTTTGTTTATACCCACCAATGAAAACTGCAAAAAAATGTAACAACATCATTTTATGAAGTAAACACTTCGGCCCTCTTTTACTAAGCAGTGGTTGAGGTTTCTACCATGGCTCACAGCGCTAAATGCTCCGACGACTCAAAGTACTGTACCTTGGAAGTTAAGTAACACGTTTAATTGAACTTACACAAAAATATCATCCATTTCTGACTCTGTGAGTGTCTTCCTTAGTAATAGGGGTGGTTTTCCACATTCATTCATTTAATGGCACGGTTCCATGTGCTTTATTGATTGTTAGTGTTACTGCAAATATGTAGTTGGTTTCCCAATGATACTCAAGCAGAGGTGTTTAAAAAAAAAAAAAATACTGTGCGATTGTATTTTGCAAGTTAATATTTGAAATGTCAGTCTTTGTGAAATGAGTTTGTCTTGTTATGATTTAGGGCTTTGAAGTGAGTGAAAGGCTTCAATTGAAGGTATAGTCACATCTGAGAGTAAGCTGCATAGACAAAAAGATTTAAGACTGGTAAATCATATACCCTGAACCAATTGTGTGCAGATTATGAGGTACTATTTGCATGACTCTGAAGTATTTATACTGAGGAAATTGCAATAATTAAAATCATTGCTGAGTCAATTGATAAATGTGGCAATGCATAGCAATTACATGAATACAAATCAGGCTTCAATTTAAGCAATTTTAAAGAATAATTGCCTTGATTGATTCCAATAGTGTCTGAAATAAGTTTGAGCAATTTTATCTTTAAGATAATAATTGATATTACAATGTACACAGGGAAAATATTTTCAGAATATTTGGTCTCTTATTTTGATTTTATTTTTTTCAATGTTGCTCCACAGATTTGTGAGAGAATTTTAAATCTAGATTAGAGAAATTTTTAATGCATGCAAATTGAATATGCATGCATTCATTCATAGGTGAGTGCATCTTAAATAATTTGTATAAGTTATATTAAACAGTGCCTTAACGAACCAAATAAGCACTAATGATTGAAATCCCTGATTGAAGTTTATTCATAAGCATACTCGTATATCAGAAGAGAGTATATTTTCTTGGACAATATACAATTTAATAGCCAAATATAAAAATGATTTTAACATAGGCATATACAGAAGACTTGTATAATCCATATACCCAAATATATGCAACATGTGTGGGCATATTTAGTACACTAGCATTTATGTACATATGAGGGTGGTTTGAAAAGTCGGCACTTGGACATCCTAATAGCAGGGATGTCCGAGTGCCGATGATAAAACCAACTTTCTGGATGTTCAGCAGCACTTCTAAGCCACTGTGCATCCAGAGCTCAAAGGGGCATGTTGTGAGGATGTGTTATGGGTGGGCATCATGGTGGGCTTAGACTTGGATGTCCTGCAGGCGATAATCAAAGCTTTCCCAGCACATACTAGATGGAACTTAGATGCCGGCAGTTAACCTGTTTTAGTTGCATTTTAAGTGCCCCAAAGCTGCCCAAACTGACCAGATAACCACTGGAGAGATTAAGGTATGATCCCCCCCCTTACTCCCTCAGTGGTCACCGAACCCCTCCCACCATCTAATATATATTGAAAGCTTGCCATCAACTGATTGTGGCAGAGGAATCCCCATCAGCTAAGACAGTTTCAGGGATTCCTGCCAGCTCAGCTGATGGGGTTTACCCCTGCCAGGGTCAGCTGAACTAGCAGGGAGATTCCTATCTCCCTCCTTACCTCACAGGCACCGATCCCCTCCAGTACACCTCCAAACTAACCAAATCAAAAAGTGCCACTGAGCCCTAATCCCCTTCTCCCAACATCCCTGGAACTCTGAAATCCCCCCACATCCCCCAATGTTCCTGGACCCCACAACATCTCTGGACCCCTGACATCCCCAATCCCCCAACATACCTTGAACCCCTCGACATCCCCCAATACTCCATTACCTTCAGATGACAAATGGCAGACGGAAAGTGCTCAGAATGATGGGCCTTCCCCCTCCAATGCATCTTGGGATGCAGTAAGAGGGGCCTAAGGCCCTGATTAGCTCATAATTGTGATTTTGAGCCAATCAGGCTCATTCCTACTATATCCCAAAATGCATTGGGAGGGGGAAGGCCCATCATTCTGTGCATGCATCCCTATAGGCAGGAGGGAGTGGCCTTTCCGCCTGCCAATTTGTCATCTGAAGTTACAGAGGTGTCGGGTGATGTTTAGGGAATGTGGGGAGATGTTGGGGGGGGGAGTAGTCCAGGAATGGTGGGGGATATGGGAGGGATCTCTGGGGGTCTGGGGATGTCAGTGAGAGGGAGTATAGGGGATCGGTGGATGTGAGGGGGGAGATAATTATTTTTTTCCCTGCCAATTCACAGGGAAATCCACCATCACCATCATATTAAGGACCAAAATGACTACATAGATATTTTCAAAAATAAAAGATAGATGTCTGGCTGTTTTGAAAAATGGACATTTTCTCTACTAATTTCTGGACGTTTTTTTCCAAAACATCCAAATTAGACTTAGACGTCGTATTGAAAATGACCCTTTATGTTGCTTAACTTGCTTTTTAACCAAACTTTTCAAACCACTCTCATAATGTACACATACCTGTGTTTAGTGCTAGGAGAGTGCCTAAGTGCTGATTTACAAATAGGACTGAATTCTAAATATTGTGCCTAAACAATTGGTACCGCCCCCCCCCCCCCCCACACCAACACACACACACACCACCATCTAAGCACTATTCTATAATGGTACCTAAAGTTAGACGTGGTTTATAGATTAATACTTACGCCCGGGGGGGAGGGGCACATCTATCTTTTTGGCATGACCATTTGCACCAAAGGAAATGTGGTACAAATCCTTGCATCTAAGTTTGGAATGGATGCCCTTTATTCTATTATTACGCTCTTTACTGAAACCTTTAATACATAGGATGATTGACCATAAACTCATTCTGCATCAGGACTAGTTTGCTACACACATTAACTAAATCAGTTCCTTATACCTTGTTTAACTGTTTGTATAACAACTTGTCTTGAGTTTAGTCTCCCATTTGTTTTATCCCAACGGACTCTATACCATCCCATCTTGTCCCCATCTAATATTTGATTTGATTTGATTTCTTTTATACTGCTATACCGTGAGGTTCAAAGCGGTTTTACAATGAAGATAGATTAAAGATACATTAAAATAAAATAACTGCATTTCACTCTCTTGACTATAGGATAAGCTGTATTATAGATAGGAAAGAATTAGCATCATATCTATGTAATTTGAATGTTCTAATTTGTGCTTATTAGATACTTCATAAGTATTCTGTCTCCCGTTTAGTATGAATTTAAATTTCAGTGCTGTTAATAAGTATATTTTTGAAACTGTTTCATAGTAGGCCTATTATTAGTTTCAATTTACAGATTTTGACTTCACCTAACTTGCGAGGGGCATAATCAAAAGAAACATCTGAGTCTGTTTTGGGCCTAAGTCGCTAGTCGTCTAAAGTTGGCAGTGTCAAAAGTCCATTCCTGAAAAATAAATCCAAAATATTTTGTTATTTCAAAAGTCATCTAATTATATGTCCAGCAGTTTGATCATCCAGACCGCTAAGTCGTCTATCTTTTTACCCCATTCTCATCCAAAAATTTGTCCAAATCAAAACTCCTAGAACAAGACCTTTTGGACGTGGGAGGGATCAGCAAAGTGATGGACTGGCCACCCAGACATGGCAATACAGTAGTGGGACACCTTACAGGGCACTGCTGTGAACTTCACAAAAAGGGTGTCACATAAACATCTCACCACAACTCCCTTATAGTTCATGGTGAGCCCCCAAGACACCCCAAAACACACTAATACCCACCTGTCTACAACCCCAATAGCCCTTATGGCAGCAGGTGCCACCTATATGGCAGTACAAAAGGGTTTTGGGGTGCACATGTTTTACTATGAATGCAGTGGTTAGAGTGGCTTATGGGCCTGAGTCCGCCTCTCTATGGTTCACTAGCCCACCCCCTAGACCACTTAAACCACCTCTGTACAGCTCTACTAGGCTTTCCTATGCCAAGTGCTGATGTTCTGGAGGCAGATGTGTGTTTTTATTCTGATTTTTATTGCAGTGGGGGGGGCAGTGATCATTGGGGGAGTGAGTGGGGGTCTGTACTTTGTGTCTGCAGTAGTTATCTGATCAATTTGGATACCTTCTTGCCACTTAGACCTGTTTTTAGAAGGCCTAAGTAATTACATATAAGCTCTGTCTAGGCAGTCTTGTTAGACCTTTGATTATACTTGCAGTACGACTAACCCCCTCTTCTACAAAGCCGCACTAGCGGCTGCTGTGTGGCAACAGCCTCGAAGTTCTTTAAATCTCTATGGGCTTTGGGGTTGTTACCGCATGGCAGCCGCTAGTATTGCTTTGTAGAAGAGGGGAGTAAGTCTATGTCGGCCCATGTACCACCCAAATCACGTCCTCACCACTCCTCCTGATTTAGGCCAGCTTTTAGAAGTATTTCTGTTTCGATTATAAGCCCCATTGTATTTATGTTTATATTTGGTCTTTTTACTAACACAACTGTAAATTTTATGTTGAATTATACCTGCTGTACACTGCCCTGGATAAATCTCATCATAAAAATGGTTAATAAATCCCAATAAACAAATAAATAAAATAATTAAATGTCCCCAATCCACCCATGACCCTCTCATTTCTGTTCCCCATTTTTTGGTGCCACATGTACATTTTAGTGATGGATACTGTGCCTAAATGTACTAGCATAAATTTAAATCCAATTAATGCAAATAATTTCTTATTAAGAAGCTGGTTAGTGCTAATTGGGTCATTATTCAAATAAGTTGTATATTTGCAAGGGCGAAATGTATGGGGCTGGACAAATCAACTGAATAAAGAAAAAATTCAGAGATGTTCAAAAAGTTAACTTGAATAGAATAGAGAACAATCTCATATCAAGTAAATTTTGTTACCAGACGGACGAATACAGGATGTCCGGGGCAGTACTAGGAGAGACATCCATGAGAGAGACTTGTGTAGCGGTGACGAAGAGGGAAAATGAGATTGCAAGATCAAGGGGAACCACGAAGGTTAGGATGCCCCTATGGCGGGAGTCGGGTGTGTAGGGCTTGATGTATCTTGCCCGTAGCTTGCGGCAGGTGAAGAACCCGCTAATAAGCGTTGGGTCAGTGCGTGAACACCGAGCATGGCTATCGGTTGTTGTACCGTGGATCGTAACTTGCGCCGAGATGGCATGGCTACGAGAAATACTAAGAGAATGGAGTAGGGTGGGACCAATAAGCATGTCATGTACAAGAAACCGAGCGGCCTCCAACTTGTGGCTTCAGTGATTGGGAGGTTAAGTTATATAGCAGAAACGTATTAAGGAAAACCCCTATTCTCAATCATTAAGTCGGAGAAGTCCTGCAGAGGCTGTGCGGCCGTAGAAGCCGCGGTAGAAGTGTGTGTGATGGCCGCAGGCTTCTTCGGCACAGGCGACAGGGATCGTGACTTGCGCTGTCGAGAAATACTTTGAGAATGAGACAGTAAGTACCGGCATAAGGAGGGTGGAACACTTCATTGTTTTCTGAGGTAAAGTTATGTAGCAGAAACTTATTAATGAAAACACAGTACATTTGGAGGTTGTCGGCAGTCAAATCCCGTTGAACAGCTATTCCCATCATGATCATGTTGCAATTTTTGCAATAGTTCACATCCTAAGGATAAGAATTATAGGATCATTAAATTGGCTGATTGGATAGATGGCAAGACTAGAAATAACACCGTGAAGCATAACATCCCCATGTAACACAGCCCTGAAGGCAAGGTCTTATATTTTGTCCAGCACATTGCAGCAGAGAAGTAGACTCAGATAGGCATAGGGAAATCACCGACTGCAGAGAATTAGACTCAGATAGCAATAGGGGAACCACAAGGGCCCGGAGCCAGGCACAGCGAACCGGAACGGCACCGGCCCAGCGGCCACCCGGGCGATGCACCCCCCATCGACCTCAAACCCCGGAGGAGGGCCCCCCGTGCCAATGAGGTCCCTAATTCTGTAACTGCACCAAGGCAATCGCGGCAGGCCAGAATCTGGAGCCCCTCCTCCTCCACAACAAAGCCCGCAATCCTCCCACACGGACCAGCACCAACTTTCAAATGGGCCCCCCGAAAACAAATAGAGGAGGGGGCCGCACCGGGACCAATGCCATCCCCAACACACAGAGATGGGAACAACCAGCAAGACAATCCATTCTGCTGATCCCACCCACTTGCTGTGGAAGGGGCAGGAATACACTTTTTCCCACGGCAGCCGGGGCTGTCCTCACTAAGAAACAGCAGCGCCGGCCATGCCGAGCCATGCGGCCGGCTGGGCTGCCGGAAGACAGAGATGGGGTCCTGGGCAGAGGCTGCGGCGAATGCCCGCCGCCCCCCCCCCCTCCGTAGCATTGTTTTTCAAGTTCCAGCTGTTGTTTATAGTACGGAAATTTTTTTTTTTTTTTTTTTTTTTTTAATGGCTGATGATAGAGGGTTGTGGGGGAGCCAGTATGTTTGAACAGCTCTTTCCACCATAGCTTTGGTGTAGCTATACTCGACGTCACGTCGGAGGCCTTTTTCCTCCTTTGAAAATTTTTTTTTTTTTTTTTTTTTTGCATGAGGTTAAAATAATTTTGTGGGAATAGGGCGGCTGGGAGGCAGCGATGGGGCCGTTGGAGGCCGCGGCCCGCTGCCGCCAGAGGTCGGAGACCCAAATCACCCATTCACCACCGACGGAGTGCCTAGGGAGGGAAAGGACGCCAGCCACGCCGAGCGGGCGAGACGGCGCCAACAACCGCCGCCTTGCCGCGGCAGGAGACTGGCCGCACAGCCAAAACCGGCCGCGCCGGGGGCCAGTAGGTGGCCGCTGCTCCAGGCCGAAGACCACCCCGATCTGATCCCACGCGCCCGGGCGGCTGGGGACCCAGCGATGGGCCCCGTCGGAGCCCACGGCCGCGTGGCCGCCAAAGGACGGAGACCCCAATTCCCCCCATCTCCCAACCGCCGGATGCATTGGGCCACCCCCCCAATCCGGCGTATCGACCAGCCGGCCGCGCGCACCGCCCAGCCACGCCGGGCCAGTGGCATCGGCCGGACCTGATCGTAGCCGGAGATTCCTTCTGGCGTGTGCGGCGGCCCCCCTGAGACGCTCCTACTTCGTCGGAGCGAGGGAGCGCCTCGGCGGGCTCTGGCAGGCGGCAGAATCAAAAGGGAGAGTCAGGGGTGTGCCACACGACTCACGTTCCGCGTGCCTCCGTAGGCGTGAGTACCCGCCGGGAGCAGAGTGAGCCAGCGACATCCGTGAGAGACACAAACCCGCCAACTAGGAGACATGCAATGGTCTCCCGCGATCTCCCCTCCGCTCTCAATGGCTCGGGGATTGCGGCCGGCCGCGTGTGCAGCGGCCCAACGTCGCAGCCCACCCTCGCGCGTGACTCCGTAGGAGAGAGTGCACGCTGGTAGGAGAGTGAGCCGCCTCGCCCTAGGGATTCCGTTCAGCGATGTACGTGGGGGAGACAAACCTGCCGATTAGGAGACATGCAGAAATGGTCTCCCGCGAACTCCCTTCCGCTCCCAATGGGTCGGGGATTGTTCCTGGCGCGTGTGCAGTGGCCCAACGTCCCAGCCCACACTCGCTCACTGGAGACAGGAGCCGGAGGCGCCCTGAGGACGCCCCTGCCAGCTTCTAGCTCCGCGGAACACTCCAGTAAGGTAAGAGGCAAACAAATTGTTTCTGTAGTGGGGTGCGGAAGAGAAGTCGCGTCCGCCTCGTGTGAAGCCAGATCGAAAGGGGCGATCTCCCTTCCGCTCACCCCCTAATCTATCCCACCCCCTCCCCCGCTCCCCCCTACACCTAGCCGATTGGCCCCAAGGCTTCGGCCCGATTTGTCATCGCTCCTCCCTATGTGGTTCGGAGCTTGTTCTAAAAGTTAACTTGAATAGAATAGAGAACAATCTCATATCAAGTAAATTTTGTTACCAGACCTCAAACATCCAAGGCACTACTTAGTTTTTTTTGTACCCTTTCTGGGGTGATGTGTTCATTATTGGTCTTGGTAAAGTGAGATGTGCAAATTGATTTTTAATTTATTTTTAACAGGCTCTATAAATTATAAAAGTGCTGTAAAAAGGAAGGCATTTATCTTTATGCCTGACAGCTGCCCAACTGTTTCACTCTTGGTTTCATCAGGGGCTTTGCCTCCTTACATCCATGCACCAATTTTCTGGTGAAATAATCTCTTTCTGAACAAAAAGACAAGCACCAAAAGTTTTATGGCTTTATGGCTGATGTAACTGCATGCACCTAAATATTAAGCATGCTGATACCAGGTTACATTGGTATTATGTAAGGGAACCTAGTTACCTAAATTCCATAGTGACCCATCAAAAGCGCGCCGGACTTTGGCGTACCGACAATCCCATGGCAATATTTGCGCACAGGACATATGTGTGCCACCACTTTTAAGTCTTTCCATTAGCACTGTGAGAGGGAGGTGTGGGGGGAACCCCCCACTACATTTACAGGTCATCGTGCTACACTAAAAACTCCCAAACAGCCAGCAAAAATGGAAAGGGAAACGGAAGTTTTCAGTGTACTGTGGGGGGGTGGGGTCCACCTTCCCTAAAGGAGCACAAGGACTTGTAAATGTAGTGGGGGGTTCCCCCCCACATACCCTCACAGCGCTAACAGAATGGCTTAAAAGCGGCGGCGCACATATGTCCTGCGTGCAAATGTCACTGCAGGATTGTCGGTGTGCAAATGTCCGGCGCACTTTTGATGGTGTACCAAATTCCCATTATAGAAAAGGCTCCTAGTGCTCATCTTTGAGGTGACAAAATGGAGAAACCCAGTTGGGTTTGTTCTTCATGAGAGTTAACATTATGAATAAGGATCCTATGAATAAGGATGTCCAGGTCCATACATTGCTGGTGGTGCTAATATTTTAAGAACAGGATCTGCCAGCATGCAGCCTGTTTTAAAATCCATGAGAAATAGATGTCCATGTGCTGGTGACGTCCAGCATGAATATCCATCTTACAAACTGAAAATGTACAAATTACGAACAGGAGAAAACAAGGGATCTAAATGAACCTTACAACATCACAGAGGTTTACAATTAAAAACAAAAACCAACTAAAACAAAAAAAAAACCCCAAAACATTACCTATACTGTATAAAACAAAACAGAAGTCCAAAATGAAATAGGATAGACCTAACCTCATCCAGAAGAATTACCCCAAAACAGTCAATTAAATAACATATTGTATCAATAAGGAAATCCTCATACTATCTTGACATATCATGATCAATATATATGATTGTTCTGTGATATTCCTTCTCCAAAAGCTAGTTTGAAAAGTGGGTTTTTAATAATGTTTTGAAGGCTTTGAAGTTAGGTTCAAGACAAATATAACTTGGAAGTTGATTCCACAGTATTAAATAGAAGAAAGCTTTAGCTCTTATCTCCTTTTGGTTCTTTTAACAGGTGGTATAACAGGTGGTATTATCTTGAAGTGATCTTAAAGTGCGGGTGGGTGTATATGGAATGGTTAAGGAATTTAGATAACTGGGTAGTAATGTATGTAGACTTATGACTCAACATTCGTAGTTTGAACTGAATTCTGTAAGGTATGGGAAGCCAGTGATATTGAAGAAAGAGAAGGGTAACATGATCGTATTTACTTTTATGTCTGAGTAGTTTCAATGTTGTGTTCTGTAGTGTTTTAAGAGGTTTTAGATTAAATTTAGAAATACCAGCATAGATTATATTACAGTAATCAATTTTCAATGTAAAGAATGCATATATTAACGTATGTATATTTTTACTATTGAAAATGTGTCTAATTGTCCAAAGTGATCTTGTAGTATGAAATCTTTTTTTTTTCACAAGTTCAGAAATTTGATCATTAAAGAATGAATGTGAATCAACAATGATTCCAAGATATTTGAATTTATTAACCAACAGATTGGCCTTCCCAAGGAAGATTAGAGTAGTATTTGGTTCTGTCCCAAGTCCTATGATCCAATAAGAGTAACATTTGTCAACATTTAAGATTAGTTTATTCAGAGATAACCAAGAATTTATTGCTAAAAAACTATTCTAAAGATTTTCTAAATTTACCCCCTCTTCTATTAAACTGCGCTAGCAGTTTTTAGCACAGAGAGCCGCACTGAATGGCCCACACTGCTTCCGATGCTCATAGAGTTCCTATGAGCATCAGGAGCAGCACAGGCCATTTAGTGCGACTCTCTGCGATAAAAAACGCTAGCGCAGTTTAATAGAAGAGGCCCTTAGCTTCTTTGGGTCTATTTTAGTCACAAGTAAAATATCATCCACAAAGCAATATGTTTTAATGCCACATTGCTCAATTATGGCTAGTAATGGTGCAAGAAAAATATTAAACAAGACCAGTTACTGGTTAGAGGGGCTTATAGGCCTAGGTCTTCCTCTCTATGGTTCATTAGCCAATCCACCAGGCTATTTAAAACATCAAAACCTGTGTGATGCTCTACTAACCTTTCCCATACCAGCTGCTGCTGTTCTAAAGTCAGGAACGTACTGTTTCATTTTTATTTTTTTTTTTGGGGGGGAGGAATTAGGATGGAGTTAGTGACCAGGAGTGTGAGAGGGTCATTACTTAATCTCTTCAGTAGTCATCTGGTCTGTTTGTGTCTTTTCTCACAAGCACAACATAAGAGAAAAGCCCTGAAAGCAATAACTAATTAAAATTATTATAGACAACTACTGAACAGGCTACTTGTCTTCATAAGAGGTTTTTAAAAAATATATTTCATTTAACATTGCTGCAATTTGCTTCATGCTGGTTTAGTAATATGGACAGCAGCTGCCATTGGAGTTATGACAATTTACTTGGGTATTATTTATTATTTGGTGGCTCTTATACCCAGTCATCCTTTTTTAAACATGAAGCACACAACAGATCCGGTCTTGAAAACATCTTTTCTAAGATAATTTTTTTTTTTTCCTGAGCCACTGTGGACATTTTGCTTGAAGGTTAAACAAAAGGACTTAATAGCTTGAGACCACTGGTGAACATTAATTTAGTCAGTTCTTCACTTGATTGCAATTTTTCCATTTGGCTAAACTGATTGGTTGAGTCTGCCTTTTCTGTCATATAAATTATGGGGAAGCTTGGTCAGGAAAAAAATAAGGTAGGCTCAGGCCATTTGTGAACACAAATATTTCTTATGAACTTCTTTTGACCTTTTTAAGCAATCTGATTCTCAGAAATTTCCTTCACTAGGTGAACCTAATGAAAAACATAATGCACATTAGTTGTTGTGGTCCTGACTTGGAGTTATTGTTATACATTACTCAAAACTGATATTCACAGTTTGCAACATTCAATTTAATTTGGATTTCATCAAAGTAGTTCTGTTGAAAGCACTGTCTGATGTTTGGTGATGACATTATTTCCATTCTTCAGTAAGGATCATTAAAAGTTCTTAAAATGCATGCTCTCCTCATTTTTCTGTCTAGCATACATTACTTTTTGCAAATGTAATGAAAATTTATTAAGGTCAGTTAATTCAAAATTTTTACTGAAAATAGAGTGTAGTAGTCAGACTAGAAATATAAACTATTCATGATTTTGGAAAGAGAACCTCTAAACCAGGGCTGCCCAATTCCAGTCCTCGAGATCTACTGGCAGGCCAGGTTTTCAGGATATCCACAATGAACATGCATGAGAGTGATTTTCATGCCAAGAAGGCAGTGCAGGCAAATCTCTCTCATGCATATTCATTGTGGATATCCTGAAAACCTGGCCTGCCAGTAGATCTCGAGGACCGGAATTGAGCAGCCCCGCTCTAAAGGAACTTGTTTAAACTACGGTGCAAATAGTTAATGAGTGTGTGCTAAAAATTAGTGGGCGTACTTGGTAGTTGCTACTGCAATGGCTTGACAGCATATGCCAATTCACACATTTTAAGTGCATTCTATGATAGAGGTGTGGGAATTGGTAGATTATAGGCCGAGAATGGGAGTAGACAGCACATTGGACCTGATTCTATAAGCAGAGTGGATAGCGTAGCTGGTTTTAAGAAGGGTTTGGACAATTTCCTGGGGGAAAAGTCCATAGTTTGTTATTGAGAAAGCCATGGGGCAAGCCACTGCTTGCCCTGTATCGATAGCATAGACTATTGGTACACCTTGGGTTTTGGCCAGGTACTAGTGACCTGGATTGACCACCGTGAGAACGGGCTACTGGGCTTGATGGACCTTTGGTCTGACCCAGTAAGGCTATTCTTATGTTCTGATAGTGCCTAAATCTGTAGGTGCCTAGGAAAATGACACCTACCACATGTGATTCAAAGCAAGGCAACAACATTATCAAAAATAAAAAACATAAACAATTAAATCTTTTGAGGGGGGAAGGGGGACATCATACATGAAAGTAAATCAGATCATGTTGCTGAACGCCGAATACAGTGTTTCAATATGGCTTGCTCAATGCTATGAAAAAAAAGACTAACTGATTTTTCCACCAAAATTCAAATTTGTGACCAACTGACTTTCCTGTCAAAATTCAAATTGGTGACAAATGGACTGCCTTGTTCCCAATCCGGTCAGTGGATCAACTATGATGGCTGAAATGTCGGTTTCTAACTGACAAGATAATGTGAGACCCGTATGTTTCATGACTCCACGTCATTCCTTTCTCAGTTGGGCTGAGAACGTTTCAGCAACCCCTCGTAAGTGACAACACATGCTAAATGCTGTATGTCCTATTTTATACCTATGGGCTACCTGGCACTTCCCCCAGATTTTATATACCACAACCCCAACTTTGTGCATGCACACATAAATTGATGCATGAGCTGAAACATCAATAATTGAGTATTAACAACCAATTATTGATAGTTAATTGGCAGATTTAAAATTTTGTGTGCACTGTTATATATAGCATGGTGCCTAACTACAATTGCATGTATTTGAAAAAGGGGCACAGTCAGGGGTGTGCAAGGGGCATTCTTCAAATTTGCATGCAGATTTATATAATTCACTCAAAGCATCCCTAAATTGGGTGCCAACAAGTAAAGTGCCCAAAAGTTAGACACGGGATCTGCATCTATAAAGGGCACGCTCCCTTTACAGAATGACAGTTAGCTCTCAAGTCTTTTGTAGATGAATTTTCAGTGCCATTTATTGAATTCCCTTCTTTGTGTCTATTAGGCTCAGATGCTTAAAAGCTTTCTGTGGCAGTAAGAGTTGTTAAAGAATCAGCTCCGATCCCCATAGGGAGGAGCGATGGCAAATCGGCCGAAAGCCGTTGCCAATAGTAGCCAGGGGTGGGGGGGAGGAAGGGGGGTAGATAAGAGAGGTGTGGGAGGGAGGCCGCCCCCCACCTCTCTTATCTACCCCCCCTTCCTCCCCCTCCCCCCCTGGCTACTATTGGCAACGGCTTTCGGCCGATTTGCCATCGCTCCTCCCTATGGGGATCGGAGCTGATTCTTTAACAACTCTTACTGCCACAGAAAGCTTTTAAGCATCTGAGCCTAATAGACACAAAGAAGGGAATTCAATAAATGGCACTGAAAATTCATCTACAAAAGACTTGAGAGCTAACTGTCATTCTGTAAAGGGAGTGTGCCCTTTATAGATGCAGATCAAAGAAATGGGGCACGTCACCTTGCTTGGACGGCAGGGAGGCCAGGCCATGAGCTTCACTGCAACGTAACGCTGATGAGAGGACACCTCCTTGAACGGGAAGGGTCCGGCGAGCCGGGGAAGCTTGTACGGCCCCCTACATCGTGCGGGGAGAGAGGCATATGCTGTGCGGCTGTTGTTATGTTGTTATGTTATGTTCACATCACGCATAATTGTTATTCTGTTCAGTTGCTGATAAGTTAAAGTTATCTTGCGGTTATGGCTGCGGCCTAATAAATTCCACTCTGAGTTGAAAATGTCTGAGTGTCGTTTTTATCGGGTCAGACCTGCGGGGGAGAGCAACAAGTGCTGAGTGCACGATTTGAGCACCCTTACTAGCACAGATAGCTCCCCCCTCTCCCGATGCACAAAATATTTTTCCATGGCTGCTACTGATCATCGTTTTAGCTATCAAGAATCCTATGCTAATGAACTACAAGGAGCTCATTAATATTGTAATGAATACTCTGTGTAATACACAGCAAGGAAATGTGTTTCCCATACAAACTTTAATGGCAGGGTCTGAGCTGTCATAACCTTGCTTTCCTGTCAGTACCTGAGTGCTGATTGGCTCAGATACTGACAGGAAAGTAAGATTTGACAGCTCAGACCTCCTACTAAAAAAGCCCCTCCTGCCTGCAAATTTTTTTTATTTTTAAATATCCTGATCCTTCCAGCTGACCATAGCCCCCTCCCATTGATTCTCCCCCAACCATCCACAATCCCCTATCCCCTTCCCACTGAGCACCTGGTGGTCCAGTAGACCTCCCCCCCCTCACACACACACACACACCATATCTTTTTATAGAAAGTTCAGCATGAGGGGTGCCCACTCCCTCTTGCTTTATGCCTGGCTCTACAAAATAGTGGGCTTTCCCCTTCCTGGTGCATTCCCAATCAACTGAACAAAGAGAGACAGGCAGAGAGAGCAGGGGCTGCTTTTTTGGCAGTTCGGGAAGACAGGAGCAGGAGCTGTGCTAGCGATTTTGCTCTTTTGAGCAAGTACCAGGCAGGTTTTTTCCCCTTTTTACTGGTGATGTTCTGCACATGTAGCATACATATAATTTACATACTATTGTGCTGAGCATCACCAGTAAAAAAAAAATAAAGATTATACCCACCACAATATTTTTTTGCTGTGGTATCCGAGCTTTGTGCATCTTGCCCTTAGTATGTACAATGCTTCAATAAAAGTTTCCCTAAATGTGTCTAGCTATGAAAGCAGTACATTCCAGATTACAAGAGACAAGAGAGTTCTAGGAAGCTTCAAATATAGAAGCTACTGTCAGCATAATTTCTAAGTGAATAATGGCTTCCGGTTTCAATCATTAGTCTCAATTTTACATTTTTATAATGCATATAAAAATAATAACAATTCAAAATATTTTTTCTTATTTTGTTATTGAAAAATTCTGTTTTGTTTGTTTTTATATACTGGGATTGATCCATTTACTGCTTTACATGAATATATTTGACAAAAATTATATTGTTCATATCCACGATGTCCTGGTGAACTCTCTCTAAAATCATCTCTTATTATACAGGCCAAATTTGAGTGTACTTCTATATCTCAGATGTTTCTGTTTCTGGTAAAGGCAGTACAAAGGCCTGATTTGGAAAGAGCATACATTTCTAAAATGAGCAGTTTTAGGAGTCAAAAAAGGAATA
This sequence comes from Geotrypetes seraphini, assembly GCF_902459505.1. NCBI lineage: Eukaryota > Metazoa > Chordata > Amphibia > Gymnophiona > Dermophiidae > Geotrypetes > Geotrypetes seraphini. Next base: position 95,234,061 of record NC_047085.1, on the reverse strand, counting down.
TCCTTATACATCTGTTTTCCCATCTGGTTTTTAAGGTTCTTTTGCGGAAAAAGCAAAGAACAGAGATAGCAGGCATGTAAATCTTTCTCATGCATATTCATTGTGGATATCCTGAAAACCTGACTTGCTAGTGGTCCCCCAGGAGAGGTTTGAGAACGATTTCTAAGTTCCTGATTGCGTATAAGGTCATGAAAAAGAACACAGATCTAATCATAAATTCCATTAGAACTTCATAATAGGCAGTCATTTAAATTACTTTGAATTCTTGTACAGTCAAAATGCATTCAAATTGCTAACTAAAGTGATTATCATTGCACTCTTGGATAGTGTTTATAGCTGGAAGGACACATCAGTACTTTGGTTAAATTCATGTCCTGTAAAAATAATGATCTCCTTTGTGCAATTTCTTTAATAAACTGTTATTGCAAAAATGCCAGAGTAGAGATATAAACATGTCTTAAAAATAAGTAGTGAGTTATTTACAGCAAACACCATGACCATATAAACCATTACATACAAACACAAAAAAATTACAATGCGGATTTCACATTGGGGATCTTTAAGAAAAGCCACAGCAAAAGTGCCCTTAGCGCACTCTTACCATGGGTCTTTGCCATGTGGCAAGTCCACTTTTGCCTATTTTGTAGGTGGTAAGGGTCCAGGGTTAATCCTGTGTGCTAATCAATTAGCATGTGGCAACGCCTCATGTTCTGATTAGCATTGTCTTGCCCACTCTTCCCTTCTAATACTCCCCTTCCTAGAAAATTTAAAATATTTTTATCACACGGTGTGCGCACACAAATTGACCATTTTGCTCTGTGATGCAAGCACATGTCCCACAGTAAGCTGTTTTAATGAGTAGTAAAGAATGACACGGGGACAAATTTGTCCCCATTCCTGCAGGAACTCAATTTTCCAGCTCCATCCCTGTCGCTGTCCCTGTCCCTGCCCCATTCCTGTAAGCTCTACCTTAACCGGACAAGCCACAAACACTTATGATTTTAAACTTTTCGAGTCTTGTGCAGATGAGGATGGAGCTTGCAGGAATGGGGCAGGGACAGAAAACGGACTCGCTGGGATGGGACAGGAAAATGGGTTCCCACAGGGATGGGGAAAATTTGTCCCTGTGTCATTCTCTAATGCAGGGGTAGGGAACTCCGGTCCTCGAGAGCCGTATTCCAGTCGGGTTTTCAGGATTTCCCCAATGAATATGCATTGAAAGCAGTGCATGCAAATAGATCTCATGCATATTCATTGGGGAAATCCTGAAAACCCGACTGGAATACAGCTCTCGAGGACCGGAGTTCCCTACCCCTGCATTAGAGAATGACACAGGGACAAATTTTCCCCATCCCTGTGGGAACTCATTTTCCTGTCCCATCCCAGCGAGTCCGTTTCCTGTCCCTGCCCCATTCCTGCAAGCTCCATCCTCATCTGCACAAGACTCGAAAAGTTTAAAATCATAAGTGTTTGTGGCTTTTCCGGTTAAGGTAGAGCTTACAGGAATGGGGCAGGGACAGCGACAGGGATGGGGCTGGAAAATTGCTCTAATGAGTGGTAAGCATGTGCTAGTGTTTATTGCAGTTTAGTACAAGAACCCTATTGTTACTTAATTTTTTTAATTTCAGTTACCAATAGGGATATGGCAAAGAAAAGATTTGTTGCGTCCCCACCCTCCTATCATGAAGCTGCATTAGGCTTGATTAACACTGTCCATGGCGATAAAAACTCTGACGCTCATAGCCTTCCTATAAATATGAGAGCTAATACCACTGCAGCCAGCAACAAAAAAAAGCCTAATGTGGCTTCATAAAAGAGGGCCTTGGTTTGTTCTTGGATTTTTAAAGATTTTTTCCAATTTTAAAATGCTTCAAGTGTTAACATGTATTGAATTTTTTTTTTTAATAACAGATGAAATCACACATGTTAATAGCGTATGTTAAATAGATTTGGCTTGCATTAAATTTTTAGGGCTTGCTAGCAAACTGAATGGGTACTAACGAATATAAATTGCTACTTATGAATTTTGCTTAACTATTCAAAACTTTAAGTTATTATATCTGTGACTTGTTCATGCAAAGTATTTTATAGTCAAGCAGTAAGATAACAGGGGAACACTGGTTAAGCTATTAATAAAACACACTAGCTTTTAGCTGACAAAGTAGTCCTCTTTCCATCAAATATATCTCAACCTTTAATAAAGAAACTCAAGTAATGCACGTGAAAAATGACTTTTCTCACCCGGTCATCTGTCTGTCATGCATTATTCAGGTCACCAATGTTTGTCCTGAACTGTATCATTCTGTAGTAGTGTCAGGTATGAAATATGTCCAGTGTAATTCCATCAGACTTTGTGAAGTTGATTAGAACAGATCACCTTTCGGCATGGGTACAAGTTATCTCAACAGATTGAGTGAAAAGGACTTATTTATCTTTGCCTTATGATAAAGAAAGAGATGGGTCAATTTATCCATTAGCTTAAAAGAATTACATATTTGAAGTAAAGACAAACTGTAGTCAATAGTTCCAGAAAAATACTGTTGTATACTTTTGTAATAACATAGAGGCCTTTTATTTAATAAAGATTTATTCCACAGATAGTGAGAGTAATTGCATGAAAGGTTGCCTATGTGTAAAAGATGAATAGGTGGCTATTTTAGTGTTAGTTTATAAAGGGGCTCTTTTACTAAAGTGCTCAAAAATATGGGCTTAATACAGTACTTTGTAATGCAGAATCATGTTAAGTCCAGATTTAATACATCACCTTTTGGAGGTGCTACTTCTATTTTTTATTTCAGGCCATGTACTGGTTGACAAGTTGATGAAGCCGTCCGCACAATGCGTGGCGGCGGTGAAAAGGGCGAACAGAATGCTAGGAATGATTAAGAAGGGGGATCACGAACAGATCAGAGAAGTTTATCATGCCACGTACCGGGCCATGGTGCCCCCTCACCTGGAGTACTGCGTCCAGCACTAGTCGCCATACATGAAGAAGGACATGGTACTTCTCGAAAGGGTCCAGAGAAGAGTGACTAAAATGGTTAAGGGGCTGGAGGAGTTGCCGTACAGTGAGAGATTAGAAAAACTGGGCCTCTTCTCCCTTGATAAGAGGAGACTGAGATGGGACATGATCGAAACATTTAAGATACTGAATGGAATAGACTTAGTAGATAAAGACAGGTTGTTCACCCTTTCCAAGGTAGGGAGAATGAGAGGGCACTCTCTAAAGTTGAAAGGGGATAGATTCTGTACAAACGTAAGGAAGTTCTTCTTCACCCAGAGAGTGGTGGAAAACTGGAACGCTCTTCCGGAATCTGTTGTAGGGGAAAACACCCTCCAGGGATTCAATACAAAGTTAGACAAGTTCCTCCTGAACCGAAATGGATGCAGGTGAGGCTGGACTCATTTAGAGCACTGGTCTTTGACCTAGAGGCCACCGTGTGAGTGGACTGCTGGGCACGATAGACCACTGGGTCTGACCCAACAGTGGCAATTCTTATGTTCTTATGAAACCATTAGTGTGCAGTACCTGCAGGATGTTTATACAGGACCTCTTCTATTTCTTCTATTTAAGAGGCACTAAGGGCCAAATTCTATAAATGGTGTCCCGGTCGTAGGTGGTGATAGGCATCCTATCATTGACTAACCAACCAATAGGGATGCACGTTTAAAAAAAAAAAGAAATACCTTGAAGCAAGCCGCCTACACTGTCGTCATATGTCGCTGTTGAAGGAGACATGTAGGGCTGCTTAAGCTCATCCAAGGATAGGCGTGGGCATAGTTTTACCTGAAAGTGACCTTACATGAGCTTGGAATGGGCAGGTATTCCATTTATTTTATCATACCACAGAAAGAGGGTAACTTCCGGCCTGTGTTCAATCTCAAGTGAGTCAACCAGTTCATGCAGGTCTATCATTTCAGGATGGAAATTAAGGTCAGTGATACCAGTGGTACAACCGGGGGAGTTCCTCTCCTTGCTGTACCTTAAAGAAGCTTATATGCATATTCCCATTTGGCTCCTCATCACTATTTTTTGTGGTTTGCAATACTGGAGAAACATTTCCAATTTACCGCCCTGCTTTTCAGTTTATCTACTGCTCCCAAGATGTTTACAAAGGTTATCGTGGTAGCTGTGGCGTTCTTATGCTGTATCCAGGTGCACCCTTACCTCGATGTCTGACTGATCCGGGCAGACTCAGTGCAAGAAGCCAAGTGTGCAACCAGTCGAGTGTTGGAAGTATTGCAGCCTCTCAGCTTGGTGGTTAACTCCTCCAAAAGCCATCTAGAGCCGACTCAGTGGCTGGAATATCTGGGTGTGATGTTCGATACAATCCAGGGGATAGTTTTCCTCCCGGAAGTGAGGAGGCTGAAGCTTTTGTTGCATGTCTAGTGGTTACTCTCAGACTTGCTTCCTCATTCCTGAGACTATGCCACAGTCCTGGGGTCAATGGCAGCAACCCTGGAGGTGGTCTCCTGGGCAAGGGTGCTCCCTTATCTTCCATTGGTCTCTGATTTCTCATGATTGCAACATTTATCTTTGCTGGACTCTAGATGCCAAGGACAGCAGGGTCTGTTGAATTGATGCAGTCTGCTGTAATGGCTAGGAAGTGCTCACTGCTGATGGATTCTTCCAGTTAGGTAGATCTGGGTTCAAATCTGCCTTCACCTCACACCAGTCCTTTTCACCACGGTCTCCACATTGCCTTTGAGTGGCTGTTAGATGCCACATCCTGCATGCTGGCAGTGTCCAGGGGCTGAGAGGAGTCATTCCTCTGCTCTCCTTCTGCTGTCATTGTCTGAAGGAGCAGGGGAGAGTACTGTAGTATCAGCTACACAGAGCTTCTCCAGGCCAGCTGCTGAGTCCACCAGTACATCTGCAATCAATTCCTGGAAGCTGCCTTCGTTCAGGGGCATAGACTCAAGCAGATGTTTGTGTAATAGCCTGTTATTATGTGCTAAGAGCATATTAAGGATCAGATTCTATAAATGGTGCTAGAAATTAGGCTATCAAAATTAGCTGTTATATTCATATTCTATTAAGGGAATTAGGAGCCTAATTTCCTTTATATAATAGGCTCCAAATAGGTACCTTCTTGATGCCTAAATCTGGATGTCCCTTTATAGAATTATCCTCCATTTTGGCAATTTATATATATTTTTTAAATTCTAGCCCTCTTAAATCCTAAGCAGTTACAAAATCACATTCACAAAATACAGATAATATATACACTATATAATAAACATCATAGAATAATAAAACAGTAATATGTTACTCATACATTTTCTTCAAAATAAACATAGTTTACCCCTCAAAAAGATGTTTCACAAATCACATAATTATAAAACAGCATCAAATGCTAAATACATTGAACCAACCTTTATTCAGGAAAAAGCTTCAACAAATAACATGGTTTTCAAGAACTTTTTAAATTGTTTTAAGTTAGTTGTAATCCTTAACTGTCCAATCAACTTATTCCATAATTTCACTCCAGCCAAAGAGACAGTTTTTGCTCTTGTATCAGCATATTTCACTTCCTATAAACCATCTAATGAAAGATACATTGCTACCTCAGACCTCCAGGAGTTATGTGCCATTGACTCATGTTCGAGTCCTAGCAACTCGATGAATTACAGATCTAAAAAGAGATTGGTTTTGTGCTAGTCCAGTAAATTCCTCCATCGTCATCTCCATAGTTGTTTTCAACATGTTCATCCATTTGATTGCAGGTCACCCTCTTCACCCAGTTCCTTCAATCTTCCCAAGCAAAATATCATTCTCCAATGATCTTTCTTGTCTGACAGTGTGACCAAAATAAGACAGTCGTAACTTCATCATTTGGGCTTTGAGTGACATAGCCTGTTTGATCTCTTCCAAAATCAATTTGTTAGTTCTTATGATGGTCCATGGCACATATAAAATCCTTCTCCAACATCAAAGCTCAAATGAGTCAATCTTCTTTCTATCTTGTTTCCTTAGTGTCCAGCTTTTGCATCAGTAATTGACCACTGAGAAAATGAGTACATGGACAAGTCTGATCTTTGTTTGGAGTGTTATTTCCTTGCCTTTGAATACCTTGTTAAAAGCCTTCATTGAAGAGTGACCCAGTGCTATTCTGTGAAATATTTCTTCCCTGCTAGTTACTTCTTTGTTTATGAAAGAGCCCAGGAGATTGAATCCTTTACAACTTCTATTCTATTGCCTTCAGGTTCAAAACCTTCATCATTTTCCATGTTCATAACTTTGTCTTGTTAATGTTCAGTTCTAATTCCATTTCCATGTTATGACTTTCAGCTTTTACTTTTCTCAGACAATATAGCATGTTTTTGTTGCTGCTGGTGATGTGTTGTATCATCTGCATGGCACAGGTTGGTTATATTTCAGTCACCAACTTTGAAATCAACACTATCTTCTCCCAAATTTGATTTTCTGAAAATGGCTTCACCATAAAGATTGAACAGGTAAGTGAAAGTACACTTCCCCCTCCATATTCGCAAATTCCATATATACGGATTTGTTTATTCGCGGTTTTAAACCCAAAAATCAATTTTTATTTTTCAGGCTATTTTAAGCTCTGTAAGCCTCCCCTTAAGCTTTACCTGGCGGTCTAGTGGGGTTTCGGGGCAGGAGCGATCTTCCCACACTCCTGCCCCGTGCAGATCGCTCACAGGAAATGGCTGCCTTGAGCTTCCGTAGTCTCTCGAGCTATTTCCTGTGAGTGATCTGCATGGGGCAGGAGCGTGGGAAGATCGCTCCTGCCTGAAAACCCGCTAGACCCCAGGTAAGGCTTAAGGGAGGGCTTTCATTGCTTAAAATGGCCGGGGGAAGTGGGGGTTAGGGGCACAACTGGCCCAAATATTATTTGTGTTTTTTTAATATTCGCTGGCCGGCTCTGCCTCTAACCCCCACGAATATGGAGGGGGAAGTGTATGTGCATAATTTTGCTGAAAACTGCTTAAGGAAAAACATCTGACCTCTGAGGGTGTTTTTCTTGTCTAAAATGTGAGTCATTTCGGAATACAGAGTAATGGGTGTCCTTACACTCTTTGCTCTAATCCATGACCTGGGAATGGCTCTGTGTTCATAGTGGGTACTTTTCAAATAACGAATTTACTTTAAGAAATTGATTTAAAATTACCCATCCTATTAGGAAGAAAAGTACTTCCATTGATTCACAGTGCGCATTCTTTTAGATGCATGTGGGCAGGGACTGAAGCAACACACATACATTTGTATTTCAAAGGGATACATTTATAGGATTAGCCAAAAACAAATTCCTACAAAAAAAAAAAAAAAAACAGGTGCAAATATTTGGGGCTACTTTTTCCTTAAGCAATGTTCAAAGAAAATTATGGAAACTCCATGAGTAAAAAGTGTTTTATTGCAACAAAGGAAACAATGAAAACTGCTCTCATAAACACTGGGGAGGCAGAAAAAAAAACCTTGTCATGTCAATTAAGTTTCAGAATTTGAATCAGGTGAGGTAGGTGTATCCCAAATGATAGCACGTCCCATTCATACTAGAGTGGCATGTGGTTATTTTATACTGGATTGCAACTCGTATTTGTGGATGTATCAGAAGAGAGATGGTGATACACATTGATCAGTAAATAACACAGCATAGCATTTTCTAGAAAATACAGTATACTATATATTCCAATAATACAGCTGCTACTACAATGACCTGCAGTGAGAGTATCAGAAATTACAGTGCAAGTTTTTTTTTCTCCTGACCTGCTGTGGTTAAAGAAATGAGATTGAGTTTTGTGCTGTCAGCAGGCACAGAAGCAAACATTGGCAGTTTGACAGTAACATTATATACTTACAATAGTCATATTGGGAACCAGTAAAATTAGTATTGGCAGCAGCAACAACAGGACAATGAAAACCTATGGGAAAGACCTTAGGGCTCCTCAAACGAGCCACAGAAAATTAAATAGCAGTTCCTGTGAGTCTAAATTTGAGAATGTTACAGATCTACAATATTGACCACTACAGTTATTTTCACGAGAATTTGTTTCTTCGGTATGACATGTAATCCCACACAGATCATTCTATTTCCTAAAATGTCACCACAATCCATACCATTACAAGAGTACTCTTAATTGAATAACCACTGCAACTATGACCAAGCCAAACATGTGATTCAACAACCATTCAAATAATCACCCACAACAACTGAAATTTTATTGGAAACCTTATTTAATACCCTAAAAGTAAGCCTAGTGTATGTATCCAGGTATCATTCAATAATAATGATATCCTGCTAGCATATACTAGCAAAATTAAGCTATTTTAATGTTGCTGCCTGTCCAGCCAGGCAAGGCCTCCATAGGAATAAGTATCAACTTTCTCCAGATATCTTACCCCAGTAAAGCAGAACCTCCTGCTTCATCCTGAGGCATGGGTCTGCCTCTTACCAGGATTACTATTACTACTAATCATTTCTATAGTGCTACTAGCTGTAGTCATTATACACAGGTACTTCCTTTATCCCTATTGGACTCACAATCTAAGTTTTTTTTGTACATAGGGCAATAGAGAGTTAAGTGACTTGCCTAAGGAGCTATAGTTGGACTTGAAACCAGTTCCCTAGGATTGCAGTCCACTGCACTAACCATTAGGCTACTCCTCTACTCCAGGACTTAGTATCAGGGGCCTCTTATAGAATTTCCCACTAATCAGAATTCAGAGGATTATCCATTAATTACCTCTACTACTGCTATATTGTCACACAAAATGTTACCCTTCTACTGACTAGCTTGATGTCCCATATACAGGTATACAAAAAGTCAGAAGAAATCAATTTTAATCTTAATCTAGACACTGTTAGAATAGTCAAAAAATTTGCCTGTACAGACCTAAGCAGGAGAGTATGGATTCCTGTATAGTAAGCATGATGTGCTAAGATCAAAATCATAAACATTGAAAGACAATGTTGCTCATGAAACAAATGGGTTACGTGATCATATTTTATTGCATAACACTGTCATTCGCACTATTTTAGCATAACTCACATCCCATAATAATGACACCAATCACTTAGTGGCAAAAATTGGGCTGCAGTTTTATTCATCTTTTCTCAACAGTTCCATAAATCCATTGTTGATAACAAACATGAAAAAACAGTGTAGCATAACAACAATCACAACCCCTGGAACTATTCAGTGATGAAATAGCTCCCTTCACAAAAATGTCCCACAATTCCAATTCCCCATACCAGCAAGGCTTGCGGTGCCGCAGAGCCCTGCCGCCACCATGGCAGTGTCGCACATGAGCAGCTTGAAAAAACAAATCCCCCCTTCTTTCCATAGTTACACTGATCCAAAACTTGCCCACAAAACATTATATTTCTACCAGGAAAACTGTGACCACCTGGACCACCCTCTAAAACCAACCCCCCCCCAAAAAAAATGTCCAACCCCAAAAAATAAGCGGAGGGGAGGGGCAGGAAACAACTTTCCCGTCAAATACTCACCCTTCCAACCTCCCTCCCAAACCAAAAATACCTTGATCATGCCAAAATCACCCACCAATTCTCTCTCTTTTTACCACACACAAAGCCCACCTACCTGCTCACTAACCCACCAATCTTGCTAAGCCCATCACTTCCTTCCTATTCCAGACCTTTTCTCCTCCCCGCCTGACTCCATCACCCTTCCTCACAAAATTAAATTAACCCTTACACTTCCTACCCTATCAATTTACTGGCTCAGCCAATGTTATGTGCCCCTAAACGAAACTGGGAGCATAATTATCCAACATCCAGATTGTTGTATCTGAATATTTGTATTTGGTATAATAGAAATCATACAAACAAAGAACTGCAGTAGTCTAAACAGTCAATAATAAGTACATTAAATAATAATAAGTATTTTATATAATCCCTGGAGTAAGATAACACAGGATATCCAATATAATAGCATTTAACTTTAAAAAAGGAGACTATGGAATACATGAGAAGAGTGGTAAAAAAGAAACAGAGGGGCAGCTGCAAAGGTCAAAAATTTCTATCAAGTGTGGATGTTATTCAAAAAGTCCATCCTGGAAGCCCAGATCAGATATGTTCCATATATTAAAAAAGGAGGAGGGAAAACCAAACAGCAGCCAATGTGGTTGACAAATGAGATGAAGGAAGCTATTAGAGATAAAAGAGAATCCTTCAAAAAGTAGAAGAAGGATACAACTGAAAATAATAAGAAATAGCACAAGGAATAGCAAATCATATGCAAGGCACTGATAAGGAAGACAAAGACAGACCTCAAAAAGAAGATTGTGCTGGAAGTAAAACGTTAAAAACTTTTTTAGGTATATTAAAAGCACGAAGTTGTAAAAAGAATCAGTTGGCCACTAGATGTCTGAGGAGTAAAAGGGGCAACTCAGAGAAAACAAGGCCATAGTGGAGAGATTTAATTAATTCTTTGTTTTAGTTTACACCAAGGAAGATGTGGGGGAGATACCGGTACCAGAAATGGTATTCAATGCAGGTGATCAAGGCCACCAGCGTGCTCGACTTTAAGAATAAATGGGACATCCACATGGGATCCCTACGAGGGTCGAGCTAAGGAACTAAGTCATCAGCACTCAGACTTAATGGGGTGGGTCAGTAGAGTGGGCAGACTTGATGGGCTGTAGCCCTTTTCTGCCGTCATCTTTCTATGTTTCTATCCAGAGAAAATGAAACAAATCTCTGTAACAATGGAAGAAGTAATGGGCAATTTGAAAAATTGAACAGTAGCAAATCACCTGGACTGGATGGTATATATCAGAGATGATTTGGGAAATTATAGCCCGGTAAGTCTGATGTTGGTGCTGGGCAAGATGGTAGAGACTATTAAAAAGAACAAAATTACAGTATCAATATGGATTTAAACATGGGAAATTTGACCTTATCAATCTACTGCATTTCTTTGAAGAGGTGAATAAATATGTGGATAAAGGTGAGCCGGTGAAAAATTTGTATTTGGATTTTCAAAAGGCATTTGACAAAGTACTTCATGAAAGGCTTCTAAGGAAATTAGTGAATCATGGGATAGGAGGTAATGTCCTTTAACGGATTAAGAACTGGTTGAAAGATAGAAAACAAAGAGTAAGGCTAAATGATCAATATTCTCAATGGAGAAGAATAAATAGTGGGATTCCATACAAGCAAAAATATATGTATGCAGGATACTGAGAGAACCAATACTAATACCAAAAAGTATACCTCTCACTATGGTTTCTTACTCTACCAATATTCATAAACAAATCTTGTGCTGCATAGGGATACCTCCCTCCAATGATAGTGATTGTGAAAAGATATCTCATTAATAGATTTTTCTTCAAGGAGGAAAAGCCTCAGATACCCATATGCTGCCAGTGAACTTACTTCAGGCAATACTAGAAAGAAAAACCACTTCATCGGCTTAAAAAAACCTTCCGATACTGCATTCAACTCCTTGTGATACATTCACATTACTTATACTGTATAATGCCAAAATGTCTCACATCTAATTCAGATTTGAATGTGTAATAGAAACAAGAACTTATCTTATTCAATGCTCTCTTTGGTATACTTCTTCAGTCCACCACTGATGACTCAGGAAAAAGCTAGAAAGATGCTAAGATGCATAAGTAGAGGTATGGCTAGTAGGAAAAAAATGGTAATGAAGCCCTGTATAAGATTCTGGTGAGATCTCATTTAGAATATTGTGTACAATTCTGGAGCCACACCTTCAAAACATAATAAACAGGATGGAGTTGGTCCAGAGGAAGGCTACTAAAATAGTTAGTGGTTTTTGTCATAAGGTGTATGGGACAGACTTAAAAATCTCAATATGTATACTTTGGAGGAAAGGCTGGAGAGGGGTGATATGTTAGAGACTTTTAAATATCTACATGGCGTAAATGCACATGAGGAGAGTCTCTTTTATTTGAAAGTAAACTCTGAAATGAGAGGATAAAATTTCAAGTTTATTTAAAATTTGATAAAAATGCTTATAAAATTTCTAAGCAATGCGCATAATAAACATAGGAGATATGAGACAGTTATAAAAATACGAACAAGACAAAATTCCTGGAGGAAAAGTCCATAATCTGTTATTGAGAAAGACATGGGGGAAGCCACTGCTTGCCTGTATTGGTAGAATGGAATGTTGCTACTCCTTGGGTTTTAGCTAGGTACTAGTGACCTGGATTGTCCACCGTAAGAACGGGCTTCCTGGGCTTGATGGACCATTGGCCTGACCAGTAAGGCTATTCTTATGTTCTTAGGAACAACATTGGAAAAAGGGGTAGAATTACAATGGTTTTAGAAAAGGTAACAATAAAGGAAAATAATAATAGTTTGGGGGCAAGACAGGAGCAAGGTCTCTTATGAAAAGTAGATGAGAATTAAAGATTAAGGGCTCCTTTTACAAAGGCGCGCTAGCGGTTTTAGCGTGCACTTAGCGCGTGCTAAAATTCCGCGTGCACTAGCCGCTACTGCCTCCTTTTAAGCAGGAGGTAATTTTTCGGCTAGCGCACACTAATCTTATGTGTGCGCTAAAAATGCTAGCGGACCTTAGTAAAAGGAGCCCTAAGCATTCTAATGTTTAGATAAGTTGAGGCTAATGATTTTTAAGTTTCAAACGCGTCCTTATAGAGAGAGGTTTTCAGGAACTCTTGAATTTATCTAGTATGGATTCTTCTCTAAGATGAGCTGAGAGCGAGTTCCATAGCTGGGATGCAGTGATTGAAAATATCTCATTACGTCTGGTGCTGATGATTTTTAATGAGGGTACTGAAAGGAGATTTTGGCTACTGGAACGTAAGGCTCTAGAGAGGGTGTGGTGTATCAATAATCTGTCTAATAAGATAGGAAGGTTTGTTTGACGAATCTTAAATGATAGAAGGGTAATTTTATAGGAGATGCAATGAGGAATTGGCAGCCAATGAGCATTTTTCAGGAGTGATATTATATGGTCATAACAGTAACCTGCAGAGAAAAAAAAAGAGGAGGAGGACTAGCAATAATAATCAAGAACTCCCTAACTCTAAACGTACTTGAAAAAACATCCACTCCGCAAATGGATTTCCTAGCGTGTCAACTCACAAACCCAACACTAAAAAACTCAATAAACTGCTTACTCTGCTACATAACACCAGGAAATTGGACCACAGTGAAACCTGAATTTGAAAACTTCATCTACCAAAACTCATTAACAGCAGAATATAACCTCATCCTAGGAGACCTAAACCTACACCTAGAAGACACAACCTCCACACCAGCAATTAACTGTCTATCCTTCCTCAAAGCCTTATCCTTCCAGATCCTAAACCCACAAACCACCCATGAAAAAGGTCATCAACTGGACATTGCTGCATTCATGTCTCTCCAACCATCTAATCCAGCAATCCAAACTACTAACGGAACATGGTCCCCATCCCTATGGTCAGACCACTACACATACAACTTCAACATCAATTGGACTAAGACCAAACACACACCTCAATCAAAAAAAACCACATATACCACACGCAAACATATCGATCCAACCATTTTTTGGTCAAATGTAGACGAAACCATCCAAAACTGCGACCCAAAAAACTTCATCTCCCACTGGAAAAAGGTATCCACTAACATCCTTGATGATCTGGCCCCCCTACAAACCAAAACCAGAACCAGCAGGAAATCAGACCAATGGTTTGATAATGAACTACTCCAACTCAAAAGACAGTGTAGAAGATTAGAAAGAAAATGGAGGAAAAAGAACCAAGATCAAACAAAAACCGACTGGAAAAAAATCAACAAACAATACAAAAATCTACTAAGGGATAAGAGGAAAAGCTACTATACTAATCTCATAGGCACGGAAACCCAAGATTCCAAAAAAATATTCCAAATCCTGAAAGAATTAACAGACACCAAACCATACACTACCACCACGAACACCCCTCCACCATCACCCACCCTCTTAGCAGAACACTTCAAGAACAAAATTACCAACACCAGAGCCACTCTCATCCTCAACCCATCCCATCAAAACTCAATCACAATCCACCCTACAGGAAAAGAGGCAACCGCAGCAGACAGAATTTGGACTCAATTCCCCAACATACAATGGTCAGAATTCAACAAATTCTACAAAAAATACAGCCATGCCTCCTGTGACCTCAACCATTGCCCCTCATATCTCCTTACCACCTCTAGTGTAAAATTCCGCACCATAATTCTACAATGGATTCAATTCACGCTCACAGAAGGCACATTCCCTGCTGACCTCAGCGAAATCAGCATCACCCCAATCCAAAAAGACCCAAAAGCACCACAAAATCACCCATCTAACTTTAGACCTATAGCCTCAATTCCGCTATATGTCAAAATTATAGAAGGCCTAGTAGTCAAACTCCTCTCCAATTACATAGATGACCACAACCTACTCCACCCCACGCAATCAGGCTTCAGAACAAACTTCAGTACAGAGACACTACTAGGCTCCCTTATGGATACCGTCAGACAACACCTTAGTACAGGAAAAAAAATGCTTCTCATACAACTGGACCTAACTGCAGCATTCGACTTAGTGGATCACAACATCCTTCTACAGATCTTAGACGCAATAGGCATCTCAGATAAAGTATACTCATGGTTTGAAGGATTCCTAAAACTCAGAACTTACAGTGTAAAATCAAACAAAGAAAAGTCAGAATCCTGGTCAAACCCCTGCGGCGTACCACAAGGATCTCCACTATCCCCTACCCTCTTCAATCTCTACACTGCTTCTCTAGGAACGCATCTTGACAATCTGGGCATAACCACCTATAGTTATGCTGATGACATCACCATCCTCATCCCATATGATCACTCTAAACCTACCATGACAGACAAACTTCACCAAACACTTGAAACAGTCACAACCTGGATGAAAAAACACAAACTTAAACTCAACCAAGACAAAACCAAATTCATCCTTCTCGAAAATGACAAGGTCCAAACCACAACCAACCTAGAAATAAACGCAATCAAATACCCAATCCAAACCACCATAAAACTACTTGGCATGACCATAGACAGATGCTGCACTATGCAACCGCAAATAAATAAAACAATTCAGAAATCATTCGCAGTCATGAGAAATCTGAGACAAGTCCGAAAATTCTTTGAAAGAACACAATTCCAACTAATAGTACAATCACTAATACTAGGTATATTGGACTACTGCAACATCCTCTTCCTTCCTTGCCCTGTAACCACGATTAAACAACTCCAAACAATCCAAAATACAGCTCTGAGACTCATCTACTCATTGAGAAAACACGACCACATCACTGAAGCCTTCATCAACTCACATTGGCTTCCAATCCAAGAAAGAATCCAATTCAAATTCTACTGCATACTATTTAAAACCCTACACGGAGACAGCCCATCATACTTGAATAATCGCCTCATCCAAGCACCCACTACCAGACACAGAAAAACACACTCCCCATTCATACCCCCCCCAATCAAAGAAGTAAAAAGAACAAAACTACACGACGGCCTCCTAGCCACTCAAGCCGCAAGGCTGGACAACCAGATCTCCAACCTTCTGATGACCACTCCAGACTATAGGACGTTCAGAAAAGAAATAAAAACCACACTTTTCAAGAAATTCCTGAAGCAGCATTAACATCACGACCTCTTAGTAACGCTAAAACCGACATCTGATCTACCCATTACTGCACTAACAACAACAAAAGAACCTCCACTATAACCAACTATTAATTCTCTTACAAACCACCTCACCCTCAACAACCCGTTAATGTTTATAAAATCTACAACTTACCTATCTAGCCAATCAATGTAACTCTGTATTTCTAATTTAACCTTTTGTAATCCGCCTTGAACCGCAAGGTAATGGCGGAATAGAAATCCCTAATGTAATGTAATGTAATGTAATATTTATTAGAATTCATTATGATTTGTATTGCAGTATTTTGAATTAATTATAGTCACCTTAATTGTTTCTGAGTAACACCTTTAAATAATGAATTACAGTAATCCAGTTTTAATATAATGAGTGAATGAATAAGAATATTGAGAGCGGATGGTTCAAGAACCTTTGCCAGAGATCTAATCATACATAGTTTGTAGAAACAGTTTTTTTATCACATGGCTTATATGGGCCTGATAAGATAGTTTTTGGTCTAGAACAGCTCCAAGGATTTTAATGCTCGAGACCTGTTGCAAGGGAGTATTGTTTATCTGAATAGGTGTGGTTAGAGATAGGTCATCTTTCCAGGGGACTAGAATAGTTTGAGATTTATTTATATTCAGGGATAACATGTTGTTTCTAAGCCATTGGTTATTTTTTTCTATTTTCTCGTTTACATCTTTTAATTCATTTGGATTCTCTGTATTAAGGGGGTGTAAAAGCTGTATATTATCGGCATAAGCATAAAAGTTAAATCCAATGGATTGATCAAGAGTGATCAGTAGTGCAAGAAAGATATTAAAGAGGAGAGGGAAAGTATTGAACCCTGAGGGATTCCATAGTCAGTGGTAAAGGAGTCTGAAATAGAATTGTTGAAATTAACCTTAGCGGAGCGATCTGAGAAGTAAGATTGGAACCAGCTAAGTACATGATCGCTGATTCCTATTGAGGCTAGTCTCTTGAGGAGTAAGGAGTGGTCTATGACAGGGGTGTCGAACTCAATCAGAGAAGGGGCCAAAATCTAAAATCCAGCCTAAACCGCGGGCCGAATGGTTTACTGAACAGTCATAAACTGACAATGTTAACCAGAAATGTGAATTTAAAATGAGTGGAACAATCTTTTCCTTAACAGTGCTGTTAACCAACTCACATGCTATCAAGCAAAACAGTAATATTGGTATCAAGCAAAACATTAATATTGGAATGTACCTAAAATGCTCATTGTTTTGTTTTCTGGCTAGATGTCTGACACCGTTTTCCCCGTATCAATGAGTCAATGTTCGGTTTTATTTCTTGGGCTGTAGCAACCCGCAAAACAGCATGGAGGTTGTCATCGGTAATGCGTGATCTGTGCTTGTTTTTGTTCAGATTCATTATTGAAAACATCTGTTCACAAAGATAGGTGCTCCCGAACATGGATAGAATACGGGCAGCATGAAGTCGGAGCTCTGGCATTGAGTCAGGGGGCAGTAGAGGGTAGAAGTCCTCAATTTCAACATCCTGAAACCTTGATTTCAGGCCACTGTCAGACTGAAGCTCGATTATCTCCATCTGAAGGTGATGGGGCACATTGTTGACATCAACTGTAAAAGGATTGGCAAAGATGTCAAAGCCTGAGTGCTGTGTTCTAAAGTCAGAGAAGCGCCACTCAAATTCACTTAGTAAACGGCTAACTTTGGTAGCCAGCCGACTGCAAGGAAAAGTACCAGAAATAGTGGTTGAGATACTCAAACAAACGGGAAAGTGGGCAAGATTGTCCTGTTCCAGTTGGGACTTCCATAGTTGAAGTTTACGCTGGAATGCTGTGATCATGTCAGACAACTTCGTGATGACTTGTTTGCGTCTCTGCAGCTTCAGATTCAGTTGGGCGAGATGCTCGCATATGTCACACATCATAGCAAAATCACATAGCCAGGCGGGATCCGACATTTCAGGCAAGGGCTTTCCTTCACTTTCCATGAAAAGAGCAATTTGTTCTCTGAGCTCAAAAAATCTTTTGAGGACTGCGCTCTTGCTCAGCCATCTTACTTCTGTGTGGTATGGCACGTCTCCATGCTCTGCACCCACCTCCTGTAAAAACTGCTGGAACTGGCGATGATTCAGGCCACGTGCCCTTATAAAGTTAATAGTTTTAATGATTGTGGTCATTTTGTCATTCATGTCCAGAACTTTTCCACACATAGCCTCTTGGTGGATAATGCAATGATAAGTAATCAAGGGTGTGTGGCAGTGACTTTTTTGCATTCTTTCCTTTATTAGTCCAACCAAGCCTTTCTTTTCTCCACACATTGAAGGTGCGCCATCGGTAGTTAGCCCCACCAACTTTTCCCAGGGTAATTTAAAATTATTTATAGATTTCTCCACAGCCTCAAATATATCTCTACCAGTCGTCGTCCCATGCATGGCAGCTACATCCAAAAGTTCCTCAGTGACAGAGAGGTCGGTCTTCGTAGCACGTATAAAGATGGACAGCTGCGCTGTATCAGTGTTGTCTGTGCTTTCATCGATAGCAAGTGAAAAAGCGAGATAACTGCATGCCTGTTCAGCCAGCTGTGATGATAGATTTCCTGAGAGTTCTTGAACTCTGTCTGCAATGGTGTTTCTTGACAAACCGACAGTTTGAAAACTCTGTATCTGGTCTGGGCATACTTTCTCACACACTTTTAGCATGCATTGCTTCAAAAAGGCACCCTCTGAAAAACACCTTGAAGTACGGGCAATTTCTTCAGCCACTATAAAGCTTGCTTTCACTGCAGCATCATTTTTCGCTGTAGCCTTTGTAAACATTTGCTGCTGTGATTGTAGTTTGCCTTTTAGTTCTTTAACAATTTTATGCTTTTCTTCCAAAGTATATTTGCCATACTTAACATTATGTTTGGTGTCAAAATGACGACGTATATTGTACTCTTTCATCACCGACACTGTCTCATAACACAATATACACACTGGTTTGCCCTCACTAAGCACAAACATGTATTCATTTTCCCATTTGTCATTAAATTGTCTGCCTTCACCGTCAACTTTTCTTTTCCTGGACATTTTGGGATCAATATTGGCAGTAAAAGATGTAGTTTATTGGAAATCTGCGTTAGAATGAAAAAGTCAGTCAATAAATGCCTGGCTGGGTACAGATAGCAGATTCTGTTGCGATTTTTATGCCTACACTTTATACCAGGAACTGGCAGCTTCTGCTGTGTATTTTTTTTACATAGTTCCCCCCCCCCCGACGTCCGATTCACCCCAAGCAGGACCGCTCGCACGCACCTGCACCCCCACCCCGAAGGACCGCCGACTCCCCGACTCCCAACATGATCGGGGCAAGAGGGAGCTCAAGCCCTCTTGCCCCCCCGACTCCCCGACACAATCGGGGCAAAAAGGAGCCCAAGCCCTCTTGCCCCGCCGATTCCCCAACTCCCCGACAATATCGAGCCAGGAGGGAGCCCAAGTCCGCCTGGCCCTGGCGACCCCCCCCCCGCTAGTTGTTCGGGCCAGGAGGGAGCCCAAACCCTCCTGACCACGGCGACCCCCTACCCCCACCCCGCACTACATTACGGGCAGGAGGGATCCCAGGCCCTCCTGCCCTCGACGCAAACCCCCCTCCCCCCATCGACCGCCCCCCCTAAGAACCTCCAACCCCCCTGGCTGACCCCCACGACACCCCCACCCCCCTTCCCCGTACCTTTCTGTAGTTGGCCGGACAGACCGGAGCCAAACCCGCCTGTCCGGCAGGCAGCCAACGACGGAATGAGGCCGGATTGGCCCATCCGTCTCAAAGCTCCGCCTACTGGTGGGACATAAGGCTCCCGGGTCTATTCTGATTGGCCCAGGTGCCTTAGGCCCCACCAGTAGGCGGAGCTTTGAGACAGATGGGCCAATCCGGCCTCATTCTGTTGTTGGCTGCCTGCCGGACAGGCGGGTTTGGCTCCCGTCTGTCCGGCCAACTACAGAAAGGTACGGGGAAGGGGGGTGGGGGTGTCGTGGGGGTCGGCCAGGGGGGTCGCGGGTCGGCTGGGAGGGCGGTCGGAGGTTCTTGGGGGGGGGCGGTCGATGGGGGGAGATAGATAGCAAGTACGGCTGGCGAGATCACAAGCCTCCTATGTCACCGCACGTCATTGTGATGGAACGCAGCGGCGTGCAGTGATGACAGCGCGGTGCGGGCCACATTGCAAGGCCTGGCGGGTCGGATTTGGCCTGCGGGCCTTGTGTTTGACACATGTGGTCTATGGTGTCGAAGGCTGCAGAAAGGTCAAGAGATATTAGTATGACAGATTTGTGGTGATCCAAATGATACAGAATTGTTGCAAGACTGATAAGTAAATGCTCTGTCGAATGATGTGCTCTAAAACCATGAATGGATGAAGAATATGTGTCTTGTCAATGAAATCCAAAATCTGATTAAATACTGCTTTTTCTGTTAGTTTAGCCAGAAATGGGAGATTGGCGATCAGCCTATAGTTGGATACGTCTTCTCTAGAGGTTGAATGATCTTTAACAATGGGTCTTAATGACACTTCCTTCCAGGATTTTGGTAAGGTTCCTGAGGATAAACTGCATGTAATCAATTTATGGATGATACGACCAAGAATGGGAAATAGATGTTTTAGTATTGATGGAGGAATCAGGTCAGAGGAAGAGCCTTTTAAATTAATGCTTACAAGAAGTCTGTTTAAGTCATTCAGGGAGGGGTTGTTAAATTTAGAGCATTTTGAGACAGCTATCTTTGGGGTTTCTTCATCCCAAGAGAGGTTGAGGGGCATTTCTGATTGGATAGACTGTCTTATTTTTACAATTTTGTTTATAAAATAATTTGCTAAGTCTTGATCAGTAATGTTAAATTCCCCTCTAGGGTTTTGTTTTTGGTTGTTGTTGGTCAATGATCTGAAGATAAAGAAAAGGGCTAATACATTTCTGGCTTTAGAAATACACATAGAATAATATTGTTTCTTTGTTTGATTAATTTTCTGTTTATAGTAATTGCTTTGGGTCTTGAGAGGTGATAGGCTCTGGAGCCATCTAAGGAAATACTTTTTCACAGAAAGGATGGTAGATGTGTGAAATAGGCTCCCAATAGAGGTGATGGAGAAAGACTGTCTGAATCCAAGAAACATGAAACAGGCACTTGGGAATCTTTTATATTAATTCCCATTCTTCCTTATAAAATGATATATCTGTTAATTCTGCTTACCTTTGAAATATAGTATATTATAATTGTCATATCAGAAATCATAATTGCACCAGTATACAAATGACATTAATTAATTAGTTCACTTAAATTATTTGCAAAATTATGCAGTAATTCATAGTAAGATGGTCATAGTAGTACCTTTCATAAAATAATGTGTGATTCTAATGCCTATTTTTAAAGTTTTATTAAATGTGACATGTGGTATATAATCCTTATGACTTTGTCACCAGTCAATGTAGAATCCACAGCTCATGTATTTTTCATGTTGAACTTTCATCTGTTTATGCAGTCCCTGATGCTTACTTTCATCAATAATCATGCAAATGCTAGAAAGTTTAGTTCAATATCACCATTACAAGATTTCTATAGTATAGCAAAGCATTATGTATTAATGATGTTGCTTTAATGGGCAAGGTGCTGCAGTTAAAACACTCATCATTTTCCAGTCACCTTGGGAAATGAGATGAACCAACTCAGAGCTACTTGCTTCACAGAACAAAATTTTAGACAGGTTCCAAAGATACATCTCTACCTCATTCAACAGTTGTAATATTATAATCTCCTAGAAATTAGGGACCCGGTATTCAAAATAAGCTGAGATTTCTAAGTTAGGCTCCTAAATTTTATTTATTTATTCAATTTTTTAGCCCATCCTCCCAGAAGATCTCAGAATGGGTTACAAGTTTACACACGTGAATATACAGTAGGTCAGTAATAAGGTAGAATGATAACATAAAAACATAACATAAAAATTGACTTCTAGACCGCATAACCTTGCAGATCTATGCAGTTTACAAAAGATTACATCTCCTTACAGCCGAGCAATCATCATGGAATTTAATTACCCCAATATCTAGAGAATAAGTAAGTTTTCAAACGTTTTCTAAATTCCAGATATGAGAAAGACATAAGAGATAGTTGTTTCAATTCTTTGTCCAAACTGATATGAAAGAATACGTTCATGAAATCTTTTGAACTTACAACCCTTCACTGATGGAAAAACAAAAATACGCATGAGCTTTACGTGAATGTTTTTTAGTAGCAAAAGAAAATGAATTAATAATATAAGCTGGAGATTGACCCAACAAGACTTTATAATAGACACAACCCAACTTAAAAATAATACGTGCCTCAACCGATAGCCAATGCAGTTCCCGATAAAAGGGAGTTAGATGGTCATATTTCTTCAAACCAAAAATAAGCCTGACTGCGATATTCTGTATAACTCGCAGCCTAGCTATGGTCTTTTGTGTTTCGGCCAAGTAAACGATGTTACAATAATCCAAATGGCCTAACATTAATGATCAATGACTGCTAATAATAACAGAACAGATTTAATGAATAGGCACAGTTAAAAATAAGCAATGAATTTGACCATGGCAGTTCTGTGCGGAACTGCTTTTATAGAATATGAGCTTAACTCTTCATCCTCACACCTAATTTAGCTGCAAGCCTTTATGCCAGCCAAAGGCATTTATAAGTACATTAACGTACTAGCGTATAAATGCTGGGCATGCCCCTGACCCACCCATGTCCATTCCATGGCAAGAAAACCCTTAAGAGTTGTGTGCTATAGAAATTAGGCATACTGTTTATAGAAAATGGGTGTAGATCGGTTCCATGTATAACTCCTAATTAGTGCCAATTTGCACATGTTAAGGCCAATTGAACTAACTGTTCATTCTTTCCAAAAATACTAGGACTAGGGGGCATGCGATGAAGCTACTAAGTAGTAGATTTAAAACAAACTGGAGAAAATATTTCTTCACACATTCAAATAAACTTTGGAATTCGTTGCCTGAGAATGTGGTGAAGTTTTAAAAAGTGGAATTTTAAAAAGGTTTGGATAATTTCCTAAAAGAGAAGTCCATAGGCCATTATTGAGATGGTTTGGGGAAATGTACTGCTTATTACTAGGGAAAGCAGCGTAAAATCAGTTTTACTACTTGGGATCTATTTCTCCCCAAGATATCTCATGTTTAAACTTGTTCTGTCTTATCGGTCAATCAGTCTGTGATTTCCCCTATAAATCTTGGATTTGATACTTTTTTATGTAAGCCACTTTGATATTGATAAAGCGGGATATCAAATTTGTAATAAACGGTACTTGGGACCTGGGTTGAGCAATGTTGGAAACAGGAAACTGGGCTTGATGGACCTTTGGTCTGTCCCAGTATGGCAATTTGTATGTTCTTATATGCAAAGAAACCTATTCTATAATACACATTCAATAATGTGTCTACCTTAGGGCACCTTATTTAGAATTGGGGAGCTAGTGTGGAAAAAAGTGCTAAACTCCTAACCTTTCCTCACACAAAATCAGCTTCTATTGCCAGCCACTGTTTATGCTCTTAAATTTAGAAGTTTAGTGAATTCTGAGTAAAACTTTAGACCAGGAGTGTCCAACCTTTTGGCATCCCTGGGCCGCACTGGCCGAAAAAAATGTTTCTGGGGCCGCGCAAACGCTGCAGCAAGACAGAGGAGGGAGCCGGCAAGACGGTAAACACCCGGGGACAGCAGAGGAAAACACTGCATCGCCCTCGACCAGGGCCGCACAAAATACTTCACGGGGCCGTAGGTTGGACACCCCTGCTTTAGACCTTTAGCCCTAGTAAATTTTCCAAAAGGCCAAAATAGAAGTAGTCTAGTGGTTAGGGCCGCAGCCTCAGCACCCTGAGGTTGCAGGTTCAAGTTCAGCACTGATCCTTGTGACCTGGGCAAATCACTTCCTATGGGCTTTGGTGTGTTTACTGCAGCAGCATCACTACCATAGCTTTGCAAAAGAAGCTCTAAGTTATTTGCATGTAATATTCTGAAGGCTGAACATGATTGAATTTTCTTTTCTTTATTTGCTGGCTTTGTTTTGTTGCTTGGAAATGGTCATTGTCTGTTTATGCTGTTTGGTCTTGCTACACTGAGAAAAGCACTAAGCCATGTGTTGTTGGTTTGCTTTAACACTGAAAGCACTAATTCTGGGTTTAAGTTAACCGTGGAATAGCTTCTTACCGCAGGCTGGCGAGGTAAATGCTCCGATGCTCATAGGAATTGTATGAGCATCGGAGCATTTACCTCGCCAGCCCGCTATAAGAAGTTCTTCCACAGTTTAATAAAAGGATTCCTAAGTTATTTGTGTTTGATATTCAGAGGACTGTTCTTGGTATGTTTGCAGTTGTATCTGTTTTGCTCACAATTTTTTTTTTTTTTAAAGAAGCACTTCCTGGTTTATTTTTTGCATTTTTTTTTTAACTGAATAAGAACTAAAATTTTTGGAGAAGCTGGACTAAAATATAAGTAGTACTGAGTTGATGTTTGGTTTTCTATGCAGAACCCAGCATGCCTCACAAGTTGTACTTTTATTGATATTCTTTCAATCAAAATAAAAGTTAGATTCTCCCCACCACCACACACACACATTATAAGCTTAACTTTTTATTTGCAATACCATAGGCCCTTAATATTGTATAAAATCATCTTTCTACTTTGACCATGGAGATGTAGGGGAAAAAAAAAATAAAACTGCAGGGACAGTCAGGGGACGAATGTGAAAATGCGGGGACAATGATAGGATGGGAGTGAATCTTTTTCCCTGCATCACGCTCTAGTTACTGAATGAATCAATGCTTGTGATGCTTGGATTATAGGAATGTTTATAGATGTTGTTTTTTTGTATGTCATGCAGTTCTGCAGTATATAAAGCCTGTTGATGAAAGTCTGCAATGACTCAACTTGTTCCTGGAGCTATTAAAAAGGCATACACAGTATAAGGATTTTCTTCACATCCAATTGTACTGTAATTTGACTTCAAGGTTAATTTTGCAAAATTTAGATCAGAGTGTTTAAATTAAAAAAATGGAATAAGTTAGACACATACTAAAGGTCAGAAAAAAAATAAATAATACATCTGTGATTTTACATAGGAGTGTCATATTCAGAAGCTTTAAGCCCCATTATAGAATATATCACAATATAACAATGTTATGGACCTTTTTGTCACAAATATTTTTTTAAAAATGACAATACAGAAAATCCTAGAATTCCACAATAAAGAGAAAAAAAAGCAAACAATGGAGATTTGAATTATATTATGTCCTTTTCTTGATAAAAATATGATTCTACTTTTGCATGGTGAATCACAGTAGATGATAAACAACAATTCCTACGATCCCTAGCAATAATTCATCAATAGGAGTGGATAAGACTAGCCCCAAAATTTTGATTTCATTAAATGATAAAGATAGCTATTTCCCAAGGATTTATGCTTGTATATCACCACTGAGCTAATCTTTGAGCATGGTATAGATGTTCAAATCTTTTCAATGTTTATAAGTTGGATGATTTTAGATCTCCATAAAAATGGAAACTAGAATAGTCTTTGATTAGTGTTTAGCATTTATAGCAGCTGACTCCATTTTAGGAAGCGTGCTGGAATAACATGTGTGGCCATCTTGTCCAGGCATAATGAAGAAAACTGTTCTAGAACTTAGGGCTCCTTATACAAAGGTGCGCTAGCGTTTTTAGTGCACACTATAGCGCACACTACCCCAAAACTACCGCCTGCTAAAGAGGAGGCGGTAGCAGCTAGCGCATACGGCATTTTAGTGTACACTATTCCGCGCGTTAAGGCCCTAACGCACCTTTGTAAAAGGAGGCCTTAATGTCAGAGCCACACATTTGGTAAGTACACAGTAGTACAGCTTTCTTCACCCCCTGGATTCAATGTTTTGACCTTTGTCAGGTACATGCTGCAGCCTGAGTCACAGGTTCACTAAGCATTTATTGTTTAAAAATTATTTTTCTTATAACACAAGGTGAAAGTGACAAAAACAAAACAGATATGAGACAAAAACAGCTATTGAACTATCCCCCCTTTTTACAAAACCACACAAGAGGCTTTTAGCGCCAGCTGGCGCTCTGAATGCTCCATGCTGCTCCGACAGTCATAGAGTTCCTATAAGCATCATAGCAGCGCAGAACATTCAGCGCACTGACTGGCATTAAAAACTTCTTGTGTGGTTTTATAAAGAGGGGGGGAGGGGTTATAATAATACTGTGTCAACAAGTTAACTCTGTGTGATCAGTTCAGAAAATTCGCAGAACAATATATAATCAAATACAAACAAATTAGCAACATGGAATAGTGCAGCAGTTAAAAGACAATTAGGGCTCCTTTTAATAAGGTGCGCTAATAGATATAGCACATACGAACAATTAGCACATGCTAAATGCTTAGAAGCCCATAGGAATAAAATTGACTTCTTAGCATTTAGCACTTGCAAATTATTAGTCACACTAAATCTGTGAATGCACCTTAGTAAAAGGATCCTTTAACTACTTCCCACCATGAGCAACATTTTAAGGAGAAGCAGTTTGTACTGAGGATTATTATTGTGCAAGGCTAGGAACTTCACAAAACATTTATGGGGTAATTCTATAGAGTACATTTTTTAGAATATTAGCATACAGTACATGTGCATGTACATGTGCATGTAGTTTGTAGATGGCTATACACATGGATTGTATCTGGGGTCAGAGTATGGTGGAACACACTATCATTCTTGTAATTTATAGACAACTTTAAGTTATGTGTGTATCACCAGAAATCAGGTGCAAGCATTTACACTAGCTCTATGTGCTCACACCTACGAGGGGCCAATGCAAAGTTCCAGCCCAATCAATACAAAGATGTGGAACCATGAAACTTACAAGTTATTCCATACTTTTCTTGACACTTTTCATTTCAATGATATGAAATGAAACAGAAAGTGTCAAGAAGTGTGGATTAACTTGTAAATCTCATGACTGCACATCATTCTCTTCTTGGCGGGGCTGAGAACTTTTCAGTGGCCCAAGTTCATATATGAGAATATACCCTGTTAAATTAGTATTCTATAAAGCAGTGATTCCCAACCCTGTCCTGGAGGAACACCAGGCCAATCGGGTTTTCAGGCTAGCCCTAATGAATATGCATGAGAGAGATTTGCATATGATGGAAGTGATAGGCATGCAAATTTGCTTCATGCATATTCATTAGGGCTAGCCTGAAAACCCAATTGGCCTGGTGTTCCTCCAGGACAGGGTTGGGAACCACTGCTATAAAGGATAAGAAGTGACTTCTGTCCTTATAGAATACTTACCTCTATACAAACACACTCTTATAGAATTGCCCTCCTAGAGAAGTATTTACTAAGCAGTGGGAAATAACACATTTTACTGTAGTGATATTTACTTTATGAGTCATTAACCTGATTCCTTTATAAAATATATGTCTAAGTTGTTTTTGAATTATTGTAAAATGTTTTGTATGTGTTATTTTATATATGTTATTTTGGAAACCACTGAGACTCTAGGCGGTATATAGATTTTTTAAATAAATAAATAAATATTGCTGCAGCCAGGATTCTATTCTTGGCTATAATAAAACAGAGCGTGGGCCCCCAAGTCAAGCTTACTATCTTTTAAAGGGATTGAAGGTAATGTCTTCTCCTGATGCCCCCCCCACCCACCAAACAAAGACCACCTGATCTACCCACAGATAACTCACCACCCCTAAAACAGATCCCCATTCCCAACCCCTGCCTACAGATAAGAATCCCCCTATTTCCCAAAAGATACTCCCAGATCTACCAGGGCTATCCTTGGTGTCTGGTGGTGGAAAAACTAGAGTGATTCCTAGTTGCACTATCCCAGTGGCACGAGGTAAGAGCTTTCAGGGATCTGATTGGATTACTGTAGAAGTAGGTGCAGCCTGGCCTCTTTATGGAGTGAGAGCTTGAGAGCATCTGTAGATGTTGGCGCCATTTTTTGTGAAATATGGAGTTGGATTGTACATGGTGGAAGTGAACCCCTGAAGCAGCTTTGGGTGAAACGGGAATTCCCTGTCAGGTAAAAGTGGACTCCTATGTTCCTGGTATTGTGGTGGATGTGTCTGGATTGACTGGTACCTAGACATTTGTATGGAACACATATTAGTGACCATTTTAATTTTTTCCACCGTATCAAGATTGCAAAGTGTGTATTTGTAATACTATATATGAAAATAATGCTCTCTATGATATGTGTGTTACCCACAAAAACTGATATAACTGGAATTTTGTGAGATGGAAATTATAAATCAAATATATATGAACAATGTTTGAAGTGAAGGTTTTTTTGTTGTTGTTTTTTACCTTTGAAGATCAATTGAGGTTTTTTTGCACTTAAATTTTTGCTTTATGTTGTATTTTTATGGGTCACTTCAAAACCTTGTGGAACACATTACTCCCTTACAAAAAATAGGCTAATGCTAGACCCAAAAACTGTTCAGTTTTCTGGAGTAGAATTCACTGAATCCCCTGAAAGCTCTTACCACATGCCCCTGGGATAGTTTTACGATCTTTAGAACAGACCGGCACATCCGGTAATCTGATTCCGGAAGCGACGTAAGATGCCCTGAATGAAGCTTCAGGGAAGGATCATTTATGATCCTTGAAAAAAAGCTGAATTCCCTCACCGAGGCCGGCACTTTGGCTAGTGTTAATAAGTAACCTCTCTGGTCCTGATGAAGCTCTCTTGCTACAATTGAGAGCAAAATGGAGATCTTCCGTCGTTGTGCTCAGAGGGCCGGGCATAAGTATGCATACCTGAGCTAAGTACCATTATGGTTACATTATAAAATTGAAATAAGGTAAAAAAATTAACTTAAGAAGTTGAATTATCAACAATGATATAAAAAGTAAATGGGGCAAAAAGAAAAAGAAAATTTCCACATACATTAAATTGAATATTAAAAAGACGTATGGACTGATGATAGTTCGCAAAATAGTTATGAGCCGATACAAATTCTACTAGCTCATAACTGCATGCACTTGAGATCCTAAGCCATTAATTCAATTTAATTTGATTTAAATATATGAGTTTTTGGGTCTAGCATTAGCCTATTTTTTGAAAGGGAGTATTTTTATGGGTGACAGAAATGATGAGAGGTGTTTCATGTAGTAGTCAGTGGGGCATGTTTTTCTAATAAGTGTGATTCAGTGAATCCCCAGCTCTACAGTCCTGTTTTTTATTTTTATTTTTGTTTACTTTTTGCTTGATGCAGTTTCATTTGTTGAGTATGCAGCCTGATCAACCAGTCAATTTACATCAAACAGACAAACAAAAAAAAAGTAGGGCTCTTGGGCTGGGGATTCTCCGAACTTCTTGAAAGCCTGATAGTACTGATCTGAATTTGATTGGCTGAGCAGTCTGTTGCTTGTTCAACCAATCAAATTCAGAGCAGTGCCCTCAAGGTCTTTAGGGGGTGGGGCAAATTCCCTGAAGCCCCTGACCACATGTCACTGCTCTATCCTATAGGTTGCTGACATCAAAAAGGTTTCTTTACCCCTAACAATAGTGCTATTGTACATCTCCTAGGGTTTAAGCTGCTTGTGGCTTTCATAGAGAAAAAAAATCTAGTGTGCAGCTGGCATTATTATCTATGAAAAACACAGCTTGCAAAGATAAATGCAAACTATATTATTTGACTTCTATAATAAGCTGTTTTGTATGCATTTGCATGCATTATACAGTGATTTAGCTAATGTTGTTATGCCAATATGCATGATAAGGACAAATGAAGAAATGTAGAAGGATCCTTAGTGGTATAGAATGAGTATAAGTGAATCTTTTTTTTTTTTTTTTAACTCTTTCAAAAATTACAAAAACTAGGGCCACAATGAAGTTACATGGAAATGCATACTTTTTTTTAAATGTCTATTAATTTTTGTATGAATATTTTGTAAACCAAAAAACCTCAGACTGGAGGTACTGAAGAAAAAATCAAAAAAATCAAAAACACTCCAGTAAACTTAAATTGCTGGGAATAACTAACTGCCTTTAAGTTTCTACCCTTGCCTGCCAGACTTTCTTAAGTAGGGGACAGACCTCTAAAGCCACAGGCCAAACGTTGTACCGAAGCTATGGGTAGCCTCCTCAAACTTCTGACATTGACCACTTCATTTTAGTTTTCTTATCTCTTTTTATATATTGTTTTACTTGTTTTCTTTTCTTCTCCACTTTAAGACTTTTACTCTTAGATATCATTTCATTTAAGTCTTGAAGCACTGACAATTCAATAACATATATA
This sequence comes from Geotrypetes seraphini, assembly GCF_902459505.1. Lineage (NCBI taxonomy): Eukaryota > Metazoa > Chordata > Amphibia > Gymnophiona > Dermophiidae > Geotrypetes > Geotrypetes seraphini. The sequence continues at coordinate 95,204,122 of NC_047085.1, read as the reverse complement.
TGACATAGCAAGCTAAAGGTTTCTTATCTTATCTCTAGTTGATCTGCCACTTGCTTTAGGTCTCTTCACTTCCTTCACTCCAATTGTGTGCAGGTCAAAATGAAAGCGTGAAATCCTCCCGGCTGTAAATCTGCCAACGTTGGCTAGCGTTTTATGAATAACTCATTTCATCAGGGCTTTGCACACACAAAACAAATCCAAGATTTAGAGAAAATCCTCTTTTCATTTGCACAAATCAAGATACACTACAATACCTGGACGCTATTCTTCTTTCTGGTCAGAATTCAAATGGCATCCCAGCATCTCTTTAAATGTAAAAGCCCAGAACCTGTCATGTGTACTGCATCACATGATCAGATCCAACGGACTTGATTCGCTACTCCCATCTGTTGCAAGGGTACCTACAAATCCCATACTACCCTGCAACTTAAAAGGATACAGCTTAAATTCCCACTTCACACTTTGGATCAAACTAGTAAAAGTAAATCCAAACAATGGATGTATTTAGCACATTTGGTTGTAATGTTTTGAGCTTAAAAATCCAGCATTGTTCCCGCTGCAGGAATCTGAGCTTCCTATTCCCACCACGCTGATCAGCTGGAATATGGGAATAGACTTAGTAGATAAGGACAGGTTGTTCACCCTCTCCAAGGTAGGGAGAATGAGAGGGCACTCTTTAAAGTTGAAAAGGGATAGATTCCGTACAAATTTAAGGAAGTTCTTCTTCACCCAGAGAGTGGTGGAAAACTAGAACGCTCTCCTGGCGGCTGTCATAGGGGAAAACACCCTCCAGGGATTCAAAACAACGTTAGATAAGTTCCTACTGAACAAGGACATACACTGGTAGAGCTAGTATCAGTTAGGGCACTGTTCTTTGACCAAAAGGGTCGCCGTGTGAGCGGACTGCTGGGCATGATGGACCACTGGTCTAAACCAACAGCGGCATTTCTTACGTTCTTACTACAAAGGATTTTTTGTGTGAGCAGAGCCTTAATGAAATGAGTTATTCATGAAACACTGGCCAACGTTGGCACATTTACAGCTGGGAGGAGTTCCCGCTTCCATTTTGACCTGCACGCAATTGGAGTAAATGGTCAGAATAGAAACAGGCAGTGAAAATTTTCTTTTATTGAACCTCATATATGTAACCATTATTCCAAACATAACATAACATAAATTATGTCTAAATTGTCATGACATTAGAAGTACATATGGAGTAGTTGCAGGTGATGCTTGGGACAGTCCTGATTGTGTTAGTTTGGTTTTATGTGTTTTTTGAATAGAAGGGTTTTTATTTATTTTTTGAAAGTTTTGTAGTCTGCGGTCGAAGTCAATAGGTTGTAGAGTTGGAGGTCGAGAGTTGCAGCTCGAATGGCTAGGAGGTTGTTGAACAGTTTTTGGTTGGAGGGTGTGTGAATGGTGCGTGAGTTCTCCTATGTCTAGTTGAGGTGGATTTAATTAGTCGATTGTTCCAATAGGCTGGGCTGTCTCCGTTTATTGCTTTAAATAGTAGGCAGGAAAATTGGAAGTGGTTAGTAGGGATAGTGGAGCATATCTGGAGACTGAGTAAGAAGGTTAAAACAACAAACTTAAAAGCAACTTAGAATTCTCTTCCATTTTTGTTCCCATTATAAAAAAACACTGATAAGTTCCCAGGAAAAAAATACATTAAAATAAGAAGTGAAAACAAAGGCCCCTACAGATGAGAACATAACATAAGAATAGCCTAACTGGGTCACACCAATGGTCCATCATGCCCAGTAGCCCATTCTTATGGTAGCCAATAGTGCTGCCCGATTCAGAGAAAAATATTTCATTCGATTCGATTCACCCTGTTGAATCGATTTTTCGATTCGATTCACTGTTAATGACACCGCTTTTTAAGTTTAAACAAAGTACAACAATAAATTTCACAACAACAATAAATTTCACAAAGTACTTAAAAAAAAAATTACATTTTTCCATTAAAGCAGTTCTGGAGACATTTGCTTGAACAGTCTTTTTTCCCAGTCCATAAGCAAGCAATATGAAAAAGATTTCCTTAATTATCTACTCAAACATTTTTGCTATTTACTTTCATTGTACCTAGATTATTATTCAGTAGAAAAAATTTAGTTTGTTCAATCAAGCAAAACATTCACTCATAGAAGTCCATGTCCACACAGGATTTGATTGAACAAACCAAATTTTTTCTACTGAATAATAGTTTAGGTATACTGAATAGCAAAAATGTTAAAGCCACACAGAAAAGCAGTAAAAGTCAATAGGTTCTCCAGGTGGGAACAACCTGATGTCTCAGCACTTGAGGAAAAGACCACGTAATAATGTTTATAAGATAAATCATATAAATGATTATACTGAAGCAGGGTGTCCTCAGCGTGAGAGGTAAGCGAGAGGAGAGAATTCTCCAGCGCTTTACACAATAAGGCACAGGTTAATCACCCTCTGCCTGCAGTGCACACCATCATAGGACACCTCAGGTGTGCTCAAATTAATCAATGTGATAAATTAAACAGTGATAAACAATTGGTCAATCACAAGAGTGCAAGATCAAACAGGTTGTTCCCACTCAGAGAACCTATTGACTTTACTACTTTTCTGTGTGAGTAGATAATTAAGCAAATTTCTGATAGCCTACAGAACTGATTCTCACCTTCCATCCCCAGCCCCCAAGACTTACCAGACCCCCCCTGCCGATGTATTTACTTACTGCCTGAACTGGATATTAAATAGTGGGGAAGAGAGGAGAAATGCGGGGAAAGAGCCAGCCAAAACTAGTATTTGTTGCTGCTGAGTGCCGAGGTCTGCTGCACGAGGTCCGCTCACTCGCCGCTTGACTCTCCCACTCCTTTCGTTTCTTCCGATGTAATTTACTGTTTCGCAAAACCGGAAGTTACATTAGTTGGGAAGAGTTCGGCGGCATGAAATAGTCCGAACTCGTCGATTCACCTGATTCGAATCGGTGAACCGATTCGAATCGTGAATCGGGCAGCACTAGTAGCCAATCCAGGTCACTAGTACTTGGTGAAAACCCAAAGAGTAGCAACATTCCATGCTACCAATCCAGGGCAAGCAGATGCTTTCCCCATGTCTTAATAACAGACAATGGACTTTTCCTCCAGGAATTTGTCCAAACCTTTCTTAAAACCAGCTACGCTATCTACTTTTAACATAACTTCTGGCTACTTCATTTTTAAGCTTAGATCTTTACTTCCAAACAGAGACCTTGCTAGATGTCAAATACAGCACAAGGTAACTTCACACGGACTTAACTGTGCAGGAAATGAATCTCCTCATACACCCACCATATAGTGCAAAAATGTGCAAAGGTCTGTTTTTTTCTTTCGATCACTACATAGCCTAATGCCACACAAGCAGCGCTGTTACAAACATATTCTGAAGGTCAATGCTAAGGTTGACAAAGTTTCCTTCCTTGGACCAGAAGGAGATACTGACAAATCACTGGAAGAGATTCTAAAACAATTACCCAGAAATAACAGCCAAAGACCCACTCAGTGTGTGAACCAGTTGAGTGGAGTGGACTAACTGGGGGTGGAAATGGGCCCAGAGTTTGCTCAGCAGAATTTCCCAGACTACCTCTTCTTCTCAACACACTGACATGCTACCACCACCACCAACACTAGGAACACCTCAACGAGTATGCCAGCAATGCTTATAAACTTTATAAAACACATTATTATATTTTCTTATAAAGCAAAAATAGAAAAGTTCCCATTCCAAGCTGTCTCATGTACACTTTTCAAATCTAACATATTGTAATCACAAAACAGAAAATAAAATTATTTTTTCTACCTTTTGTTCTCTGGTCAAAATTCAAATCTTGTTGGTCCCAGGCTCTTGTTGTCTTGCTTGCCACGGTCTCCTTTCTCCGTGCTAACCATCCGGTCTGCCATCTCTGTCCTCCCCTTCCGTTTCCCTTCCCTCTCCTGGAGATCTGGCATCTTTCCTTTTTTTTGTCTCCATCCACAGATTCACCTTTTCTCAACTCCCCACCACCCCAGGATCCACCATCTCTCCCTTTCTGTTCCCAACTATCCTCCTATCCAGTATCTCTATCCTACCTCCACACCATCCCCTGTTTCCAAGTTCTCTCCCTTTCTGTTCCTTCCCTCCCTAAATCCCATTATGCACCATCTCTCTCCCACTCCTCTGTTTTTAGACCCATTTTTTCTAACCCCCAAAGTCTGGCATATGTATGTATCTTTGAACCCCCCCCTTCCCTCTCTCCCTCTGTGTACTTTTACACCAGGACCCCCCTCCCCCGAAGGTCTGTCCCCCCTCCGAAGGGCTACACCCCACCCCTGAAGGCCTGCACCCCCCCGAAGGACTTTACCTCCCACCTGAAGGTCTGTCCTCCCCCCGAAGGCCTACACCCCACCCCTGAAGACCTGCACCCCACCGAAGGAATTTACCTCCCACCGAAGGTCTGTCCCCCTCTGAAGGCCTAAATCCCACCCCTGAAGGCCTGCACCCTCCCTGAAGGTCTGTCCCCCCCTGAAGGCCTGCACCCATCCCAAAGGCCTGTACCCAACCCGAATGCCTGCACCCACCCCGAAGGCCTGCACCCCCCTGAAGGCCTGCACCCCCCCCTGAAGGTCTGCACCCCCCTGGAGGCCTGCACCCCCCCGAAGGTCTGTACCTCCTGAAGGCCTGCACCCCCCCTGAAGGCCTGCACCCCCCCTGAAGGCCTGCACCCCCCCTGATGGCCTACACCCCCCAAAGGCCTGTACCCACCCCGAATGCCTGCACCCACCCCGACGGCCTGCACCCCCCCGAAGGCCTGCAACCCCCCTGAAGGCCTGCACCCCCCCGAAGGTCTGTACCTCCTGAAGGCCTGCACCCCCCCTGGCCTGCACCCCCTCACCCGAAGATCTGTCCCTCCCCTGAAAGCCTACACCCCCCCGAAGGTCTTTACCTCCCACCCAAAGGTCTGTCCCCCACTTAAGGCCTACACCTCCCTCTTAAGGCCTACACCCCACCCCTTAAGGCCTACACCCCCCCCCATCTAGTACTGTCTAATGCAATTAGGTACGGGTCAGGAGGCCAAGGTAGTCTGTCAAGAAAAAAAATGAGAAGGAGGTCTGGCCATCCTAGTCAAGGAAAAGCTAAACATATACATATACACACTGTAAACTCCCTACATGGACCTGCTCGCCTGCCAATTATCTGGTAACACACTAAAAGGTTCCATGACCTACCTACTCTGCTACATTTTGCCAGGGAAATGGAGCACTGCAAAACCAGAATTTAAAGGCTTTGTATTCTGAAACCCATTACCTTCAATGCACAACCTAATCCTAAGAGACCTTAACCTACACCTTGACGATCACTCCTCAATACAAGTAGAAAACCTCCTCTCATTTCTCAAAGTTCTATTCTACCAGGTTCTGGACCCCCAAACCACACACGAGAAAGGCAGATATAGCAGCCTACATGACAGAACAACTTACTACACCTGAAATCCACATCTCCAATGGAGCATGGAACTGCTCCCTCTGATCAAACCACTAAATGTACACCTTCAACATAAACTGGGCACAAGGTAAAACCAAACAAGAATCCCAAAGATTGACATACAAAACACACCAAACCATTGAACCCCCCCCCCCCCCCCATGTTCTGGACCAAAGCATATCCCAAGATCACAGTCTGCAATCCACAAGAATTCATAACCCATTGGCGCTCTCTGAGTGAAGCTATCCTAGATGAATTGGCTCCAATATACAGAAAGTACAGAATTAGCAGACAATCAGACAAGTGGTTCGACAATGAACTACTCTTATTCAAAAGACAATGCAGACACCTCAAAAGAGAATGGAGAAAGAAGAACCAGAAGCATACAAAAACATCTTGGAGAAGCCTAATCAAACAATACAAGGCTAAACTAAAGGAGAAACAAAAATAATTCTACTCCAAATAGGTAGGACAAGATGTCCAGGACACAAATAAAGCTATTCAAAATAGTCAAACCCTACCAAACCGTACCTTGCCACCACTGGAAACCAACCAACCTAAGCCACCTAACTAGCAGAATTCTTCAAAAACAAAATCACAACTGCCAGGATCACCTTCAACAGTACTCTAAGCCTCCTAGATGAGATAATATTCCGCCCCACTGATGGAAATTCAGCTGCAGCAAACAAAACATGGACCGACTTTCCAACTATACTATGGTCAGACCTAAACCGACTCTATAAAAAATACAGCCATGTAGCGTGCAACCTCAACAATTGTCCCCCTTACCTGCTAAAAATATCCACTCCTAAATTCCGAACACACCACAAGCTAATGCGTTACCTCTAATATCTTTTATCCTATGACCAGTACATAATCTTGTATCTTGACTGGTAATGTCCAGCAACCTTCTTTTGTAATACGCCTAGAACTGCAAGGGATTAGTGGAATAAATGTCACCAATGTAATGTAATTCTCCAAGGTTAGTGACCTCAAAAATGTGACTTTTTATATCAGACTAGTATTTTAGCCCGTTACATTAACGGGTGCTAGAATATATGTCTGTCTGTCTGTCTTTATTTCCGTCTCTCTCTCTCTGTCCTGCTGTCTTTCTTTCTGTCTGTCTCTGTCCCTGGCCCCCTTTGTCTGTCTGTCTTTCTGTGTCTCTCGATGTCCCTGTGTCTTTCTTCTTTTATTTCTGTCTCCCTTTCTCCCGCTGGCGGTAGAATATATGTCTGTGTTTCTTTCTGTTTGTCTCCATACTCTCATTCATCTTGTCATTTCCCTTTTGACCTCATAAACTTTCAGAATACCCACCACTTTCAGAATACCCCTCCCTCTCTCCACTGGTCAGGCTATATCTCCTTGTCCCTTTCTCTTCATCCCCTAGCATCTTCTTATCCCAGCTCTCTGCCCTCTCATGGATTCTTCTTTCCTCCATTTTCTGTTGCTCTTCTTCCTTCCCCCCTTGATGCTGAACAATAAGATGGAGGGAAAAAAAAGAGATGCTGCATCTCTCTCCCCTTTCCACCCCCAGACCTAACATTTCTCCCTCCCTTCCATCTCTAGGTCTAACTTCCCTCCCCCAGGTCCACCATCTCTCCCCAATAGTCCTCCCTTCAAGTATCTCTTTCCCCAGATCCAGCTTCTCTCCCTTCAGACCATTACCTACCATCTCTCTCCCTCTCCTCTGTTCCTGGCCCCATAAGCTGTCCCCCATGACCAACCAACCAACCAACCCAGTCTGGCACTTCTTTTAATACTCTCCCCCTTTGTACTTGATAAAAATTAAAAAAAATTAATCCAGGGAATTTCCTAGGCCCAACATATTCTCCCTCTTCTATCCATTCCATTTCGATATTGCCTTCACCTTCTGTCTCGCTGAAAAATCCTCAGCTGTGGCCTCAGCTGTGATTCAGGAACGTTGGCCGTGGCTCCCCTTCCTGCTTTCAATCTGCCACGGTTCTCCCCGCCCTCCCCCCGGTGGAATATTTCTTTTAAGTTCAATGTATTTATTGCGTTTTTCAGAAAACATAAAATAAAAGAATACATGACAGAGTCATTAACTGCAATAACAAGTCAATATCCACAGCAGAAAACAGTAACAAACATGAATAAACAAATGACAGTCAGCGTATCACATAAGAAATGCCATTACTAATAAGTGTACAGGTACAAATTGAGTACATGGTAAAATCACAAGCAAGTTTCAAGTATTAGATAATGTTTCACAATACATGGTTATGGGGAGCCACTCATCATCAAGAGAAGTAAGTGCACCATGTTTTTCCGCAAAATATCTCTCATAACGACATATTAAACAAACATTATTCCACCACAAAGAATATGACAGATTATCAGCATTTTTCCAGTTGGTAAGAATTAATTTTATAGCTATCAAAACCAAGCATCTTAACAATTTGGCATAGGCCTCATCAATCCTAGTTTTAAGACCAAAACTACCATAAATGATAATCGCTAAAGTGAGAGGTTCTTGGATATTAAAGATTTTAGAAATAGTGCTCCAAATCTGCAACCAAAATGTATGAATAGGAGGGCAGAAAAAGATCATATGATCAAGCGTACCTTTATGCTGCTTACAAGACCAGCACCAAGTAACTTCTGAATTGGGCAATTTTGCTAGTTTTGACGGGGTCCAAAACACTCTGTGATACAGGAAAAATCCTGTTTGAACAATAGATGATGAATGCAACGAAGAGAACACTTCTTTCCATATCTTCGGCCATATTCTAGGAGAGAGAGAGAGACATCAATATCCTTGGACCAAGCATCCCAGAGACCCACCGATGAGTCAAGTTTATGATCGAGAAGTAAAGAGTACCAGGCAGCAGCTTGACCTTTAGATTTAATCGACATAAGTTCATATAATCTCAAAATAGATGGTTTGGCAGAGTTGAGGGTATCCCAGTCATAACCAGCTTTAATAGCATGACAAAGTTGCATCCATCTGTAGTAATGGGTAGGAGACAAATGGTAAGTTTCACGTAAAGAATCAAAGGAGATCCAAGAGCTGTCAGAATATAAGTGTGTGATGAAAGAAATGCCAGCTCTCTTCCATGAGGGCCAATTGATAACTTTACCTTGTATCCTGATTTTAGAATTGTTCCAGATATAAATTAGGAGAGTGTCCGACCATTTAGTTTTTGAAGTCTTATCAAGGTTCTTAATGGCATGTTTAGTAGAACGTATTGGTTCAAGGTGTTGATTAGAAGTAGGTTCAGTGAAGGTAGAATAGAAAAGTTCAGTGATATCCTCTGCGGAGGTCTCCAGTGTAGTCCAAGTGGGAGCTTCGAAAGAAGAGGACTGCGACAGCCATTGTGAGCTTTGTCGTAATATCATAGCTGAATGATATTCATAAAAACTCGGAAATTTGACACCCCCTTCTAGTTTATCCTTTTTCAGTTTTTGCAAACTTATTCTGGGAGTAGAGTTGTTCCACAGGAATTTAATGAGTAAGGATTCAATACGTTTATAGGTAGTACTAGGAAAATAAACTGGTATCATACTTAAAGTATAATTTACCACTGGTGTGATCATCATCTTAATCGTATCAAGACGACCCCACCACGATAAGCGGAGTGGTGACCAACGATTGGTAAGTTGCGTAACTGTAGAAATTAACTGATCAGAGTTCATACTCAGAGTGTCAGCAATAGTCGGAGCATAGTACACACCCAAATATTTGAGCTTTAATCCTGTCCATTGCAGTCCAAGTTGTTGTACAGTTGTATATGATTCCGGTGTATTCAGTGGCATAACTTCCGTTTTAGATACATTCAACTTGTAACCAGATATTGAAGAATAGTCCTTAATGGTATTCAGAACATTGGCGATTGAAACAGCAGACACATAAAGTAGCACGTCATCAGCACAGGCCGATAGTTTTACCTCATGCTCACCATACTGGATCCCCTTAATGCTCTTATGAGTTTTCAATGCAATGAGAAGTGGTTCCAAAGCTAAGTTGAACAAGAGGGGAGACAGTGGGCAACCCTGACGCGTACCTCTTCTAGGCGAGAAGGATGAAGAAAACAGACCATTAATGTAAATCTTCGTTCTCGGAGATGAGTATAAAACACGCAGCATTTTCAAAAACTCCTCATGAAATCCAAACCATCTCATGACTCGAAAAAGGTAAAACCATTCTATCCTATCGAAGGCTTTCTCCGCATCAAGACTCATTGCTACCACAGGTTCAGTCATAGTCTCAGCTTTTGCAATAACATTAATAAATGTATGCGCATTATCAGATGACAATCTGTTTGTAAGGAAGCCATTCTGATCTCTGGAGATGAGTTTATTAAGGACCGGCTGAAGCCTAGAAGCTAAAAGTTTAGCAAAAATTTTCACATCAGTATTGATCATCGACAATGGTCTGTAATTTCCATCCTGCATAGGGTTTTTGTTAGGTTTAGGCAGAACTATTATCGTGGCTTCAGTAAAAGATCCACTGACATCACCAGATGTAATGAGATAATTGAACAAAGCCAATAGATGAGGTAATAAGACTTCATGGAAAGTAGAATAGAATTCAGCTGTAAGACCATCAGGCCCGGGAGTTTTGGCTTTTGCCATGGACAAAATAGATGTAAATAGTTCATCCACAGTGAGGGGTTGGCATAAGAATTCGTTATCAATGTCATTCACGCAAGGATGAGAAAGTTCTGATAGAAAAGCATCCACATTCCCCTCAGAGACCATCTCAGATGTATATAACTTCTCATAAAATGAATGAAATGTGGAGAGAATGTCCTTAGGGTCTTTAAGCACAGTAGAATCATCCGACTGTATTGCCTTGATATTCGTTTTATCCTGTTTGGCTTTAAGATAATTGGCTAGACTGTGACCACACTTATTCGATTCCGTATAGTATGTGGCCGAACGAATAAAAACTTGGTTAGCGGCAGTCTTGCTCAAAGCCACATTGTATGAATATCGTAAGGATTGCAATTGACCCAGAGTAACCATATTAGAGGGGGATGTAGAGTGTAGTGCTTCTAACCTTTTTATTTCACATTCCAGTTTTTTAGTCTCAGCTGAATCCTTCTTTTTCATCGAGGCTGCATACAAAATGATCATACCACGAACAAACGCCTTAAAGGCATCCCAGATGTAAGGCCAACTTGTTTCAGAGGAGTTGTTATGTGTAAAGTACTCAGTGATAGCAGCAGAAATATATGATCTGAAGTTCTCGTCCTGAAGGAGTAAATTATTCAATCTCCACTGTCGTACAGGGGGAGTAACCCCAATGTCAGTGAGATGAAGTTGTACTGCCGCGTGGTCTGAGAGACTACCGTATTTTCACGTAGATAACGCGCACCCGTGTAAAACGCGCACATGGGTATAGCGTGCGGAAAACACAAATTTATGTAAATAAATTTTTATATACCGAGCTCACGGGTATACCGCGCATGCCGCCCCGACTCTCCTCTGGCTGCCCCGACTCTCCTCTGGCTGCCCCGACTCTCCGTTCGCTGCCCCGACTCTCCTCTGGCTGCCCTGACTCTCCTCTGGCTGCCCCGACTCTCCGTTCACCTGCCCCGACTTTCTGTTCGCTGCCCCAACTCTCCTCTGGTTGCCCCGACTCTCCGTTCACCCGCCCCGACTTTCCGTTCACTGCCCCGACTCTCCTCTGGCTGCCCTGACTTTCCGTTCGCTGCCCCGACTCTCCGTTCGCTGCCCCGACTCTCCGTTCGCTGCCCCGCCCTGCTCCCAGCTCTGTAAGCATGTGCAATGGTCTGAGCATGCTTGCCGCTTAGTTTTCTGCGCCGGGTTGGGGGCGCGCTTTTGATCTGTCACCAAGGCGGTTTTTCTGGCGGTGTGCTTTTCACCACGTGGCTGTGGCCCCCCTCTATCTGGCCTTGTAATTTGCCCAGTGAATACTATTTTGACTATACAACAGCATCTCAGCCTTTGGGTAAGCCTATAAAAGATTAATGCTGCATGCAGAGTCCACATTTTAATTTGATGTCTTCAGATTGGTATTCTGCATTTATCTACCCGGTAGTAGAGTTTATCAATTAAATTTAAATTTACCGCCATAATGGCAGGAATGAGACGAAAGTCATATACAGCGGACTTTAAGCTTCAAGTCGTTGCGAAAGCTGAGGAAATAGGCAACCGGGCCGCTGCGAGAGAGTTTGATGTTGGAGAAACATCGGTGCGTGAATGGAGAAAAGATAAGAAGGAACTGGAGAAATGCAATCCGCGAAAACGGGCACATCGTGGGGCTAAACCAAAATGGCCTCAGCTGGAGGATGACTTGAAGCAGTGGATTCTGGCGAGAAGGGAGCAAAATCAATCAGTCTCTACTGTTGCGATTCAGATGAAGGCAAAACTACTTGCCAATGAAAGAGGAATACTCGACTTCAAAGCTGGCTTCACATGGATCTCAAAATTTATGAAAAGGAACGGACTATCAGTTAGAATGAGAACAACTGTTGGCCAGTGACTTCTAGATGACTTGCAGCAAAAATTGATTGATTTCCGTGACTTTGTCGCCAAAGAAATATCTGAACTTGGCATCACTGCAAAGGACGTCATCAACATGGATGAAATTCCAATGGCATTCGACATTCCAGTGACAAGAACCATAGCCCCCACAGGTACTAAATCTATTGCCATCACCACAACTGGGCATGAAAGAACGTGTTTTACAGTCGTTCTTGGTTGCTCAGCTAGCGGGGTTAAGTTAAAGCCCATGCTCATTTTCAAAAGGGTCCCGTGAAAAGCTGCCCACCAGTGTGGTTGTGCACTGCAACAAGAAGGGATGGATGGACTGCGACGTAATGAGATTGTGGGTAGATAAATGCTTTAGGGCAAGACAGGGTGGATTCTTTGCAAAAAAATCCTTGTTAATTTTTGATGCCATGGCTGCCCACAAAGAAAAAAATGTTCAGGCCTACATTAATTCTACTCGTGCCCACATCGCTGTGATACCTGGAGGCCTGACGTGTAAGCTGCAACCACTTGACATCGCAGTGAATCATCCATTCAAGAAAGGAGTGGGAGGAGTGAATCATCCATTCATTAGAAAGGAGTGGGAGGAGTGGATGCAGAGCGGCATGCACGAGTACACACCCGCGGGGCGGCTGAAGCTGGCAACTTTCACAGAAGTCTGCAAGTGGGTGGCTTCAGCATGGGACAAAATAACACCAGATACCATTCGAAACGGATTTAGAAAAGCGGGCATTGTTTATGAAACCAATGACACTACGGGTACTACCAGTGCAGCGGAAGGAGGCAACAACATGGATATCAGCGATGATGATGACGATATTACTTCGGAAATAAATGAGGATCGTCTGCAGGCCGTGCTCACTTTATTTAATGACGATGATGACAATTCGGATTTTGATGGATTCAAGGATTCAGATGACTGTGATGATGATGACTGAATAATCCTGTAAACTTTGTTTATTTACAACTTTACCGTAATTACGGTAACTGTATTTAGATTATTTTGTCCTCGATACTTCGTTTGATCTACTGGTTAATGTTATAGTTTATAAGAATGAACATGTAATTTCTGTTCTTGTTGCTGAATTCATACTCACTAACTCTAGATTAAAAGTTATACGGTTGTTTATAAGAATGAACAGTTTTTTTCTTTTCACGTGTTTGGTTGGAGGGTGTGTGAATGGTGCGTGAGTTCTCCTATGTCTGGTTGAGGTGGATTGAATTACTGGTATTTAGCTGAAGAAATTATGGTAGTTAAATACCCCCCCCCCATTCCACACACATTACGGTAATTCTCTTCCATTTTTGTTCCCATTATAAAAAACACTGATAAGTTTCCAGAAAAAAATACATTAAAATAAGAAGTGAAAACAAAGGCCCCTACAGATGAGAACATAACATAAGAATAGCCTAACTGGGTCAGTCCAATGGTCCATCATGCCCAGTAGCCCATTCTCATGGTAGCCAATCCAGGTCACTAATACCTGGTCAAAACCCAAAGAATAGCAAACATTCCATGCTACGGATCCAGGGCAAGCAGATGCTTCCCCCATGTCTTAATAACAGACTATGGACTTTTCCTCCAGGAATTTGTCCAAACCTTTTTAAAACCAGCAACGCTATCTGCTTTTACCATAACTTAAATCTTTCCTTCCAAACAGAGACCTTGCTAGATGTCAAATACAGAAAGAACAAGGTAACTTCACAAGGACTTAGCTGTGCAGGAAATGTGAATCTCCTCATACACCCACCATATAGTGCAAAAATGTGCAAAGGTCTGGTTTTTTTTCGATCACTACATAGCCTAATGCCACACAAATATATTCTGAAGGTCAATGCTAAGGTTAACAAAGTTTCCTTCCTTGGACCACAAGGAGATACTGACAAACCACTAGAAGAGATCCCAAAACAACTACGCAGGCACAACACCACTCAGTGTGTGAACCAGTTCAGTGGAGTGGACCACGGTAACTGGGGGGTGGAAATGGACCCGGAGTTTTCTCAGCAGAATTTCCCAGAACATCTCTTCCTCTCAACACATTGACACGCTGGTGGGTTTATTTTATAGCTTTTTCACTCCCTTTGTTCTGCCTGTCCCCCCTTGAAGTCCTGTCCCCCCTTGAAGTCCTGCCTGTCCCCCCTTGAAGTCCTGTCCCCCCTTGAAGGTCTGCCTGTCCCCCCTTGAAGTCCTGTCCCCCCTTGAAGTCCTGCCTGTCCCCCCTTGAAGTCCTGTCCCCCCTTGATGTCCTGTCCCCCCTTGAAGTCCTGTCCCCCCTTGAAGGTCTGCCTGTCCCCCCTTGAAGTCCTGTCCCCCCTTGAAGTCCTGCCTGTCCCCCCTTGAAGTCCTGTCCCCCCTTGAAGTCCTGTCCCCATCCTGAAAGCCTGATGCCCCCCCCCCCGACACCCGATTCATCATCCGGAAGGACCGCTCGCACCCCCACCGCTCGCACTCCCACCCCGATGGACCGCTCGCACCTCCACAGCCTCCCCCCCTCCCCCATGGAGAAGCTGTCTACCTTGTTTCCGGATGCCAGTGAGCCCAGCTGCTTCCTCTGCCGGCGGTCCTGCCCCTTCTCTGAGCCCTGCGCTACGCTGCTTCCTCTTCCGGCGGTCCCGCCCTTTCTCTGATGTCAGAGAAAGGGCGGGACCGCTGGAAGAGGAAGCAGCGCAGCAGGGCTCAGAGAAGGGGCAGGACCGCCGGCAGAGGAAACAGCTGGGCTCACTGGCATCCGGAAACAAGGTAGACAGCTTCTCCATGGGGGAGGGGGGGAGACTGTGGGGGTGCGAGTGGTTCTTCGGGTGGGAGTGCGAGCGGTCCATCGGGGTGAGAGTGCGAGCGGTGGGGGTGCGAGCGGTCCTTCCAGATGATGAATCGGGCATCGGGCGGGGTGGGAACTATGTAAAAAAAATTTTATATACCGCGCTCACGCGTATACCGCGCAAGGTTATGCATAGTTTGTAAAAACACATATAACGCGCGCGTTATATGCGTGAAAATAAGGTAATTTCCTTAATAACTGAGGAATGAAGATAACGCACCAGAGATTGTCTCACAAGAAAGAAATCCAACCTCAAGTATGAATTATGCGGTGTCGAGAAAAAAGTATAATCTCTTTCAAGTGGATTGAGAATCCTCCAGGAGTCTACTAATTTGAATTGAGAAAGTAAGTCTTGCAGAGACAACCAGTTTTTGGATTTCTTATATGGTAGAGAGGATTTCCTGTCCAACAACGGATCTTGAATTACATTAAAGTCTCCACCCATAATCCAATGACAATCTCTGTGCAGATTTAAAATGTCCGCCAGATCAACAAAGAAGCTAGGATCATCGAGATTTGGACCGTATATATTCAGTATCATAATTTTAACATT
This sequence comes from Geotrypetes seraphini, assembly GCF_902459505.1. Lineage (NCBI taxonomy): Eukaryota > Metazoa > Chordata > Amphibia > Gymnophiona > Dermophiidae > Geotrypetes > Geotrypetes seraphini. The sequence goes on along the minus strand of NC_047085.1, from coordinate 95,188,795 downwards.
AGCAACTTCCAAAATCACTTGTATCCACCTGCCATTAGAGTCTGTAAGGTGAGAAAGAATGGTTATATCTGATCTTTTCCTGATAAATAACATTACACCATTTTTTTTTGCCTAGGGCAGGAGAATACAGTACTGGATGAGCCCAAGAAAAGGACCATTTTTTGGCCTCTGGTTCTGATAGATGGGTCTACTGCAAGCATAAAATGTCAGCATGAAAAGCAGATATATAATTAGCAATTTTTTTCTGTATAATTGGGTTATTTAACCCCCTTCACATTAAATGTTAAGCACTGTAAAGGCATTGAAAAGCATATAAAGAGACATCAATGAGCTTGGTATCAATTTCCGACATAAGTAATAGCATATAACATCAAGATAGGCATTTTGGACTGTCATTGAGTAAACATGAACAAATAACAGGAAAAACTCATTAAAGAAGGAAGAAGTTAACCACGGGATGGTAAGTACATGGAGAGGGCCGAGGCACAGCACCCACGTAAGAACATGACTGTTACAGAAGAAAAGAACATACAAATGTTATCAGCATAACCAAAACACTGCTAAATGAGTGATAACAAGATTCATATAAAGAACAGACGTAAGTGATGAAGAAGATGTGGTATCACTGGAACCAGGTCAAGTATTGTCAATACTACTGAGTGCCAATTTTTCCAAGTAATCAGCTAACTCATCCGGTTTTGTAAAGTCTTTAGTGCAGTTGTTATGTGTGACCCTCAATTTGGCTGGATAAAGCATCCCAAACTTGGCACCAAGTTGCTTCAGGCGGGGCCGGTATTCCAAAAGCTGTTTACGAGCCTTGGCAGTCTGTTTGCAAAGATCAGGTACAAACAGGAGAGAGTGACCTTCATATTTAATTGGAGCTTGTAATCTGGCTTGTTGCATGATATGGAGGACTTGATTGTAGCGGAGCAAACGCACTATGATAGGATGGGGATATTTTCCAGGATCTCTGGGCTGTTGTGCTGGAACGCGATGCGCTCTTTCAATTTCGAAGGCATGTTGAAAATTCAGGGTAAGAATTTTGGGCAGATTATCTTCCAGAAATTTGATTATATCTCTCCCTTCCCTCACCTCCGGGAGGCCAAGTATTCTAAAATTGGACCACCGAGATCGATTGCTCTGGTCTTCCAACTCATTTTCCAGCATGGTGATACGTTTAGCTTGCCGTTGTAAAGTTTTAATATTTTCCGTGTTAACAGACGTGGCAGTCTCCGTAGCGTCCATGCGGGCATTTAAGTCATGCAGCTCAGCTTTAAATGTAGAGAGCTCGGTTAGTATTTCATCGGTGGCCGTTTTATTTTCCGCCATTAGGGAACGCAGAGAGCGCAGCTCCTCCAAAAGCGAGGCCGCAGTGATGTCATCTAGCTTTAAAGGAGGTTTAGAGGGGGAAACTGGCTCTAAACTGCGTCTCTTACCGGTTTTGCCGGTTGCCATAGTGTTCCCACACCCGATATTCGGCTCAGACAACGAGCAGCGTTATGAATAATGCTGAGATCGAGACTTTCATTTATTCTTACGCGGGAGCGACACACTCAGGCAACCATCGCCTCTGACGCTCACCAGCGCCCCTCCGAGTGGAATATTTCTGAATCGCTGCTGAGGCTGGTGGATTTTTCAGCAAAACAGAAGGCGAGGGCGACATCAGACCGGTCCCTTTCTTCCTATCTCCTTCCCTACTTCCCTGTGCAGCAGCCGCAGCATTCCCTCTCCCTCCATAAACCGCGAGAGGAGCCTGCACATGGACCTAACAGGCCGAGCCTCCAGCAGTCTAACTTCCCGGCGGCTCCTCTGACGATCGCCGCCTTCTCCGACGCAGGAGCGGCTCGTGAGAGGAGCCGCTGCAGCATCTCTGAAGTTGAAAAAAACTTCGACCCGTCTCCGTGCTCGGCTGCGGCGGGCTACAGCTGCGGCAGCCGACATCCGTTTTGACTTTTTTTTTTTTTTAGTTGAAAGACGCGGCGGTGGCTCCTCTCATGATCCCCACCTGCGTCAGAAGTCCGACGCAGGCGGGGATCATGAGAGTAGCCATCGCCGTGTCTTTCAAAGAACCGTAAGCCGCGCATGCGCACTTCCTATGTGTCGCTACAGCTCACGGAAAACCAGCGCACACATAGGAAATGCGCATGCGCGGTTTACCATTTTATTATATTAGATAAGTGATAAGGTTTATATATATATATATATATATATATAGGCCCCCTTTTACCAAGCTGTACTAGGGTATTTTATTGCCAGCTGCTGCAGTAAAAGCTCTGACGTTTATAGAATTCCTATGAGTGTTAGAGCTTATACCGCAGTGGCCAACAATAACCCCCCCCCCCAACATAGCTTTATAAAAGGGGACCATAATGATGAAGCTTCTATTATGTCATATGGTATAGAGGTTGGAGTTGAAAACCCATAGAAAAGGAATTTCAGTTTGCTGAGATTCATAAGACTATATTTTAAACACTTTAAGATACAAGTTTTTTGGTACAAAGTTAATGGTTAGCATATTAGTATAAATTATTCTAAATAAAACATATATAGTTTAAAAGCTAAGTACTCATTTTATGGTTATTGAACTTCTGTCAAATTAATATCAACCCATATAGCCTGTTCAAAAATCTTATGTAAGCAAAATGAAAAATCTTGCAGAAAAAAGGAACAGTTTTCAGGATTCCTTAAAAGAATGAAAAAATAGAAAAAATACTCCATACATTTCATCAAAAGTTTTAAGCATAGAAGCATGGAAGTTGCAGAGAGAAACACAAACTGCTATGTATGCAACTGAAATATTTTAGGTATTACTGATTTATATATGTAATTAATCAAACTAGTATTTCTAAGGGGATTACAGTTTTAATTTATGAATATATTTAAGTTCTTTATTATTTGAGGTATCATACTTATGAAACCTATTAATTATACAAAAGGTAGTGATCTTTATTTGACCCATGGAAGCAATATATTGAATGTGACATATTAAGAAATAGAAGAGGATGAAAGATAAAGAAAAATGGAATTAAAGTGAGATATTATGTATAAGTTATGAACTCTACCTAAAGCATACATTAATCTTAGGGATATAACTTGGAAGACTCTTAATTTTATTTATAGATTTATTTATTATATTAGATTTTCTCTTAATAAGCAAATTATCACATCATCTAACTGCTAATTTGGGCCCATCAGTCTTTTCGAGAAAAGTCTTTTACAAAGTATCATGAAGCAGGCAAGATACACATGATGAAGTAGTTGAAAATTAATGATAATGGTAATTCATGAAAGGTAAATGTTGTAATATTTAAACTCTGGAGAGGTGACTGTAATGTCCTTGAGGTCTTAATTCAATAGGCTTGACTAGAATTTGTTTATTGTTACTATTAGTATTTCTTTATGATCTACCTCAGGAATTGGAATAATGCCCCTTATAGGTATTTAGCAGCGGTAAGATGTTATTACATTCCATATAGGTAGACTCAGAAATCAAGAAACAACTATCTTGACCATAAGTTCAGTTATACTGTATGCCTCAATGAGGCCATTTTAGAAGAATCTACACATGGATTGTATACAGATGCAAATGGTGATTTTGGAAAGCTGTTATTTGTACATGTAAAAGTCCAGGACATGGCAATTTCAAGTGGGTATGGTTAGACATGGTTTGACTCAGCTAAAAAATCTACATTTCCTATTCTCAGTACAAAACATGGGGTCCTTTTACCAAGGCGCGTTAGCCGATGTAATGCACGCTAAACACTAACGCGTCCATCTAATATAATAAAAGCCTAAGCCGTGCATGTGCACTCCCATCGCATGTTCCGTTTTCCGTGCGCTGTAGGGCACCGCAGATAGGAGTGCGCATGCGCGCATAACACTCTCTCTCCTCCCCCAAGGCGGATGTCGGACACGGCGGCTCTCGGCCGTGCTGTTCTTCGGTCTGCCCTGCTCCTTACCTGAAGTCCTCTCTCCTCCCCCGAGGCGGATGTCGGACGCGGCAGCCGTCGGCCGTGCTGTTCTTCGGTCTGCCCTGCTCCTTGCCTTACTATATTTTTAAGTTGAAAGACGAGGCAGCGGCTCCTCTCAGGATCCCCACCTGCGTTGGAAGTCCGATGCAGTCGAGGATCTTGAGAGGAGCCGCCGCCGCCGCGTCTTTCAACTTAAAAATATACTAAGGCAAGGAGCAGGGCAGACCGATCTTCAAAATGGCCACAACTACAAAGTTAACATCCTGCTGTCGCGGACTATACCTTCCCTCTCTGCACATACTAACAACAAACATTCCGCGTTGCCATTTGCGATGAAATACAGGAGAGGATAAACAGTATGCGGTAGGTTGGTTATGGTTTGATATTTTGTATTTTGCTTATGAGGATATGCTAAGGGCTATTTTACAGCTGCTTTAAATTGTTCATGAGGCCAGTGACTAGACCAAGCAGGGGGAGCAGGAAGGAGGTGATGATGGACAGGGGGGAGGTAAAACAAAGGGAGAAGGGCTGCTGCTGGATAAGGTGAGCAGTGATGGGGTGGTGGAGGACACAGGGGAGGTAAAAGGAAGGGATAATGGACGGGGAGCAGGCAAGGGGTGGTTGTGGACAGCCAAGGAAAAAAAAAAGAAGAAAGAAAACACAGAAAGCGGCTAAGGAGAGAGAAAAAGAAATAAAGACAGACACAGATACATATATTCTAGCGCCCGTTAATGTAACGGGCTATAAGACTAGTAGAATATAATGGACATGTTAACATTTTGCGTGCGCTAAATCGGCTTGCGTGCCTTAGTAAAAGGACCCCCATGTGTATAATAAGAAATCTTTTGTATTTCTTCTGAGGAACTCAAAAGTGCAAACTACCATGATCCTTGGGATCTGAGGTCATCACCTGTGATTCAGAAGGCAATTATGTTGACTTTTGTAATGTCTACTACCACATCAACAAACCAGAAGAAAATATTATTTTGCTTCTTTCTTTTAGTTGCTCCTTTTATATATGCATCTTTTAAAAAACGCAGCAAGTACATATGCAAGTACCAACAAGTACACCTGTGAAATAGTTGCCTGCATGTTTACAAAATGAATATGGCAGAGGTACATCATGAAATACGCATGTACTCCTATTCATCATTATATGTATTTTATAATGACTCTACTGTATATTCAGTAGTGTCTTTTGTAAAATACAATGGAAATATGAATGTCCCAAAATGTAGAGCATCTATCTGCAATGAGGCTTCACTTTTTTTTTTAATTCACCTTTGTTCTTTGGCCTTGATAACTCAAACATACTATAACATTACAGGTGTCAATATTCAAAACATTTTATCCAGTTAACATCCATACTTTACTAGATAAGTCCTTCCTCCCAACATTTGATCAGATTTAAGCAGGCAGAAGAGGCTCTGGCCCGTTTAAAATGTTCCTGGCTGCCCAACTGCCAATATTCAGTGGCACTTAATTGGGCGGTATCACTGGATATTGACTCTGGATGCCCAATAAAAGCTGGGATGGTCAAAGGCAGTACAGGGGGCAACATTGAGGAGGAGCTGGCAGTTATGCGATCACAAGCATCCTCGTAGCTAAGCAGGCATAAGAACATAAGACTATCCTTACTGTGTCAGACAAATTGTCTATCTAGCTCAGTATCCTGTCTTCATGGAGGCCAATCTAAGTCACAAGTACCTAGCAAAATCCAAATAGTAGCAGCATTCCATGCCACCAAACTAGGGCAAGCAGTGGTTTTCCCCATGTTTGTCTCAACAGCAAAGTATGGATTTTTCCTCCAGGAACTTGTCCAAACCTTTTTTTAAAACCAGTTACAGGCAAATTTAGGACAGCTCAAAAGCTGTGCTAATTTGACCCACTTAATTAGACTGCTGCTGGCAGCAAATATTGTCTGATTCCTATATAAAATTGTTTTACACCCTAAAATCTCCTTCCTGCCCCTTGATGCAGTTGCCCAATGTACGGCAGTGGCCCAAAAAGCAAACAAGATGCTAGGAGTTATTAAACAAGGGATGGCTAACAAGACTAAGAATGTTATAATGCCTCTGTATCACTCCATGGTACAACCTCACCTGGAGTACTGCTTTCAGTTCTGGTCTCCTTATCTCAAAAAAGATATAGCAGCACTAGAAAAGGTTCAAAGAAGAGCAACCAAGATGATAAAGGGGATGAAACTCCTCTCGTATGAGGAAAGACTAAAATGGTTAGGACTCTTCAGCTTGGAAAAGAGATAGCTGAGGGGAGATATGATTGAAGTCTACAAAAACCTGAGTGGAGTAGAACGGGTATAAGTGGATCAATTTTTCACTGTCAGAAATTAAAAAAAGACTAGGGGACACTCAATAAACTTACAGGGAAATACTTTTAAAACCAATAGGAGGAAATATTTTTTCACTCAGAGAAGAGTTGAGCTCTGGAACCCATTGCCATAGGTACATTAGATAGATTGTAAGCCCATCAGGACAGAAAGGGAAAAATGCTTGAGTACCTGAATAAACCCATGCAAACCGTTCTGAGCTCTCCTAGGAGAATGATATAGAAAATTGAATAAATTAAAAAAAAAAAAGGTAAGAGTGGTAAGAGTGGATAGCATATCTGGTTTTCAGAAGGGTTTGGACAATTTCCTGGAGGAAAAGTCCATAGTGTGTTATTGAGAAAAACATGGGGCAATCCACTGCTTGCCCTAGATCAGTAGCATGGAATGTTGCTACTTTTTGTTTTTTGGCCAGGTACTAGTGACCTGGCAACCATGAGAACAGGCTACGGGCTTGATGGACCTTTGGTCTGACCCAGTAAGGCTATTCTTATGTTCTTGTATTCTTTCTTATATGTTCTTTTCCAATCTACCCAGCCCATGAGTCAAAGACTCCTCCCCCAGAAAGTCTCCTCAATCCTCAATTTCTTTGGTCTACAAAGGCCTCTTTAGGCTTTCCTAATACCAATTGTGATCCAGTGGGTGTAAGGGGACAGGAGTGAAGACCACTCATTCCTGTCCCTTGTGGTTGATTGAATTAAATAGCTGACTCGACCTTTTGTAGCAGCTTGCAATACTACACAAGTACAATGAGCCACCATGAGGTGTCACAGCATCCATTTTATTCAGGCAGCCATGAGCGGCAGAAGTGAGTAGGCTTCGTTCCTGCCTCGCTTGCCCCATTGGACCAACATGGATATGAGGTAGGCCCCAGGGAATAGTCTAGACTAGGGGAGTTGAAGGTTGGGTGAGTGTTCCAGGGAAGGGGTTGTGACTGTCTCAAGCTGGGGAAAGAGGTAAAGGAAGGAGGAGGCAGCTGCTTCAAGGGCAGGAAGCAGATCACGGGGGAGGTGGGTTAAAGAAATTATGTAGGTTATGGCTGACGTGCAGCAAGGGTCTGCATAACTGTCTTATGCGGACCACAGCTAAACATCAGCCAGGGCCCATATTAGCTCTGGCAACCAGTCTCACTTAAATTAGCCCCGCATACTCAGTGTCAGGGCCAACACATAGACTGGCACTGAATATAGAAACATAAGAATATAAGCATTGCCATACTGGGACAAATTGAAGGTCCATAAAGCCCAGTATCCTATTTCCAACAGTGACCAACCTGGCAAGATCCCAAAGAATAAAACATATTTTATGCTGTTTATGCTAGGAATAAGCAGTAGATTTCCCCACATCCATTTTAATAATGGCTTATAAACTTCTATTTTCTATTTCGCCGTACATGAAGAAGGACACGGTACTACTCGAAAGGGTCCAGATAAGAGCGACTAAAATGGTTAAGGGGATAGAGGAGTTGACATACAGTGAGAGATTGGAGAAGCTGGGCCTCTTCTCCTTTGAAAAGAGGAGACTGAGAGGGGACATGATCGAAACATTCAAAATACTGAAGGGAATAGACTTAGTAGAGAAAGACAGACTGTTCACCCTCTCCAAGGTAAGGAGAACAAGAGGACCCTCACTAAAGTTGAAAGGAGATAGATTCTGTACAAACTTAAGGAAATTCTTCTTCACCCAGAGAGTGGTAGAAAACTGGAACGCTCTCCGGAGTCTGTTATAGGGGAAAACACCCTCCAGGGTTTCAAGACAAAGTTGGACAAATTCATGCTAAACTGGTGAGACTGGACTCATTTGGAGCACTGGTCTTGACCTAGGAGAACCGCATGAGCAGACTGCTGGGCAGGATGAACCACTGGTCTGACCCAGCAGCGGCAATTCTTATGTTCGTATGTTCTTTCTAAAACCCTGCTAAGCTAATTGCTTTTACATTCTCCTGCAATGAATTCCAAAATATATTTACACATTGAGAGAAAAAATATTTTTGCCTGGCACTAATTCTTCCCTCAACTGTCAGTGTTTGTTTTTAACTCTTCCAGACTACTCAATGCATATCTAGACACTCCTGCTGCCAACACCCTCCCCCAACAGCAGAACAGATACCCATTCCCTCCATTGATGTCTAGTGACCCCCCACCCGATCCCCCTCCAACAGTGGGAGAGAAGCCCATTCCTTCCCACTGCCAAGCAATGCACCCCCCAACACCCCCCAGCTGCCTACTCCCTCCCACCACAACGCAACCCCCTCCAGTCATCAGAGCCACCTCTTCAAAATGGCAGGCCTTCCCCTTCCTGGTGCATTCTAAGATGCTCCAGGAAGGGGCCTGAGGCTCTGATTGTCCCAGGTAGTTTAAGGCCCCTCCTATGAGCCAATCAGCTCCTTAGGCACCAGGAAGGGTAAGGCCTGCCATTTTGAAGAGGCGGCTCTGTTGGTTGGAGGGAGTAGGCATCCCTCCGGCCAGTCATCGTAAGTAAGGTAAGGGGGAGGGGCGGGGGGTTATTAGAGGCATGAGGGGGTTGCGTTGTGTGCTTTCACACAACATATAATGACAGCGCTGAGTTCTTGAGGGCCAGATAAGTATCCTAGCACTCTGACGATATTATTTTCAGTGAAGGAATGTGTATTATATGAATGAATTGGACATTTTCTTACAGTTATTTAAGAGATTTTTACAACATATTTTTGAATAAAGTAGATTTTATATTAGGAAGGATGGGGATTAGAAATATATGATTACACCTGATGAGGATCAGTGAAGTGGGTACTGCAATAGCAGGAGCTATAAGAGACCCCATGATTTCTTTCCAATCAAAAGTCTGATGCTTCTACCTCATTTTTAATGTGGTGGTGAAGTCTATGAAGAATTCTTGAGGTTTTCTTCTAGACGGGGTTCATTTTGGGTTAATTCTCAAATGTGTCAATTTATATTCTTGAATGAAATAGTGGTTTACATATGGATTAGAACCATTTTTTTGATGCTCAACATTGATAAGAATGGAATACTGATACTACCTATGCTCTCTCTATAAAGGTATGATATTTCAGCTTTCTGGCTCTGTTATCCCCACCATTTCTTATACCTTCTGAACTTGTGGGGAGTAGTTATCCACATCCGTTATTCTGATTCAGCTCTGCTCAGCTCATATCCCCACATTCATTTGAGCTTACAAGTTTCATTCCCATTCATTAGATAACCTCTTAAAATGCATAACATTTCACCCAAGTGTTTATCCATCAATGCATAATTTGCATATGGAATTATCCCCCCCCCCCCGCACACTCAACCATGTAACTTTCATAAATTAGATGCAATCCTCCTATAGTCAGATAAGTGGCAGACAGAAACCCCTTATTAAGTTTCCTCAGAGGCTTACCTATGGGTTCAGCTAGACCCATAAGTCATTTTATATTAAATAAAATTGATATTGTTAGCTATTCTATGGTGAACTTTTATGACATTGTACAGCAACTTGTATTCCTTGAAAGGTGAGAAAACGTGTTGGTTTTATTAAATGTGAGTGTAGAAAATAAATTGTTTATATGAACCACCTGGCTTAATTAGAGTGCCAGTATTTCTGCTATGCAGTTCTGTTAGCATTTACCTGTGCTTAAAGTAATGTAAAAGTGAGCGATAATAGGGGTTGGTAATTTATATTATAATATGTAATATGTTACTATTGTATTTTCAGTTGATCATACATACAAAGCAGCCATGTCAAAGCAATCAAGTCATCCACAATGCATGTCAACAGTGAACACTTTGAGCCTGATTCTAGCAGAAACTGATTCAAATGAAGAAATGTAACAATTCAATGACGCAGTAGGGATATTAGTAACATTGAAGAAGACACAGACATTGAGCCAGATATTCTCACCAATTATGGAGGTTCAACTCCTTAAGCGAGTATGTCTTCCACACCTGCATCTATTACAATGCCGCACGCGCTAACCTCGCGCTATACCGAAAATACTAACTCCAGATCTATGGAGGTGTTAGCGTGTAGTACGCGCTAAAACCGCTAGCGTACCTTTGTAAAAGGAGCCCTAAGGGAGCCTTAAGGGAGCCCTAAGGAAGCCCTAAGCTGCGTTAGGGCTTTAACACATGGAATAGCGGCTTGCTACATTGCCGTGCATGCTAGACCTTAACACCAGCATTGAACTGGTGTTAGTTCCAGCCGCATAGTGTGCGGTATAGCACATGGTAATTTTCTGAGTGTGCTATAAACGCTAGCGCACCTTAGTAAAAGGAGCCCTAAGTGACTTGCCCAGGGTCACAAGAAGCAGTCCTGGGATTTGATCCCACAACCTTTGGGTGTAGAGGCAGCAACTGTACCACTCCCTCTGAGAGGTAAAGAGAGAGACCAGAGTGAAAAACTTGAAAGGTAGTTACAATAATCTTGAAAGCAACCTGGTATTGTATAGGTAGCACTTACCAATCATATTTATGAGATGCAAAGTGTTCCTGCATTAACTAGTCTGCATTAACAGTAGCTGGGTAATGCTTCCACACCCATTCCCCATCTATGATATACCCCCTCCTTAAAAAAGTTACCAAAAAAATGCATGATTAGAACATGCTGACAGGCAAATTAACACAAAATACTTTAACATAATTTTGTGGTAACTATTTTTTTCCAGTGTTAAGTGCTTGTTAGGAAGCTAGTATTGGAAATTAATATGAAGTGCCTAACTTCTTTCTCTTGAACTGACTCCTCTATTTACGCCCTATATGTTAGATGCTTAATAAAATAAGCACCTAAATTTAAGATACTTAGCAGGGGAGGGATTATATTTAGATAGTTCTAGTCACTCAAAAAAATGGCTGGAAGCAAATGAAAATACAAGTATCACTAGCAAAAACAAATGAAGAAATAGGATTTGCTAAATTTGAAACAAATTCCTCAAAGTTATGATTGGAGACTTAACTGTACCCACTAGAACTCTTTATTGACATTCCGTAAAATGGTAAAGACTCTCCTCTTCAACTAAAGGTCTCCCTCAGTCTACACCCCCCCTTAAACCCCACCTCTCTCTTCTCTCCCCTATTTAACTTCTCCTAAATTTCAGTATAGTCCTCTCTTAGTCTGTACTCTGATAAATTGTCTGTACTCTGAAAAATTGTCTGTAGCCTGATAAATACTGCACAATCTTGTATGTCCAAGCATCTAAACCTATTGCACATTTATTTGCCTAACTACTTCTACTGTGTATGTTTACTTGTAGACCGTTCTGAGCTACTGGGAGAACGGGATATAAATCTAAATAAATAAAATAATAAATAAAATAAAATAAATAGTAAGGAGTGATGTAGATAAATATAATATGAAATGAAGGAAGATTTGTTTAAAATAGAGAAAATAGATAAATAGCAGGTCCTTTTTACTAAAGATCAGTGCAAGATATCTGTGGAATGGACCATAGGAATAAAATTGGTTCCTATGACAGATAGCTTGCGTTATGAGCTTTTAGTAAAACAAAACAAAACAAAAAAATCCTAAAATAGTTTTGGTAAATAGCTGTAAAAAACCCAATTTTCTTGTGTGTCACTCATCATTTCACTTGAAAGAGGCATTAGAATGGTTGTTATAAAACTTGCTTTTATGGTTTATTTTATTTAATATACTTACCTATTTGTTAAATACCTTTCTATTCAATAACTCTGCTTCTTTGGAGTGTTTCTCTTCTGTTGTGCTTTTTTATTGAATTACTGTATTATTCTTCCCTCATCTTTCCTTTAACTATGTCATTATAATTGTTTGCTTATTCCTTTTCACAGTTACAACAGTTAGATTGTGAGTCCATTGGGATAGAGAGGGAAATTACTTAAAGTACCTGATTAGACTTTTGGCCATTGTTTAAGTCAAATTTTATTTGTTCTTGTAAACTACTTCAAAGCCAATGTGATGATTTAGCAGTATATAAACAGTGCATTAAATTAAATATATTGCCCTTCCTTAAACAATAACAGAGTGGTTCACATAATCTTCCCTCAGTCCACTTTGATAGCATATCCAAGATCTCTGGGAGGCCAGTATTCTTATGGTACGATTCAGTGATAGGTGATATCCTAAAAAAATATATTCAAAATCCATAAAAAAAGAGAATGTAACAACAGCTGTGAAACACTGGAAATTAGAATACGATAGCTGCCTGATCTGTTGCCTGTATTATTCCCTTGTGACTAAAGACTTAGGCAGAAATATGAGACACTGAGACATTCAAATGTGAAAACTTTTAGTAGATTTCTTGTGGGATTTGGGAGAAGAACATATACTTTTTCGAACATGGACCATGTAGACACTCTATATTGTATCTATAATAAGCAGCAGAGCTCCATCAAGTCATTCTTTGATTGTACCATAAGTGCACTCAGGCACTGTGAGTCACTCGTCATCAGAAGTTTCTGAAGTGGCCCTGTTCTTTCATACTTTGTTGACTGAAATATCATTGACAGAGAGACAACTCGCTAAAATAGATCTCTCAGAATTGATAAACTGAACTGAAGTCTGAGATATGAGCAGTGAAATGGGAACTGACTGATCTTGCTAAGAAGCTCAGGGACGAGATTGGAGAAATTGAGTAATGAGTGTCAGAACCGGAACATCAGGTGAATGAGCATGCAGAGACTAGTAAGCATATTATAAGCAAACTTGACAAGTTTGAAGCGGTGTGACAGAAGCTGAAAAGCATACATAATGACGGAAAACGAAGACTGTTTTCTTTTGTAGTCAAAGGGATTTTGTGATTTGGCCCTGTGGGAGATTTGTATTTTGAGAGTGATCAAATTCATCAAATTAACTGTGACTGAATTTTTTCTAGATGATTAACATCTCCCTTCATGCTCTTCTAGGTACAGTACTTGAAGTATGTGCAAGGTTGTGAAATAAACCAATATCTAAAGGAACTCTAATATAAGAATTTTGAAACAGTTAAGCTCTGCTCTAGGGTGGAGCACCAGATAATTATATCTGTATCCTCTAACCAGTAAAGATTATTTAAAAAGTTGATTTTCTAAAAAAATGATGTGCCAACTTTGAAAGTTAGGCTACTAAACTGGCACCTTTGAAAAAATTATTGGTCCTGAGTGACTACATTAGGATACTATGAGGGTTCTTCAAAAAGTTTCTGTACTTTCATATTTTCACGGGAAATGGTTGGGGTGGGAGAAGTAGTAAGAGGGCATGTCGTTAGAATATCATGTAACTAGTCAGTCAGGCAACAGGGTGATTATGTGGAAAAGTGATATAATTTGCTTTTGAGATAGTTAATAAATAGTGTTTAATAAAATAAAAGTGTGGAAACTTTTTGAAGGTCCTTCATAGTTTCTCTAGGCTCCAAAATCTAGAACAAAAAGCAGAGTAGAAGTGGAGGACAACTATACTGTATTATGTCCCTGAAGGTCACCTACTGTATATATACAGTAAAACCTTGATATGCGAGAATAATTCATTCTGAAAACATGGTTGTAATCCAAAGCTCTTATATATCAAAGCAGATTTCCTCATAAGAAATAAAGGAAACTCCACAACCCAAAAATTTTAATACAAAATACTGTATGTACTCGTATTGCAAGACCTTGCTTGTTTAGATCAGTCACTATACTCCTGCAGGGTCAGAGAGAGAGAGAAGAACCTTTGGCTCAGTTGTGATGATTAGAACATAAGAACATAAGAATAGCCTTACTGGGTCAGATCAATGGTCCATCGAGCCCAGTAGCCCGTTCTCACTGTGGCCAATCCAAGTCATTAGTACCTGGCCAAGACCCAACGTGTAGCAATATTCCATGCTACCGATACAGGCAAGCAGTGGCTTACCCCGTGCCTTTCTCAATAGCAGACTATGGACTTTTTCTTTTAGGAACTTGTCCAAACCTTTTTTAAAACCAGCTACGCTATCTGCTCTTAGCACATCCTCTGGCAACGCATTCCAGAGCTTAACTATTCTCTGAGTGAAAAAAATTTCCTCCAATTGGTTTTAGATTCAAACAGTTTTTATTGATGCAAATATCATCAAATACAATAAATATAGCATCAAAGGACATCAATAATGCATCAATTATTAATAAACATAATAAAAGACAAATTCCAATATCAATAAACCCCCACTTATCTATATGAGTTTGAACTATTACCATCCCTCTCCACACCCACCCCTTTCCACCCAATAGTACTCTCTACCCAATGATACTCTCTTTACTTGACTAAATAAAAATCTCAATTAAAAACAACAACTTAAAATCGCATTACAGTCCTTACGATGCAAAACTTGCAAATAAATACAGCATCAAAGGACATTAATGCATCAATTATTATTATACATAATAAAAGACAAATTCCAATATCATTAAACCCCCACATATCTATATGAATTTGAACCTTTACCATCCCTCTCCACACCCACCCCTTCACACCCAATAGTACTCTCTACCAGTGTTCCCTCTAAGGTGAGCGCATGAGCGATCGCTCACTATTTTCAGTGGCGTCGCTCATACGCTTTCCCCTGTCGCTCACTCGAGGGCGGGAGGAGGTGAGAGGAAGCGGCGGCGGCGGCCTGTATTTTAAAGTTAAAAGATGCAGCGGCGGCTCCTCTCAAGATCCCCGACTGCATCGAACTTCCGATGCAGGTGGGGATTCGTGAGAGGAGCCGCTGCCACGTCTTCAGTGTCCTTCAAGGGGGGGGCAGTCCGCCCCGGCTGTGCACCCGCCCTAAGGCTGCAGTCGGAGAGGAAGTTCGGGCCAGCCAATCGCTGCCTGGCTGGGCGGAACTTCCTCTCCGATGGCAGAATTCACTTCGGGGGAATGCTGGTCGGCCCGGTGGGAAGCAGAGAGAGCTTCGGGCAGCCGCGGCGGTGGCTTTGGGGCCTGTTTCCCCCGATGGTGGCAGCAGTGGCTTTGTGGAGGGTAGGAAGAAAGAAAGGGAGCAGGGAGACAGAAGGGAAACAGAAAAAAAGAAAGGGGGCATCAAGAGAGAAAAAAGAAAGAAAGAGCAGGGAGAGAGGAAGAAAAAGTTGGGGGAGGGAATGAGATCTGGAGGAGAGGAAGCATACAGGCTAAAAGAAGGGAAGAAAGATTGGATGCACAGTCAGAAGATGAAAGTGCAACCAGAGACTCATGAAATCACCAGACAAGGTAGGAAAAATGATTTTATTTTAAATTTAGTGATCAAAATGTGTCTGAATTTATATATGCTGTCTATATTTTGCACTATGGCCCCCTTTTACTAAACCGCAATAGTGTTTTTTAGCGCAGGGAGCCTATGAGCGTCGAGAGCAGCGCTGGGCATTTAGCGCAGTTCCCTGCGCTAAAAACTGCTATTGTGGTTTAATAAAAAGGAAGGGGGGTATATTTGTCTATTTTTGTATGGTTGTTACTGAGGTGACAGTGCATAGAGTCATCTGCCTTGACCTCTTTGAAAAAACCCCAGAATAAGAATGATAATTAACATTTTCTCAGCGTATAGTGTGCTTTATGTTTTTTAATTTTATTGTTGGTAGATCATTTTGACTTGGTCATTTTAAAGTAGCTCGCAAGCCCAAAAAGTTTGGGCACCTCTGAGCTAGAGCGTTGAAACTGTGTATTTCTGTTTTATCCCCCCTTTTACAAAACTGTGGAAGCGTTTTTTAGCGCCAGTCATGGTGGTAGCAGCTCTGATGCTCAGAATTCTATGAGCGTCAGGGCTGTTACCACTGTGGCTAAAATCCACACTACAGTTTTGTAAAAGGGTGAGGGGTTAGTTTGTGATGACATATTCCATACTAGGCGAAGGTGTTTTTTGTGTTCTGTTTGTTCAAAAGACATGGTTTTCTGTTAGGATTGACGGTGTAGGATTGATCTGTGCTGGTCTGGCTTGTTTAGTTTTACAATGGGTGTATTGATGTACTGCTCACTGCAATATGTAAGATGCTGCCTTTTCCTAGGTACTCATGTGTGACGTGTGGTTTGTTACTAAAAATCATGTTTTTCTTACAGATGAGGTGGTGGGGTGCCAAAAAATGATGGGCCCCGGGTGTTACATATGCTAGGTACGCCACTGTATGTAAAGATACCAGAAAGCAGGCATAGCAAAAACTTTAAGTAAATTGTTATTCTTCTAAATTTGGAGTATTTAACCCTCCCACAATCTCACGGGCACTCGTTTCAAGTTTCAAGTTTATTGAGATTTTAATTTAAACACAATATCAAATATTTTCAATGTGTATAACAAAAATAAATTTGGAGAAATAAATAAAACCATTTGAACAATAAACATACAAACATATCCATAGATGATTAAAATTACATAAGGAGTACAAGGATAAACTACATTTGTTTAAAAATGCGTCCTCCGTGCCTGCTCATAAATTTGTGGAGTATGTAACTTGTCGCTCATGCATATTTTTTTTTGCACACACCTCATCAATCCTTAGAGGGAACATTGCTCTCTACCCAATGATACTCTCTTTATTTGACTTAATAAAAAACCCAATTGGTTTTAAAAGTATTTCCCTGTAACTTCATCAAGTGTCCCACTAGTCTTTGTAATTTTTGACTGAGTGAAAAATTGATCCACTTGTACCCATTCTACTCCACTCAGGATTTTGTAGACTTCAGTCATATCTCCCCTCAGCTGAGTCTTTTCCAAGCTGACAAGCCCTAACCATTTTAGTCTTTCCTCATAAGAGAGGAGTTCCATCCCCTTTACCATCTTGGTCGCTTTTCTTTGAACCTTTTCTAGCGCTACTATATCTTTCTTGAGAGCATAATTGAACGTAATACTCCAGATGAGGTTGCACCATTGAGTGATACAGGAGCATTATAACATTGTCCTAGCATCATATTTGCTTTTTGGGCCGCCGCCACACATTGGGCGGAAGATTTCATCATATTGTCTATGATGACACCCAGATCCTTTTCTTGGGCGCTAATCCCCAGGTTATTCTTCCCAATATGCATCACTTTGCATTTGTCCACATTAAATTTCATCTGCCATTTGGATGCCCAGTCTTCCAATTTTCTAAGGTCTGTCTGCAATTTTTCACAATCCGCATGCATTTTAACAACTTTGTACAGTTTAGTGTCATCTGCAAATTTAATCACCTCACTTGTTGTTTCAATTTCCAGATCATTTATAAATAAGTTAAATAGCACCAGTCCCAGTATAGAACCCTGCGGCACTCCACTGTAAACTCTCTTCCATTGAGAAAAATGACCATTTAACCCTACCCTCTGTTTTCTATCCGATAACCAGTTCTTAATCCACACTTGAACTTTGCCACCTATCCCATGACACTTTAATTTTCTCAGGAGCCTCTAGTGAGGAACTTTATCAAAAGTTTTCTGAAAATCTAGATACACTATATCAACTGGCTCACCTTTATCCACATGTTTATTCACACCTTCAAAGAAGTCAAGCAAATTTGTGAGGCAAGATTTCCCTCGGCTTAACCCATGCTGACTCCGTCTCATTAAATCATGTTTGTCTATGTGTTCCATAATTTTATTTTTTATAATTGTTTCTATCATTTTGCCGGGCACCCGTATCTCCCATGGAGCCCTTTTTAAAAATCAGCGTAACATTGGCCACCCTCCAATCTTCAAGTACTATAGACGATTTTAGCGACAGGTTACAGATCACTAACAGTAGGTCAGCAATTTCATTTTTGTATTTTATTTATTTATTTAGCCCGTCCTTCCAAAGGAGCCCAGGACAGGTTACAAGAGTACATTTACAGTATAAGCAGGACAAACTTGGTGTAAATAGAGGTATAAATTTCAGCTTTTACAGTATAGTCATACCATACAGATTTGGAGATATAAACTTAGGGCTCCTTTTACAAAGCCACGCTAGCAGGGTTAATGCGCGTGACTTTTCATCATGTACTTGTATTGCAAGACCTTGCTTGTATATCAAGTTAAAATTTAATACCAAATTACTTGCAATCCAAGATTTTACTGTACTTCTGACTAACTTAATTCCTCTAGGTCTGATCACCATACCCTTTAAAGCTCACATTAATTTTATGAAAGCTAGGAGCTCATTACCCTGGATTTACACATATGATCTCATCCCCAATTTGTATATAATTATAATGTGTTTTGTTGTTGTTTTTTCTTTCTGAATTTTTCCTGCCAAAAATCCTTCTAAATGCTATGATACGATCTAGATAGTGCTGGGTGTAGTTAGGGTGGAAAGAGGGCCTTCCACTCAATTATTCAAATAGCAGTTATAATTGGCCACATCCATAAAGTTAAATGGTTTAACTTAAGATAGATAAAAATGTCTGTCTTAAATTTAAGTACTCAGCTATGGAGCACATTTTCAAAAAAAAAGATAAATGTCAAAAAGACAGCATAAATTGGCACTTAGATGTCTTATTAGTCAAAATGTCCAAGTGAGCAGTTTCAAAACTGACTTTCTAGCTCTCTGTGCATCCAGAGTAGAAATGGGCATGTTATTAGGCCTGCCATGGGCAGGGAATTGGAGGGCTTTGGGTGGACTTAGACTTGAATGATCTGCAGGTATATAATCAAACCTTTCCTAGGGCATCCTAGACAGAGCATAGAAATTTTCAGGTAGATCTGTTTGATAAGCTTCTAAGTGCCAGAAGGGTATCTAAACTGACCAGATGACCATTGGAAGGATTAAGTAATGTATCCCACACACTTCCTTAGTGGTCACTGACTCCCTCCATCCTTAAAAAATTTGAATGAAGCAGTACATTTCTATCTCTAGAACAGCAGCACTTGGTATGGGAAAGCATATTAAAACATCATACAAGTGTCTTAAGTAGCCTGGTGGGTGGGCTAGTGAACCATAGAGAGGAGGAGCCAGGTCCATCAGCCACTCTAACCACTACATTTATGGTAGAAAATATGAGCTCACCAAAACCCTACTATATTGCCGTATAGATGCCACCTGCAGCCATTAAGGGTATTAGGGTAGTGGACAAGTGGATATAGTAGGTTTTCGGGGAGAACTCACCATACATTTTAAGGGGATTATGGTGAGATGTACTGCTTGCACTGTTCATGTGAAGTTCATAGCAGTGCCTTCTAATGTGCCCCAATGTTTTGTTGGCATGTCTGTGTGGCCAGTCCATTAGAAATCTGGCCCCTCCCATGACCAAATGGGTTTCATTTCGGCCCCTAATGTGATTTGACTTTGACACCCCTGCCTTAATCCATGGAGTAATTTTCTAAAATACCTTTTGCTCACATAAAACAGGATTTACACACGAACAATCCTTTACAAGAATATCTCTTCTTGTCCACCTGCTATATCACCCTTTTACTTTTCTTGTGCTATACAAGCTACCATTGGGGGATCATAAACATGAAAGTTTCCTTCTATTGACCCATATTTCTTTAGGGGCTAATATGCCATTAGGAATAAATAAATATAAATAAAGATTGCTTGGCAATCTCTTATTAGCAGATAGATGTATTATTGTTAAAGCAGATAGATGTATTATTGTTCAAGATGGACTTTGATTCTTATTTTTGGGTTTTGAGAAATTTAGGCCCTTTTTTACTAAGCCGCAGTAGAGGTTTTTTCTATAGCAAAATGTTCCAACACTGCTCTGATGTTGTTCCGATACTCATAGGAATTCTATGGGGGTTGGAGCAATGGTGGAACATTTAGCACTCTGGACCAAGGTAGAAATCTCTACCGCAGCTTTCTACTTTGGCCCAGTGCATTAAATGTTCTGACACTGCTCCATCACTCATAGGAATTCTATAAGCATCGGAGCAGCATTGGAGCATTTAGTGTTCCAGATCATAGTAGAAACCTCTACCACAGCTTAGTAAAAGAAGGGGGGGAATGGAAAATATGAAAAAGGATCTGCAAAAGTTAGAGGAATGGTCTAATATCTGGCAACTAAAATTCAATGCAAAGAAATGCAGAGTAATGCATTTGGGGATTATTAATCGGAAGGAACCGTATATGCTGAGAGGTGAGAGGCTGATATGCACGTATGGGGAGAGGGACCTTGGGGTGATAGTGTCCAAAGATCTAAAGACAAAAAAACAGTGTGACAAGGCGGTGGCTGCTGCCAGAAGGATGCTGGGCTGTATAAAGAGAGGCGTAGCTGGTAGAAGGAAGAAGGTATTGATGCCCCTGTACAGGTCATTGGTGAAGCTCCACTTGGAGTATTGTGTTCAGTTTTGGAGACCGTATTAGGTGAAGGATGTAAGAAGACTTGAAGAAGTCCAGAGGAGGGTGACAAAAATGATAGGAAGTTTACGCCAGAAGACGTGTAAGGAGAGACTGGAAGCCCTGAATATGTATACCCTAGAGGAAAGGAGGGACAGTGGAGATATGATTCAGATGTTCAAATACTTGAAAGGTATTAACGTAGAACAAAATCTTTTCCAGAGAAAGGAAAATGATAAAACCAGAGGACATAATATGAGGTTGAGGGGTGGTAGACTCAAGATCAATGTTAGGAAATTCTACTGCCTGGAATGTGCTCCCGAGAGAGGTGGTAGAGAGGAAAATGGTGACGGAATTCAAAGAAGCGTGGGATGAACACAGAGGATCTAATATCAGAAAATAATAGTAAATAATGAAGAACTAAGGCCAGTACTAGGCATGCTTACACTGTATATGTCTGTAGATAGCCTTTTGTTTGAGAATGGGCTAGGGAGGGCTTCAATGGCTGGGAAGCTGTAGATGGGCTGGGTGAGTTTTGAAGGAGACTTCAGCAGTTTGAACCCAAGCACAGTACCGGGTAGAACTTTGGATTCTTGCCCAGAAATAGCTAAGAAAATTTTTTTTTTTTTTTGAATCAGGTTGGGCAGACTGGATGGACCATTCAGAGACAAAAAAACTTTGTTTAATGAATGGAAAAGATCAAGAATGGACAAAAACTGGAATAAGCACAAACAACATCAATGCAGGTGCCATAAGGCGGTTAAAGGGGCCAAAACAGACTACGAGGAAAAAATAGCCAAGGAGGTGAAAAACTTCAAGCCATTCTTTCGATATATTAGGGGAAATGACCCTCAAAGGAAGCGATGGGACTGTTGGATGACCATGGAATAAAGGGAGTGCTAAAGGACAAAGCAATCGCCGACAAACTGAACACATTTTTTGTGTCTGTATTTACCAAAGAGGATATACACAGCATACCGGGACCCATCAGGCTATATGCTGGAAACAAAGACTGGAAACTGACAGGGTTGACGGTGAGAAGAGGTATGTAGGCAGATTGATAGGCTTAAGAGCGATAAATCCCCAGGCCTGGATGGCATCCATCTGAGGGTCATCAAGGAACTGAAAGGGACTATAGCTGAACTGCTTCAACTAATAGCCAATCTGTTGATCAAATCGGGAAAGATTCCGGAAGAGTTGAAGGTGGCGAATGTTACGCCGATTTTCAAAAAAGGTTCAAGGGGAGATCTGGGAAACTACAGATCAGTGAGTCTGACCTCGGTACCAGGAAAGATGGTAGAGGCACTGATAAAGGACCGCATCATTGATCACCTTGACGGACACGGTCTGATGAGGACCAGCCAGCATGGTTTCAGCAAAGGCAGATCTTGTTTGACGAACTTGCTGCACTTCTTTGAGGGAGTAAACAGGCAGATAGACAAGGAAGACCCGGTCGACATTGTATATCTGGATTTTCAGAAGGCGTTTAACAAGGTTCTGCATGAACGACTACTTCGGAAAATTGCAAGCCATGGAATCGAGGGTGAAATACTCACGTGGATTAAAAACTGGCTAGAGCATAGGAAACAGAGAGTTAGGGGTAAATGGATAATACTCGGACTGGAAGAGCGTCAACATTGGGAGGCGGCAGGGCTTGGTACTTGGACCCGTGCTCTTTAACATCTTTATAAATGATCTGGAAATTGGTACGACGAGTGAGATGATTAAATTTGCGGATGATACGAAGTTATTCAGAGTAGTGAAGACACAGGTGGATTGCGAAGATCTGCAACGTGACATAATCAAGCTCGAGAAATGGGCTTCGACATGGCAAATGAGGTTCAATGTGGATAAGTGTAAACTGATGCATGTCAGTAAGAAAAATCTCATGCACGAATATAGGATGTCCGGGGCGGTACTTGGAGATACCTCCCAAAAAAGAGACTTGAGAGTTCTGATCGACAAGTCGATGAAGCCGTCTGCACAATGTATGGCAGCAGCAAAAAGAGCAAACAGAATGCTAGGAAAGATTAAGAAGGGATCACAAACAGATCGAAGGTAATCATGCCACTGTACTGGGCCATGGTGCGCCCTCGCCTGGAGTACTGCGTCCAACACTGATCACCATACAAGAAGAAGGACACGGTACTACTCAAAAGGGTCCAGAAAAGAGCGACTAAAATGGTTAAGGAGCTGGAGGAGATGCCGTACAGTGAGAGATTGGAGAAACTGGGCCTTTTCTCCCTTGAAAAGAGGAGAATGAGAGGGGACATGATCGAAACATTCAAAATACTGAAGGGAATAGACTTAGCAGATAAAGACAGATTGTTCACCCTCTCCAAGGTAGGGAGCATGAGAGGACACTCTCTAAAGTTGAAAGGGGATAGATTCCGTACAAACATCACCCAGAGAGTGGTAGAAAACTGGAACGCTCTTCCCGAGTCTGTTATAAGGGAAAACACCCTCCAGGAATTCAAGACAAAGTTGGACAATTTCCTGCTAATCTCGACCATAGGCAGGTGAGACTTGACTCATTTAGAGCAATGGTCTTTGACCTGGGGGCCACTGCGTAATCAGACTGCTGGGCACGATGGACCACTGGTCTGACCCAGCAGCGGCAATTCTTATATTCTTATGTTTATCTACTGTCATCTACTATAATTCCCCTCATAAAATACATGTGTATGTACCCAAAATCCATATCAAATATTACTATAGCCAAGTTACATAAAAGCACACAAATTCTTAGGTATTTGTGTGTGTATATGGGGAGATTATTTTATAAAAGGGATCTTACAAGTATACTGTATATTGATATAAGTACACATAAAATCCTTTAGAATATTACCTCTGTACATAATACTAAGCACTATAATTTAGGACTTTCATGCAGGCTTCAATTAAATCACTCTATTCTAAGTTAATGGCTGAATATCAACTTGTGAGTGAGGCAGATAGGAAATAGGCCTGATGCTCTGGAGCAGAGCATAATATGGAGTCCCTGAGCAAGAGAAAGAGATCCTCCTAGGCTGCAGGGCCAGGAGAGGGCCCAGGGAAGAGGACCAGCCCTCAGAAGAGGTTGCTACTCTGTGTTTGCTAGAAATAGAGATTTCAATGAAGAGCACCAAGGGGTACTTTTAGATTTAGTGTGTGCTAAATGCTAAGGCATCCATTATATTCTAATCTTTAGCATGCGCTAAATCAGTTAGCGTGTCTTAATTAAAGGACCCCTAAGTTTCCTAGAAATCTTAAAGTTAAGAAAATTAGTATTTACTGAGCCTGTGTAACTATGTCAGGACAGACTGCAGGAACCTTGCATGTATTGAATTGTGGAGCCTGTGAGGGACAGGGCTGAAAGAAGCTCTAGTATAATTTCAAGGGACTGGTTAAGGTGTCAAGCTTGTGGAAAGAACAGAATTGAAACAACTTTACTTCAAAAAAGCTGTTGTTTTACTTGTAACCCTTGTGTGTCACTGTACTTCTGACTCTGAGGGCTCTATACTTACCGTGGGTCTTATCTATCATGATCCTTATTCCTGGTCTTTCCACCCTCAATCCTTTCTAACTCTATTCAAATAGTGCCACTGAAAATTCACAGAAAGCCACTAAACCCGAGTCCATTTAAATACTGGGCCCAGTATGGTATTATAATTAACAAAAACTTTCTCATACACATGTGCTTTGAATCAAAATTCTATACCAAATGGTGGATATAAGCCCCAGAATTTTTATGTTACCTTATAGTATTATGACTGGCATATGACAGTTCAATTTTTTGACTAAATAAAAGGTTTCACAGAAATCTTCAAAGATTGTGCCTCTTCAGGTTGAAAAAAACTGCAAAAGTACATATTTTCTAACTTCTCTGTCTTTTCTTCGTTGTTGAAGAATACATTGTGCATTATATAGCAATATTAGGAAAAAATAAAGTAAGTTTTTGAAGGTAGCAATTGTACATACTATCTCATGCATTTCTGAAGTAATGCATATATCCACCTAGATGAAAGCAAAAATAGTTTCATCAAAGGTCTCCATTTAGACTCCAAAGAAGTGATAAATTTAAGCTAGCATTAATTCCCGGGGGTTAGAAAGGAAACCTTTTAGAGCATAGATAATAAAACTCTCCAGGGCAGAAAAGTACTCCATGTTTTGTTTCTTTCGTTGACCATTAACAGTAACAATAGGCATAGCTGGTGCATATAAATGAATGTACCGAGACTGAAAAGCAATTCACTCTGCATCATAAATGTAGATGCAGAGTAGGGGAGAATATAGTTTAAATTCAGGTTTCAAAGCTCTAATACACTAACATAAATAATATCAGCGAGGTCAGGTCTAACAGGAACCTACATGTTCATGAAAAATCTGGATGTATTCAGGTGAATATTTCTAAATTGAACCTGAGTCATAGGCAGCAAAACGCTGCTTTGCTTTGGGGGGGAGGGGTGGAACAGGAGCTCTGCCCTGGCACATGACTTCTAAATAGCTCCCGAGTCACCTACCCACCTCCTCCTGGTGCTTTAGTTAAATCTTCAGCAGCCACTGCACAGCATCCACAAGCAGACCTGCTTCCTGAAGTAGAATGAAGGAATCTGGGGCAGGCCTGCTGTCTGATGCTGCACGGTGGTTGTGTGGTGGCTGCCCAAAGATTTAAGCAATGCTACTGGGAGGGCCATAAAAAAAGTGACCAAAAATTTTTAGCGAGGCCATGGTCCCTGTAGCCTCCCCCGTTCCGATGCCTATGACCTGAGTATCCAAAGGTAATCTATGTGTTCATATAACAAACTTAAAAAAGAGGCTAATTTGGTGCCTTAAAATATCTTTATTTGAAAAAAGAAAAAAAACGCAAAAAAATGTTATCATATATACTATATAGGTCTTATATCCCGCAATTTTTCAACAAGGATTCAATTTGGCTAACAAAAGACTTTGTACAGTGTTTTAACATGAGGAATTATGAAAGAGGCTGGATTGATCGGTAGAGACAGATATACTGGCTAGAGTTCTCTTATCTTATGAGGCGAAGAGATATATCTCAAGTGTCTTCCAGAAGCGGAAGTAAGAGGGAATCTGTCATAGAGATGTTGGGAGTTCATTCCAAATGTGCAGAATTTGGAATTCGAAGGTGGACTTGAACATCTATTTCCCAGTGGATTTGTTGAGGAGACAGGAAAGGGATCTTGAAACGTTGCGTTGGCCTTGAGTTGAGGAAGGAGGGCATAACCTTGATGTTTATGGTGAACCCATAAGAGTTTTTGCCATATATATATAGCTTTGTGGATCATGCATGCCACCTTGAACTGTATTCTTTTCCTTATCGGTAGCCAATGTAGTTCTTTCAGAAGTGGGGTGACCTTTGCTGGCTTTGAGTATCGGTCTGGCTGCTGTATTCTGAAGTGTTTGTAATCTTTTGAGATCCATTTTTGTGATACCAGTGAACAGGGATATATCAACTTAAAGCTCTTTATTAAAACTGTTGTAAGAAAAAAAAAATACTTGTAAGTATCTTTGGGTCAATATTCAAGGCTTGTATGTTTAGCAGCTGCAAGTAAATATATAAGACCTCTATTTGACTGTTGCTGAAGAAGAAAAACCTCTCTAGCCTTAGCTAGATAGGATCAAGGCAGAGTTAGAGTAGAGTTCCCTTTACAAAGCTGTGCTACGTTTTGCATGCACATGTGCTAACCACACGCTAAATATTGGAGGGGGGATTTTTTAGGGGCCACATCAGGGGCAGAGAGTAGACATTCATGAGCTAATCAGGTAGTATCAAGTGTTCCCATGGTAATTTTCAAAAATTGGGGTATGCTAATGGCAGTATGAGAGCACAGCATTAACAAAATAAATAGAAAGTTGTGGGTTGTTTTTTAGTTTTTACATCTGCAGTAAAAATGGCCTTAGCACATGGGAATGACTAGCACAAGGACATAAGAATTGCCATATTGGGACATACTGAAGGTCCATCAAGCCCAGTATCCTTTCTCCAACAGTGGCCAACCCAGGTCCGAAGTACCTAGCTAGATCCCAAATAGTAAAACAGATTTTATATTTCTTAACCTAGGAATAAGCAGTGGATTTCCCCAAGCCATTTCAATAATGGCCTATAGGCATGTAGGATCTCCTAGGGAGAAGAGGAGAAGGTGGATGTTGCAGATGGGCAGGCTTGATGGGACATTGGCCTTTAACTGCTGTCATGTTTCTGTTTCTAAAGCCATTTGCTAATAATGTAGCTTAGTAAAGGGACCCCATAGATAACACTCATATTCTGCTGCTATCCATATAGCCATAGAATTTAATTTAATCCTGCAAAAACACAATCCTCAAACAAACCACCTAGCTATTCAGATAGTGGCTGAACTTTGCATTTATCCCTGTAAGCCTTTGATAGTGAATGTTTTACATGTATATTCAACGCTGCAATCTATCAGTTTAATGGTGCTAAATATGAGTATACTTCTCCCTTCGTATTCGTGGGGGTTAGGGGCAGAGCCAGCCCACGAATGTGGAAAATTGCTAATAACTTTTAGGACCGACTCTGACCCACCCCCGCCACCTTTCTGCATCCCGGACTTCCCCAGACCTTACCTGGTGGTCTAGTGGTGAAGTGGGACAGGAACAATCTTCTTACACTCCTGCCTCATGCAGAGCAATCAACAAAAATGACTGCCGTGAGTTCCCGTGGTCTCACGAGACTACAATGGGAACTCACAGCAGCCACTTTTGTTGATGTCTATGCATGGGGAAGGAGCGTAGTAAGATCACTCCTGCCCCATGTCACCACTAGACCACCAGGTAAGGTCTGGAGAGGTCCGGGAAGCAGGAGGGAGGCAGGGATGAATCAGAGGCAGCCTTTAAAAATTACTTTCGTTTGGGAGGCAAAAAACTGCAAATAATTGAAGTTGTAAGTAATAAACCCATGAATACGGAGGAAGAAGTATACTCATATGTCTATTTTCTAAACACCACAACTGGCATTCAATGGTTTGGAGGGAACAGAAGGACCATTGCACAGATTGTTATTTCTGCTTAACAAAAGTATCTGGATTTTCTTCAAAAAACAAAGAAACAAATTCAATATCCTAATCTTGAATCTGCGATACGACCTGTGCCTCATGATGAAAATCATCCAATTCCGTAACCACCTGAACTTATACATTGGATTTGGAAGAAGGCTCTGAAGCATGTACTGATGACTCAATGGAACTAGAATCCAAAAAAGATCCTGAGTTCTTGATTTCAAGTTCAGTTGAGCCTCACTTAATAACTCAGGTAGAATTAAATGACCTCATTTGAGATCTTACTTTATCTAAGAGACAAGCTGAACTCTTAGGCTCCAGACTTTGTCAGTGGAATCTCTTGGCACCTGAGACCAACATCTCCATGTTCTGAAATTGTCACAAGGCCCTTCTGGAACATTTCTCTATGACTGACTCATTGACATTTTGTCATGACGTAAATGGATTATTTCAAGCATTTGATCAAAGTCATGACCCTAATGAATGGCACTTGTTCATTGATGCGTCAAAGCTAAGTCTGAAGGCAGTGCTTTTGCATAACGGAAACATATATTCATCTATTCCTGTTGGTCACGCTGTCCACATGAAGAAAACTTATGAAAGTTTGCAGCTTTTCTTAGATCATATTAAGTATAACGAGTACAAGTGGCAGATTTGTGCTGATTTGAAAGTCATTGCATTTTTATTTGGTCTGCAGTTGGGCTACACAAAGTACTGCTGTTTTATCTGTGAGTGGGATAGCCAAGATAGAGGATCCCGTTACATCATTAAAGACTAGCCACTTCATAATAATTTGGATCTTGCTGGAATAAAAAATGTAATTCACCCCAAAATCCAGGGGCTGATGGTATCACGGCATGTAAGAGGGGATCCTTGATAAAACCTAATACTGGCGAAACATGTCAGATTATTTCCTCTGTCCAATGGACATGATTATTTAAAAGATAAGTGAATCTATCTAAAAATATTTAAAGAGAATTAAATTTATATTAAAAAAAAATCTAAATTACGGTATTAATGTATTTGGATTAAGCTAATGATGAATCAAATGTAAAGCTTAGCACAATGAGATAGTTTGAGCGCAAAATGGTTCTGCTGAAGCTTTGGAAAAAATCACTATAAGCTCTTTTCTGATACTCGAAGGATTGGTTGATGGTAGAAATGTATAGAATCCAGCCATAACAGGGCAATTTCTGACTTTCCTCAAGCCTTGCCCCCAGACTTCTTTGACACTATCCAGACAGGGCCTGATTTTATAAACAGTGCCTAAGCAGCTCCACACGGTTGTCAATCAGCTGCTAGACGACCTTTAAAGAATCAAACCTAGTGGCACCTAGGCGCCCTTAGGTGTCGCTAGCAGCTAGATTCTTTATATATTGCCGCTATTGACAACCACCTAAAAAATGGCTACCAATCACGTGCCAATCGATGGTGCCATATACAGAATTACGCCTCTGGGCAAGATAGGCAAAGGAAATGTAAGCCAGGGTTTTCCGGGCCTACATTTCCGACACCTATGTATGCCATGAATCACACTTATGTAGGTGCTTTCTGGTACCTAATACCACTTCCAGCGTTAGCCATGCCCATACTGGTGTTAGGTGCTGGAAAGCATCTACGCAACTGTGATTCCATCGCCTTTTAAATAGTCATCAGTAGACATCTGAACATCAGGTTGGCACCTAAGGGCTCCTTTTACAAAACCATGCTAGCGGTTTTAGCGCAAGCACTGGATTAGCGCAGGCTGGCCAAAAATCTACCACCTGCTCAAAAGGAAGCAGTAGCGTCTAGTGCGCACGGCAATTTAGCGTGCATTATGCCGCACGTTAAGGCCCTAGCATGGCTTTGTAAAAGGAGCCCTAAATTTTGATGCTGGTTATAGAATTTCCTCATAGGTTTCCTTATGATAGGCACCGGTATATTAGATCAGGGTTTTCCTGGCCTAATTTACCAGCACCTAACTACAACACCTAGTGACACAAAGTCAACCATGCCTATTCTCCACCCCTAACCATGCCTGCGTTTCAGGTAGACATTGGGCTAGATTCACTAAGCAAACCGATTGTGTACCGCTCGATTTGCGCTCACTTTCTGACTCCGGCTCGATTCACTAACCTTCCTCCAGACCCCATCCGCACCTGATCCGATCTGCGCATGCAAATGAGTAAAAAGGCATGTAAATTTCTTAACGCGTCAATTCATGAAATCATTTCGTCCAAACCGACTGGCCATTCCTGTCCAAAAAGTTACGACTGCTGAGGACCAGTCATTTACATCCTCGCCGATTATTTCTGCCTAGCAACTGACGCATGCATGTTAAGAACCCCATTAAAAATATATATCTTACCCCTCCAAAAATTCAAAATATATCAAAACTTTTAAATATATGTAAACTTTCATGTACATAAGTGTTAGAAATATTTTATATATTTTTTTTAGAATGCGCATAGCGAGCGCAGGAGTGAATCTCAGATTTGTAATGCACATGGCGAGAAAATCGCGAATTAACCCCGTACTCTCCTTGTGCATTGTACATTTTAAATATCAATACCAAATAACAAAAAAAAATTTTTTTTTATAGTTTTATGGGCCAGGTATCCCTCCCCCCTTCCTTCCAGCTGGATTGTTGCATGCATGTGACGTCAGGGTGTGACTAGTGGTTGCTACAAGCTTCATGGCAGATAGATTCGTACAGCCTCCTGGGATTCGTAGGCTGTTTATAACAGCGCGTGATCCCAGCGCATTCAATAGCTGTTAACTGTTGTGCCTTCTAGCAACTTAACAGTACTTTTCTAGAGAGAAATGGACGGCGCTCGCCAGCTACACTATCTGCTTCTTTTGGAACACGAGTATGCCGAGGTAGATGAGGCTACAGCTAGAGAAACGAGAAGGCGAGCACTTCCCTGACTGCATATGCTTGTACAGCTTGCAACAGTACTTCAGAAAAATAACGGTTGGTAAGAAGACTTCCTTATATTTCCTTTTTTACGACAACAATGCTTTGCGGTAGGCGCATTCAGAGCCTGCTAATGATGTCTGCAATTAAACCACGCCCCATTTCTACGTAGTGAAGTCCTAAAGAGCTAGCGCTTGCATTATGAGCTTCAAATCCAACAAGGATACAGTGCGCACGCTCGATCGATGTTTCAGCGCTAATAGCGGCGTGTTTATGATTGGATCATTTGCATGGACAAGCTTTACTGAATCAATCAGCTACAATAACTCAGAAACGGATAGGACACGAATCGGATAAATATCGGGACTCTAGTAAATTGTTAGGCATTGGAGGGAGCCTCGACTTAGGCATCGCGAGGTACTACGCAGATGCAACCTAAACTTATAATTAATATAATATGTTTTTTTTAAAATTATTTTTAATGGTGTGGTCAATTGCCACACCACTTAAACAAATTAAAAAACAAATTAAGTTTAAGCATTACTAGGGGGCTCCTTTTACTAAGCTGCGCTAGCGGTTTAACGTGTGTAATAGCGCACGCTAAACCGCCGGATGCGCTTGCCACTACCACCTCCTCTTGAGCAGGCGGTAGTTTTTGGCCAGCGCGGGGGTTAGCGCGTGATGAAAAGTCACACGCGTTAACCCCGCTAGCGCGGCTTTGTAAAAGGAGCCCTAGGTGTTGGTGATTAGGAAGTCTAACGGCACCTAACCTATGCACCATTTATAGAATCATACCCACAGTGCCTAGTTGGTCAGAGGAAATTTTCACTACCACTATTTGGTCAGAATCACTGAATATTCCACTGGCTGGCCATTATCTGGTTAACAGTACCTATTAACTGCATAAGTGCCTTTGTACATGGTTCATAGACAAAACCGCGGAAGACAAAGGCGCGCGCCGACAACTGAGCGCAAAATGGAGGCGCGTGCTGAAGAAAATGACAGTTTTAGGGGCTCCGACGGAGGGTTTTGTTGAGGAGCCCCCCCAATTTACTTAATACAAATTGCGGCGGCGTTGTGGGTGGTTTGGGGGGTTGTAACCCCCTTCATTATACTGTAAACTTAACTTTTTCCCTGTTTTTAGGGAAAAAGTGGTTTTCAGTAAAATGTGGGGGGTTACAACCCCCCAAAACCCCCACAACGCCCCCACAATGCGGCACGATCTGTATATAGTAAAGTGGGGGGTTTCCCCCACACACACCCCCGTCGGAGCACCTAAAAACAGTTATTTTCTTCGGCGCGCGCCTCCGCTCTGCGCTCAGTTGTCGGCGCGCGCCTTTGTCTTCCGCGGTTTTGACCTAAGACCTTGTACATTGACCTCATTATTATTATTATTATTTTTTCATCTATGCTGCTTAGTATTCTCTGCATAGCAACAAAACATTGTATACCATAACCTTTAATATCTGTGTTGATCACAAGTAACTAAAATCATAACCTATTGGGTTAATAGTGTATTCCATTAGTTCAAATCCTCCAGTGGAAATGAGACAAACAAGCTGAATTAAAATTCTAAAATGAGTGAGGCTGAAGCTGAGATTCCTACGGCTCTTTTTAGTTTATTTATTTATTTATAATAAAGTGAAGCTTTGTTAGTGGCAACAACTGTGCATTTGCATCAGAAACGGTCCTTTCAAAAGAAAAAAAACCTGGATTGAAATAATTGCATGCCACAGAGGAAATTAATTCTTATTAGTAAATAATGACACATTTATAACTCAAGTACATCCATAATTTATTTGAGAAGGTCAGAGGCACAATGCCTCCATCAAATCATTTGCACCCAAGCTCCCTTCAGCATAAAACTGCCCTATTTATCAGCTATGATAGCATGTTATTGTGAGCAATATAGTTATAAAATCAAAGAAAGCCAAGTAATGGGCCATTATGAGTTGTCTGCATCTGTTGTTCACATTATCGCAAAAAAAAAGATGTGCCCTTCTGGTGCAAACCTCTTTAAATAATTCAGTCCTAAGTTAAGAGACACAAAAAACATTAACATATCCTACTTAATCATGCAGTTCCACTGCTTTACAACTTTTAATGCTGTTTGAGGTTTTTGAAAGCTACTTTCACCTAGCAATTTTCCCTATTAGATATTTAAATACGGTGCTACTTTGTTATTAATCATTTAAAATTTGAGTTTTAAGCACTTTGATAGATCCCAATTATATAAACGAGTAAAGAGGAGCAAGAAATGAGGAAATTAGAAGTCAGGATATTAAAAAGGTACCATCACATCTTCAAAATATTTAGCACTTCATGTGAGGGAGACCCAAACTCATCTCAGACCACAACAGCAGAGGGCCATTGCAGAAAATAGCACAGCCCTAGGGAAATGCCGCTTAAGCTTGCCTAAGGCCTCTTCTGGGTGAAACCACACCCACACCTATCCTTGGGCGAGCTTAAGTGTCCCAATGTGTCTCACTCAACTGTGACAAATGCCTAGTGTAGGCAACCTGCCTCAGGGTTTTTTTTTTCTTTTCTTTTAAACGTGTGTCCCGAATGGCTGCCTACTGCTGCCTACAATCAGGACATCTGTTTATTGAATCTGCCCCTCAATGAAGTTATATGGAAATACTTTTTAAAACAAATAAGAGCAAGACCTTTTGGACATGGGAGGGGCCAGCAAAGTGATGGACTGGACACCCAGACATGGCAACACAGTAGTGGGGCTCCTTACAGGGCACTGCTGCAAACGTCACAAAAAGGGTGCCATTTAAACATCTCACCAGAACTCCCTTATAGGTCATGGTGAGCCCCCCCAAAACCCACTTGTCTACAACCCCAATAGCCCCAGACTACTTAAGCCACTTCTGTACTGCTCTACTAGGCTTTCTGATTTTTATAATGTTGTGGGAAGGGGGGGGGTCAGTGATCATTGGTGGAGTATGTGGGGGTCTGTACTTTGTGTCTGCAGTGGTTATCTGGTCACTTTGGATACCTTCTGGGCACTTAGACCTGCTTTTACATTGCTTAAGTCACAACGTATAAATTCTGTCCAGGCAGCCTCATTACACTTTTGGTTATACTTGCAGTACAACTAAGATTAGGTCATCCCATGTCCCGCCCTGACCACTCCTCCTAAAATACCCCTTTCAGCTCTGGGCATACAGCAGCACTGAAGAGGCTTAAGCTGTTTTTAAATACGTCTAAAACCCGTTTTGATTATCGGCACTTGGATGACTTGTCTTATTAATTGACCAAGTGCCGATTTAGATGGGATTTTAGACATATTTCCGTTTCGATTATGAGCCCCAGAGCATTTTATACTAGCATGCTACACTATTTCTTTTTTTTACTTTTACTCTCTCAAATTCTCTTCAGTAAACTAACAATAATTTTTCTGCGATCCCTTCTGTTGAAAGAGTAAGGCTTAATGCCTACCATACTGTAACTGCTCTTTGGCCTTTTCTTTTCTCACGCCTTCTTTCTACTAGGACCTTCTCTCAGTGGCCCTTCATGTAGAATAGTCTGAAAAAAAAAAATGGAATCTGTCTTGAAGATCCGGATATTCATTTGGATATTTAAATGACTCTCAGGCTCTATAGAGTCTTTCAGCAGATATACCTTTCCCGTCCCTTAGTCCTGATGTAGTAAATTATGTGATAAGTATTACAGATAGTCTAATGTTTTGCAACACCTCTGCCCTCCTGTTTTTTCTAGTCCTGTAAGACAATTTTCTATTTGTTCTGCTTTTTTTGTTTATAAACAATTTTTATGCCTCTACACCACCTTGAAGTTTATGCAATATGACAGCATATCATATGCTCATCATATAGATAAATGAAATTATGCCACACAGAGGCCCAGGATGGGTAGGGTTACCAGATTTTCTGGAACTAAAATCCGGACCCCTGGTCCTGCCCCCAGGCCTGGCCAGTTCCGCCTATCTCAGCCCAGTTCCGCCCCTCAGCCAGCCTACCTCAACCTCTTCATTTGTAAGGAGGGCATCTGCGCTTACGCTGGTGTGACACAATGACCTCACACACATGCATGCACGTGTGTGACATCACCGTGTTGCATCCGTGCATGCGCAGATACCATGCCCTCTAAAATGAGGATCGGGTGCACTTGTCCGATGTGGGTTGGGATCTACTGCTGGACGATTCCATGACGGGGCATGAACTTTGGGCGTTATCCTAGCTGCAGCTCTGTTCATGGGAGGGGAGGGCTGTAATGGCATTACAGGCCTGTGGCGGTATCCTGAGCTACTGGCTGCTGGGCTCATCAGAGAATGAGGAGTGGGCCGGCTGGGAGCCGTGCCTGGTGGGTCAGGTGACCCTGGAGAATGGGGCATGTGGGGGACATTCCATGCCTCAGATCCTTGCTATCATGGCGGCGTTGGGGGCCATAACTTTTATTTAAGGTAGCTCGGGAATATTGTGTTATGATGTTAATACAGTGGTACCTTGGATTATGAGCATAATCCATTCCAGGAGCATGCTCTTAATCCAAAATGCTTGTTTATCAAAGCGAGTTTCCCCATAGGATATAATGGAAACTCGCTTTGATACGTTCCCCCCCCCCCCCCCACAAGAACCGGCATTGCTCCCCCTGCGATTGGGCACCCCTCGCCGCGATTCGGCACTCCCCGTACCACTTCTTACTATCATCTGGGCACCGGCATCGACATGTCCTGTGCGTTGGTGCCGGTGCCCGAAGATCAGCCTCCTCTTCTTACTGGGCCTTGAGCATCTGCGCATGCTCAAGCCCTGCGAGTTCACGTTCTCTCCGAGAATCTCGGAGAGAACGTGAACAAACAGGGTGGTGGGGCATAGGTGAAGGGGTGTGTTTGGGGAGCGAGCCTATCCAGGTTCCTCTGTTAGGTATTTTTAGCTGTGGTAAACATGCATTAGTGCTTATCACAACTTAGAAAAAAAGACCCCTTAGATAAAAAGGTGCTACACAAGCCAATACACCTTTTGCCCATTAATTGAATCTGCCTTCTGTGCAGTGCCTCTTGCTTAGTTAGACTCTACAATCGGTGGCTACACAATTTGTTTCTCCTGGGGGAGTTTTTTCTGTGGTAACCACTGGCTGTAAGAGGAGCCAATAACTGAAGCAGATCAGCTGGTATGCTGCACGATATAGGGGCACTGGTGTGATTTCACCGTTCCTCTAGCTCTGAGGCTCATTTGGTTTAAAGATATAATTTATGCAATGCCTAGACAATTTGTCAAAGTGGGATACTTGTTTATTTGATTGAATTGACAAGTTTACCTTGTGTGAATTGCAAGTTTATTTTACCATATGTCATGGTATTTTAGCACAGGGAGCTATTGAGACCTTGTGCTAAAATAGCACAACTTGTGGTAAAATAGCCCATCTTAACAGTAGCACATATTGATGAATTCCCCCCGAGAAAATATTGTGTGAAAACTGGTGCCTAGCCATTAATACAAATAATTGAAAAATTGGTCATTTTACCCAAGTGGTAAAAATAGCCTTAGCACAGGAATGACCTGCATAATGACATGCTAAGTCTACTTTTTACCATAGTTTGGTAAAAGGGTCCCTTAGTATGGCCTTTTAAAAATGCATTAGTATAATGGATTGTTTTCTTTTAGTTAGTTCATAATTTGTGTTCAAAATGTCCTCCTTCAACCATGATGCATTCATGAAGTTTTCAATGCCGCAGAGCTACTGACTTAATTAATTCTGGGATTTCATTAAGAGCTCAACTGTTTTGCATGCTCAATCCTGTTGGAAAAAATACAACAACCAAACAAACCAAATATTCTGTAATGTATCAAATTTCAGGCACAAGTTTCTGCTGCAGCAGGACATGTTTGGTTTATTTGGAAAAATTTTGGAGGTCTCGTTTTTCCAGATATATAGTAAGATCTAGAAATGATCTAATCTAGTCTTAGATTTTTTTGTCAAATAATTTATCTGTTCGTGAAATGTAAATGATGAGTCCAGGATGATACCCAGGACTCCAGAAGAAAAATCTATATGTAGTGAAATTCCTGATTTCAGTATAACAGAGGAAATGATTTTTTCTAATCTTGGCCAAACCCAGAGCAATTTGGTTTTAGCAGCGTTCAATTTCATTTGGATAGACAATGCACATATTTGAAGTTTAGAAATGCAGCAATCTATACTAGAAACCAGATTGCTTAAACCAGGGTCAACTTCTAATAAAATGAAAATATCATCTGCATAAGTAAATATAGTCTCTGCTGATGTGAGGCAGAAATTTTTCAGAGAAGTCATGTATACGTTAAACAGAATTGGTGACAGCGGAGAACCCTGTGACACTCGGCAACTGGATTTCCATGATCTAGAAATGATTAAGCACATGAAAAAAAGTATGCATCCTCTTTCACATAGTGAGCACATTTTAAGAAGAGCATACAGAGCCACAACCCACTACTCTATTCATATTCACGCCTTCTGTTCTACTCCCCCTACCATGATACCTTCTCAGACTGCAGGAGGCATCACCGTATCAGTACCACTCACCTCTAACAGAGTTGTTGTAACTTAAAAAAAAGAACTTCTTTGTAGCCTAATTAGGGGGATCTCACATCTCTGGACTGAGTGTCTTCCAATTAAAGGTGAACTATGAGGCCTCCTTACGTCCCCATAAACTTCAATAAGTTCACTAGAGCAGTAGTTCCCAACCCTGTCCTGGAGGACCACCAGGCCAATCAGGTTTTCAGGCTAGCCCTAATGAATATGCATGAGAGAGATTTACATATAATGGAAGTGACAGGCATGCAAATCTGCTCCATGCATATTCATTAGGGCTAGCCTGAAAATCCGATTGACCTGGTGGTCCTCCAGGACAGGGTTGGGAACCACTGCACTAGAGAATACACCTCTGCCTTGCATTGATCAAAGACAGTATGCAATTTCCTGCAACTTAGCCTTGCATTTATGGCTGTAAAGCAATGTGGAAAATGTTCCAAGAAAAAAGATGCAGGAACAAGCTCACTGCTCTGTAAGCCATGGAATCCATGCTGGCTGTTAAGTCCAAATAGGAGAAAATTATATATATAAAGAAACAATAAGGTGGCATATCTCATCCACTGAAAACTTTCAGATAACAGCTGCTGTTATATGGACAAGGGCTCAACCTGCTGATAAAATTCATATAGATATCTTCAGCAATATCCAGAAAGTACCAGGGCAAAAAGGCAGTATTCAGTCCCTAGCCACATATCAAGAAAAAGTTGTCTTATGTTAAACCGTACAGCTATAGAGATAGATAAGGATTTTAGAAATTGAAATTGAAACATTCAGTTTGGGATATCTCAAGATCTGCCAGCATTTTAGAACAAGATTTGTCGACATACTATGCAGCCTGTTCTAAAATATAGAAACATAGAAACATGACAGCAGATAAAGGCCAAATGGCCTGTCTAGTCTGCCCATCCTCAGTAATCATTATCTCTTTCTCTCTCCGCTCTCTCCGAGATATCCCACATGCCTATCCCAGGCTCTCTTGAATTCAGACACAGTCTCTGTTTCCACCACCTCTTCTGGGAGACTGTTCCACACATCTACCACCCTTTCTGTAAAAAAATATTTCCTTAGATTACGCCGGAGCCTCTTAATTCATCCTATGCCTTCGCATTGCAGAGGTTCCTTTCAAATGAGAGAGACTCGACTCATGCACATTTATTTTACGTAGGTATTTAAACATCTCTGTCATATCTCCCCTCTTCACCTTTCCTCCAAAGAATACATATTGAGATCTTTAAGTTTGTCCCATACGCCTTATCACGAAAACCACACACCATTTTAGTAGCCTTCCTCTGGACTGACTCCATCCTTTTTATATCTTTTTGAAGGTGCGCCTCCAGAATTGTACCCAATATTCTAAATGAGGTCTCGCCAGAGTCTTATACAGAGGCATTAATACCTTCTTTTTCCTACTGGCCATACTTCTCCCTGTGCAACTTTGCATCCTTCTAGATTTCACCTTCACCTTTTCAACCTGTTTGGCCACCTTAAGATCATCACATACAATCACACCCAAGTCCCGCTCTTCTGTCGTGTACATAAGATCTTCACCCCCTAAGCTGTACCGTTCTCTCATATTTTTACAACTGAAATGCATGACCTAGCATTTCTTAGCATTAAATTTTAGCTGCCAAATTTCAGACCATTCTTCAAGCTTCGCCAGGTCTTTCTTCATGTTGTTCACACTATCCAGCATGTCTACTCTATTGCAGACTTTGGTATCTTCCGCAAAGAGGCAAATCTTGCCCGATAACTCTTCAGCAATATCATTTGTAAAAATGTTAAAAAGAACAGGCCCAAGAACAGAACGTTGAGGCACACCACTGGTAACAAACCTTTCCTCAGAGCGATCTCCATTGATTACTACCCTCTGTCGCCTTCCAATCAAGCAGTTCCTGACCCCCCATGACTAGTATTAGCATGCATTTTCTCCATTGCATGCAAAATATCTTTGGTCTATATAATCAATCACATTAGCACTGCATGCCATCCTTTGTACCACCTGATAAACAAATGTAGGGAAAAACTCAAAATATGCTTAAGCAATCAAACATCACATGGCCTCTCATCTATAAAACCTAACAAATGCAAAGATTCAAGATGTATGGGTAACAAACAAAAAGCCACTTCAGTCTCCCCCTTACATGTTAAAATCCCTTGACCCTGAACCTGCACTAGCTGAACCATTTGATCAAAGGAAACATAATGTATATGGCAAAACTTCAGGTCAAGGAAAACATTCACACTTTGGCCTACATGGAAGAAAAAGCTGATATTTAGCTGTCTCCTTTTTTTGAGGCCAAACCCAAAAGCAAAACCACCATATGTATAAAAGAAATAAATTCAAAAGGTCCCACAAATCTACACAAGTTCAACTTCTTCTGAATCTTCTCATGCACAATGGCATTATAAGTAGTCATTGAAGAAGCATTATTAAGCTTATGCACTAAAAGGGAACCTAGCAGAGGATCTCCTCGGGTGGGGGAGCGCACTCTGCCCCTCCATGCTGCTGCAGTCAGAGCCAGTTGGAAGTCTCAGCGGGAAAAACCACAAACAATTTAAAAATCTTACTTTGGCTCAGCCATTTTTCTTTCTTTATGGTGACGGGCTGGAGCAGCAGAGGATCACCTCGGGCGTGGGAGTGCACTCTGCTCCTCCATGCCGCTCCAGCTGCTGAACCAGTCAAAAGGCTCGGCACCTAATGATACATGGCTGTTCGGCGCGCTGTCTAAGGTGCAAGTCGAAGGCACCTCCCGTCACATTCTGCTTCTCTCCCCACCCTTTCCGCCTCCCTTCACATACCACTTCTCTCTCCCATTCCCCTCTTCTCCCCTGTCCTTCAACTGTATCGATACCTGCTCCCACAATATCCACTTTGTACTTATCCACTACTGTATACCATCTTGAACTGGAAATGACGGGATATAAATAAAGCTATTATTATTAACAGAGAAACTGTCCCATCAAAGCCAAGCCATAGAATCAGGATAAACTTGAAGACAAGCATACAAACCCTCTAACTTAATGGAGGATGGAACCTCTTCCTGATTGGCTGCCATCGCGAGAACTGACGGCAGCCAATCAGGAAGTGGCGCAGGGCAAGGTTTGAGATCACAAACATCGCTCCTGCCCTGCACAACGTGATTGGAGGAGGCAGCTGTCCAGGAGATATTTACTGGCGAGGGAGGTATTTAAGGGAAGGGAATAATGTATAGGCCCATTGTATAGGCCAATGTAGGTTTTAAAACTCTTAGATAAGCCGCGGCTAGTAACTTGGAGCAGTTTATCAACAAGTTTTAAAACCTACATGGGCATTTCCTGCGGCCTATACATAGGAGCGGCCTATACATGGGGAAATACGGTAATATATTAAAAACAAAAATTAAAAAGATATAACAAGGGAGGCAATAAATAAAAACAAAAATACAACCAACAAACAAACAAAAATGGGTACAAGGGGAACAAAGAAAGGGAAGTTTACAATAAAAACAAAAAAGTTGGGAAAGGGAAGGAGTGCAACAAAAAGGAAGGGAAGTCACAGTGAAATTCTGCACAAATCTTTATTTTATATTTTTACCACCAGCTTAACCCCTTCCCCATCACAATTCTCTGTGGGAGGGTATCATGGCTTGACCGTGTTATGGTGCCCCTGGTTAAACCTAGGGTATCCACCAAATATGTACACTTCACACCACCACTTTGATGGACAGTTACTCTGAATATATGTGGAGGATTTAAATATCATTGTAAGTGCTTAAAACATACATTGGTTGTAGAGTTTGAATATTGAACAGTGTTTTAGAGTAGATTTAAATGTATACAACATGGTGGTTAAAGTGTTGAGATTTTCTTTTTCTCTTAGTTTATGCTAGCATCATAACTTGAATGTGCTCTATTTGCTTCTCTGTTCTATTCCAAATGTTACTGCCAGGAAAATAATACTGTCTCTCTGAAATGAGATCATGAAGCTCATTAAGAATTACAATGAATTAATAATATATTACATAATGAGAGAGACTTACAATTATACATAGAAAGAAAACTTTTGGCTATAGTGAGATACAAAGGACCTTTCAGCTTTCTTAATAATATATATTTGCATTTATCTGATTAATCTGTAGACAGATTTTTTTCTAAATCTCAAGCAAGAGTGAATTGAGCTTTATGTTAGTACACAAAAATATCTACCACATTTTCCATTTTAGATCTCCTTTAATAAAAAAAACTTTGAATGCATTGGATAAAAGCATAACAGTAATGAATAAATGATAACAACTAGAACAGCAAGGTAGATAGATATGAAACTATAAAGGAGTTTGAATATTGTATGGTAATTTAACACTGGAGTTCTGAATGAATGTCTTATAGAAATGGTTTTTTTGTCATTACCTTTCTACAATAATGCGATCAATAGATACTCAAACAGACTGATAGCAGTTTACATTATCATTATTTAAAATATTTTCTAAATTTTATGAAATCCAGATTTGTAATCTATAATGTGCCTTGATTATATTGTCTATATTAATATTGTATTCATACAGCATCTCCCGGTGTAGAAATAACACTTTTAAAAAATATAGAATTGTATTGGGCTTTTTTCATTTCTTTGTCTTTTTTGTTTGTTTTAGTTCATTGATTAGAAAAGAATGTAAAGCTTTTCCTAGGCTACTGCAGTAGGTCAGCACATAAGAAGGGAAACTGATGTGAATCTCAACATTTGGTATTCAATGGATTTTAAATGGATTACTTTTTAAAACAAATGCTTAATGCTAGGGGTCTGCAAAAAAAACATTTGCAGGTTCTCATAAGTTTAAGGGGACTTTTCATAAGAAAATGTGTGCATTTTAAGGCATCACCAGTTTGTATGTCTGGAAGATTATAAATGTCATATTTATTTTATTACTTTATTTCATCTCATTCTTCTATAGAATGGACACAAGACCTAAAGATTTACTCTAAAGATCTGGATTATCTATACTAGTTTACAAAGTCATAGGCTCCATTTGTCAAACATGAACTTTTCAGCCACCGCATTAGAAAATAGGTTTGTGATTAATGTCAATGATAATCTTGAACTGTCCATACTAGTGTTTGATTTATTTGAAAGAATAAGAACACCACAAAAGAAATTTAGAAAATACATTATATCAAAGTAAAAAACATCTTACAGCATTTTTCAGTTGTGGAAACTTAGGACTCCTTTTACAAAGCTTTGGTAGCGGTTGAATTACTCTGATGCCCATAGAGATTTAATGGGCATTGGAGAATCTGACGCTTTGAAAAAAATTAAAAAAAAAATGGGGGGGGGCGGGGGAAGGTTTAGAGAACCTGGGCCTCTTCCCCCTTGAAAAGAGGAGACTGAGAGGGGACATGATTGAAACATTCAAGATAATGAAGGGAATAGACTTAGTAGATAAAGACAGGTTGTTCATCCTCTCCAAGGTAGGGAGAACGAGAGGGCACTCTCTAAAGTTAAAAGGGGATAGATTCCATATGAGCGTAAGGAAGTTCTTCTTCACCCAGAGAGTGGTGGACAACTGGAATGCTCTTCAGGAGGCTGTTATAGGGGAAAACATCCTCCAGGGATTCAAGACAAAGTTAGACAAGTTCCTGCTGAAACAGAACGTACGCAGGTAAGGCTAGTCTCAGTTAGGGCACTGATCTTTGACCTAAGGGCCACCGCGTGAGCAGACTGCTGGGCACGATGGACCACTGGTCTGACCCAGCAGCGGCAATTCTTATGTTCTTAACTTTTAATTGTTTAGGGCCCCTTTTATCAAACCATGGTAAGAGCTTTTTTACTCTGGGCTGGTGAGGTAAATGCTCCAACACTCATTCAATTTCTACGAGCATTGGAACATTTACCTTGCCAGCTCATAGTGAAAAGCTCTACCACGGTTTGATAAAAGGGGGGGGGGGGGTCTTAATTATTCACCCCCCTTTTACAAAATTGTTGCATGGTTTTTAGCGCCGGCTGCGGCAGTAACAGCTCCAATGTTCATGTTATCACCACGGCCAGCGCTTCAGTTTTGTAAAAGGGGGAGTTAATTATGATTTGGCAACATTTTGTGTTTTTTTTTTAAATAATTGATCTGTTTTAGGTTCATTTGTAGAGTGATAGTTTAATTAAGATAGCTATTGCTATTAAAGTACTTTTTTTTTCCACTTTTCCTGACAGCAACTCAGGGAGGCAAACTAACTACAACTACCATTTAGGGCCTCTTTTATAAAGCCATGGTAGCGATGCTGCCAGGGCAAATGCATCAAAGCCCATTAAATTCCTATTGACTTTGGTGCTTTTACTGCGGCAACATCGCTACCACAGCTTTGAAAAGGGGGGTCTTAGTGGGTTACCTACGAAGGGGTGCTGAAAAGATCTCAATCAACCAATCAATCAACTTCCTAAATTCTGAGTGTTTTTTTTTGGGGGGGGGTTGCCACTGTAGCTGAAAAGAGTGCTATCTTACTTTGTTAAATGCCAATTTGTAGAAATGAAATTCTCTGTTTTGACATTGTTTCAGATCTTTGATTGAATCATATCCATGTCATTTGCTTCTTGATAGGGCTAAGAACATTTCAGCACTCCCTCGTATGCCATGTAAAATAGGGCTTCATACGATACAACATTATGAATGCTTAACTCTTTTTTTTTCAAGGGGCCCTTTTGCTATGCTAAAAAGTGGCTGCAGCATAAGTAGTGTGGGGCTTTCCCATGTGCTGAGACTATTTTTACTGTGGCTGTAAAATAATTGTGTTTACTATTCTCCCCTCCTCCCCCCCCCCCCCCCCACACTATTAATGTCC
Organism: Geotrypetes seraphini; assembly: GCF_902459505.1. Classification (NCBI taxonomy): domain Eukaryota; kingdom Metazoa; phylum Chordata; class Amphibia; order Gymnophiona; family Dermophiidae; genus Geotrypetes; species Geotrypetes seraphini. The sequence goes on along the minus strand of NC_047085.1, from coordinate 95,145,087 downwards.
ATGTGCTAATTTTCCTATGAATGCAGAGAAAACCTCAAAACAAACACAAAAATTCAAATTTTGCACAGCAATAACAAATAATGAGCCCCCTCTTTTACAAAGGCACGCTACCTGATTTAGCGCATGCTACCTGATTTAGTACGTGCTAAATGCTAACATGCCCATTATATTCTATGGACGTGTTAGCATTTAACGCATGCTAATCATTAGCACAAGCTAAATCAATTAGCGCGCACTAAATCGGTTAGCACGCCTTAGTAAAAGAACTCTGAGATCTGTTATCTACCAAGAAATGGAGAAAATAAAAGCCTCAGAAGTCCAGAGGTGGTTCAAAGTTATAAAGCAATATGTATTAACACCTCTAAAATGGACTAGATTTCTTTCATTGGCATAAGAAAACCTCCATCATTGAACACACAATAATATCCCAATGTGCAATTCAAAATTCATCAACTGGCAAGCACTTATCTTATTTCACTATGAATGCTTTCTGTACTCCTGTCCCGCTGCTAACCTGGTTGGTGGTGGCTGCCATAAGACTGGGTTTCATCAGCCGCTGGAGCAGGAGTGCAGTCAAGAAGCCACTCAGCGCTGAGCAGGAGTGCCAAAGCACGCTCCTTCTTGGTGCTGCTCAGCAGTTGAAGAAACCTGATCTCACGGCAGCCACCACTAACTGGATTAGCTGCGGGGCACCTCTGGACTACCAGGGATCAGCAGAGGAGGTACGAGGACAGGGCAGGGAGGGGAGACAGGGTGCAAAGCATGGTGGCAGCCTGCAATAATTCTGGGAGGGGGGCGCTGGCCTGAATATAAACCAGGACCCCCATTTTTAGGCCAATTTTTTGGCCCCAAAATCCTGGTTTATATTCGAGTATACGGTATATCAGTAGATTAAATTTTTCAATAATTCTAGATTTTTCAAACATCATACTTAATCAAATACAAAAAAATCTCACCTAAATATAAAAAGTGATTAATATAAAGTGCTCAGTCAAATATCTACCATCCCATCTGGCAACGGTGATTACACTATTGCCAGGTGAGATGGTGTATGTTTAACCGTGATTACTATACCAGGTAGGATGGTATATGTTTAACTGACCTCTTTTACAAAGCCACGGTAGCAATGCTGTTGTGATAAATGCACTGAAGCCCACAAGAAGTGAAGGGTTTTGGTGTATTTACCTCAACAGCATTGTTACCATGGCTTTGTAAAAGAGTGCTTATCTTTCAGTCATTTCTAGGAACCTTGAAACCTATACAGGCAATCCTTAACATTAACCTATGACACATGGCTTATTGCCTTTTCAGTGAGAAACCAAACAGCCCAGACAGACAAAATAATATCAATGTCCATTATACTTGTTCAAGTTTAGCATTATGCTTTAGGAATACTCTTGTTTCTAAGCTACTAAAGAAAATGATTATTATAGATTGATTCTACATAGACATTCTCAATGCTATCAGAATAACTGGCCTCTTTCATACAAAGAGACCCTCAACAAGTATGGGATAAGTATCTACAAACTAAAAATAGAAAAAAGTAGACAAAAGTTAAACTGAACCGCCAAGAAGGCAGACTCTGAATACAATTCAACACCACAGAAATAGAAACAATGACATGCCTCTAATAGTATGGAAAATATAAAGATAACAGAAACTCAGCTGTTACATTGATCTTTGGTTTGAAAAAAATGGGAACACATAAGTCCCTATTATTAAAAATTACACTGGTTGCCCCTAGAAGCAAGAATTCTGTTCAAATTATCTTGTCTTTGTTTTAAATCAATATTTGGGTTGGCCCCTGCATATCTGGTCTCTCATTTTAAACTGAACTGTTCTAACAGGCCTACTGGTAGAATTCATATGTTCACTTATCCTACAATAAAGGCCTGTCGATATAAAAGATTCTTGGATAGAGCTCTTGCTTTCCAGGCAGATAAATTAAATGAATGTTTGGGTAATTTCATTATGCATTACTCATCCTACTTCAGTTTTAGAAAATTAGTAAAAACAAAATTATTTAATTGATTTGTAAGTTAAGGTTTTACTGTTTTTACTTTCACATTGTATGTACGTACTGATGATTTTATATTATGTTTTATTCCCTGATTGTCCAGCACTTCTTGTTGTAAACCGCCTTGAACTATTATGGCTTTGGCGGTATATAAGAATAAAATGATTATTATTATTATTATGATGATGATGATGTAAATTTGCAAAGAAAACCAAAAACTGACAAATAACAATCACTTTACAAATTAACAGATAGATATAAAACAAAACATTGAAAATAAGATAATACCAATTTATTCTACTAATATAGTACATTTTCGATTATCTGTTACAGTATCCAGTTCTGACCTGAGGAAGGGGGTTTTGGTCTCTGAAAGTTAGTAAAAATTATATTAAAGTTGGTCCAATAAAAAGATTACCTTATTTCCATTTTCTATTTATAAATGCTTATCAATATAGCCACAATATTATGGGCCTCTTGTATCAACCTGCGCTAGCAGTTTGTAGCACGCTGAGTTGCGTTGAATGGAGTTCCTATGAGTGTCGGGAGCAGCGCGGGCCATTTAGTGTGGCTCTCTGTGCTAAAAACTGCTAGCACAGTTTGATAGAAGAGGCCCTATATTCTAATGCAACAACAAAAAAATCTATTTTTCTACCTTTTGTCATCTCTGGTTTCTGCTTTTCTTATCTACTACTACTATTTATTATTTATTATTTCTATAGTGCTACCAGACATATGCAACACTGTACATTGAGGACCAGATTCTGTAAAGGATGTCTAAAATTTAGGTGTTGTTTAGATGCCCAGCAGGAAAATGCTGAGCGCGATTCTATAATGCATACAAGCACTATAGAGAATTGTGCTCGAGTCTAACTAATTAGAATAATTAGACACGTCTAAATAATTAGACGACTTTTACAGAATCGCCTTTTAGGCGTCACATAGATGTCTATGCAACGTCTACAGCATTATCGCGTCTCATTATTATGACATCATATGAATGGTGACTTTATGTAGTTTTTCATTCAAATAGCATGAAGTGAAATGCTGGCATCACTATTATATTTTACTTATCTTTTAATCTTTTAATCTTTTTTTTTTTTTTTGCTTCTGTCACGGTATTAATGCTGCAACTTTAACCATTACACCACACATATTCAGATAATAATAATAATAATAATGATAACTTTATTCTTTTATACCGCCATTACCAAGAGTTCTAGGCGGTTTACAACAAAAAGAACTGGACAATCAGCGAAGTACAATCATTATCATAGAAATTCAAATAGTAAAATAAATTATAAAATACAGTCAGTAAGAGAATTCCAATGTTAAGTAATAAACTACATGTCAATTCTAAAGCAAGCAGTAATTTCTCTAGGATAAATATAAAACATGTACCTTCAACACTTATCCAATTCCTCTTTTCACCTCTATGCTCCTCAAAGTATATGAAAAAATATATATATATACAGTACATATTGCATACTAAATCCTCTATTTTTTAGTAAGACGTCTGCTTGCAAAAGCAGGTCTACTTTTGAGCATGTGCTGAGTGATAGATAGGCTTCGTTTAGGTGAATGTGACTTAGGCATCACTTAGGCGTGCTTGAGGTGTCAGCATATAGGTGAACGGGGCTTCTATTTTTTGATGTTTAATAATGCATTACTTAAGCATAGCACATGACCAAACATATATATATATATATATATATATATATATATATATTGCATACTAAAGCTTCTGTTCTGGGGATTAAAGAGGACTCCAGGTTAATATAAAGGTCAAATATGTTTAATAATGCATTACTCAAGCAAAGCACATGATACAAAAGTATATATTGCATACTAAACCTCATTGACATTTTTGTGACATGATCAAGATGCACCTAGATGGCAGAATGCCACTAAAAAAATAAGAATATGTGCTGACCATCCTTAGGATTTGAATTCATGAACTTTGGGAGATGGAAGCAGTGCCATTAACCACAGAGCCACAGGAATCCCTGCCATGTTACATGACGTTAGATCATAGGCATCTTAGGATAAAAATAAGTTTCCCTCTGGACCCTAAAAAGGACAGAGTGCTAATGTAAATGGCAAAGTCCACAATCCATACTCTCTTAAGAGAGCAAAAAGAAGCTGTGAAGGTATTAGGAAAAGCTGTGTGGATTTGAACCCATGAACTTTGGAAGATGGAAGTAGTGCCTTTAACTACTGAGCTACAGTACGTTTTGTTTAGGTAGAGGTTCCTATTCTGCTATCTAGGTGCATCTTGATGATGTCACAATGATGTCAAGATTGTGCACCAGCAAAAATAAAAGGTGGAAGTGTCACTACTTAGTGAGGTAAAGGTGATTCAAACTAGAAAATGACATGGTGACTGTTACCTGTGGCTAGCTGCGGGTAACCTGCTGAAACAGTGGAGAGGAAAAGTGCTCACTGCGGGCATGGGGACAAGGCCATTCACCGCCCCGTGGAGCGGTGAATGGCCTTGTCCCTGCAGTTAAGGGCGGGAACACGTGCGGTCACCGATCGCGCGTGGCCCCTTCCCTCCTTCCTACCTACCAAGTCTATAAACCTAGGGCAGATGAGAAAAGGCAGATGGAGCTGCAAGCAGTTAATGCGTGGATGCGGTTCTGGTGTGAGAAAGAAGGATTCCACTTCATGCGCAACTGGACAACGTTCTGGGGGAAGAGCAAGCTCTACAGGAAGGATGTACTCCACCTCAGCAGAGACGGAACAAGGCTACTTGCAAGCAACATCAAGAGAGAAGTGGACAAGTTTTTAAACTAGGAAGAAGGGGAAAGCCGACAGTCGACAGAAAGAGAGAGTCGATGGTTCGGAAACCGGTATACCCAGAGGATACCGTGCAAGAAGATAGAGGGAAAGACTCACCAGATTACAGGCAAGAGAAATTAAAAAGGACACAAGAGGGAAGGAAATACAAGAAAGGAAAAACTGCAAACTCAAGTGTATGTACACAAACGCAAAGAGCCTTACAAATAAGATGGGTGAATTAGAAGCCATAGCACAAAAAGATAACGTTGACATCATAGGTATCACGGAAACATGGTGGACTGAGGAAAACGTCTGGGACACTGTTCTACCGGGATACAAACTATACTGCAGAGACAGAGTGGCTCAAAAAGTTGGGGGCATTGCCATATACGTCAAAGAGGAAATTGAATCTGCTGAAGAGAACATGCCACAACTGATGGATAAGTTAGAGTATCTATGGGTCAAAATTTCAGGAACAAATGGCCTGGAAACGAAGATCGGCATCTACTACCGACCCTCAGGGCAGTCCAAAGAAATTGATGGAGAAATGACAAACGAGATTAAACGCAACTGCAAGGGAGGCAACACAGTTATCATGGGTGACTTCAACTATCCGGGAATAGACTGGAACCTAGGCACTTCTGGCTGCATTAGAGAGACCAAGTTCTTGGATGCTGTAGGCGATTGCTTCCTGGAACAACTTTTCAAGGAAAATACTAGAGGAAATGCAATTCTGGACTTAATTCTAAATGGCCTGCGAGGACCAGCACAAGATGTAGAAGTAGAAGGGACGCTGAGAAGCAGCGATCACAATATGATCCACTTTGATCTGGACACAGAGGAGAAACATCGGTCCAAATCGATAGCCACAGCACTGAACTTCTGAAAAGGGAATTACGAAGGGATGAGACTCATGGTAGGGAAGAAGATTAAGAAGAGGATAAGCACTGTAAAATGCTAGAGCAAACTTGGTCCCTTTTTAAGGACACAGTCACCGAGGCACAAAATCTATATATACCGTGTATCAATAAGGAATCCAAGAGGAAAAAGAACAAAGAACCAGCGTGGCTCATTGTAGAGGTGAAGGAAGCGATCAGAGACAAGAAAACTTCATTTAAGGAATGGAAAAGGTCAAAACCGGATGAAAACTGGAACAAGCACAAACAACATCAACGCAGGTGCCATAAGGCAGTAAAAGGGGCCAAAAGAGACTACGAGGAAAAAATAGCCAAGGAGGTGAAGAACTTCAAGCCGTTCTATCGATATATTAAGGGGAAACAACCCGCAAAGGAAGTGGTGAGACCGTTGGATGACCATGGAATGAAGGGAGCGCTAAAGGAGGACAAAGCAATCGCTGACAAACTGAACACATTTTTTGCATCTGTATTTACCGAAGAAGATGTACACAGCATACTGGAACCCATCAGGCTATATGCTGGAAACGAAGACAGAAAGCTGACAGGATTGACGGTCAGTCTAGAGGAGGTATGTAGGCAGATTGATAGGCTTAAGAGCGATAAATCCCTGGGACCGGATGGCATCCATCCGAGGGTCATCAAGGAACTGAAAGGGACCATAGCTGAACTGCTTCAACTAATAGCCAATCTGTTGATCAAATCTGGAAAGATTCTGGAAGACTGGAAGGTGGCGAATGTTACACCGATCTTCAAGAAAGGTTCGAGGGGAGATCCGGGGAACTACAGACCGGTGAGTCTGACCTCGGTACCGGGAAAAATGGTAGAGTCACTGATAAAGGACAGCATCATTGATCACCTTGACAGACACGGGCTGATGAGGACCAGTCAGCACGGTTTTAGCAAAGGCAGATCGTGTTTGACGAACTTGCTGCACTTCTTCGAGGGAGTAAACAGGCAGATAGACAAGGGAGACCCGGTCGACATTGTATATCTGGATTTTCAGAAGGCGTTTGACAAGGTTCTGCATGAACGACTACTTCGTAAAATTGTGAGCCATGGAATCGAGGGTAAAAACTGGCTAGAGCATAGGAAACAGAGAGTTGGGGGTAAATGGACAATACTTGGACTGGAAGAGCGTCACCAGTGGGGTGCTGCAGGGTGATTAAATTTGCAGATGATACGAAGTTATTCAGAGTAGTAAAGACACAGGGGGATTGCGAAGTTCTGCAACGTGACATAATCAAGCTCGAGGAATGGGCATTGACATGGCAGATGAGGTTCAAAGTGGATAAGTGATGCATGTCGGTAACAAAAATCTCATGCAAGAATATAGGATGTCCGGGGCGGTACTTGGAGAGACCTCCCAGGAAAGGGACTTGAGAGTTCTGATTGACAAGTCAATGAAGCCGTCCACACAATGTGCGGTTGAAGCAAAAAAGGCAAACAGAATGCTAGGAATGATAAAGAAGGGGATCACGAACAGATCAGAGAAGGTTATCATGCCGCTGTACCGAGCCATGGTACGCCCTCACCTGGAGTACTTCGTCCAGCACTGGTCTCCGTACATGAAGAAGGGCATGGTACTACTCGAAATTGTCCAGAGAAGAGCGACTAAGATGGTTAAGGGACTGGAGGAGCTGCCGTACAGCGAAAGATTAGAGAAACTGGACCTCTTCTCCCTCGAACAGAGGAGATTGAGAGGGGACATGATCGAAACATTCAAGGTACTGAAGGGGATAGACTTAGTAGATAAGGACAGGTTGTTCACCCTCTCCAAGGTAGAGAGAACAAGAGGGCACTCTCTAAAGTTGAAAGGGGATAGATTACGTACAAACGTAAGAACGTTCTTCTTCATCCAGAGAGTGGTAGAAAGCTGAAACGCTCTTCCAGAGGCTGTTATAGGGGAAAACACCTTCCAAAGATTCAAGACAAAGTTAGACAAGTTTCTGCTGAACAGGAACGTGCGCTGGTGGGGCTAGTCTCAGTTAGGGTGCTGGTCTTGGACCAGAGGGCCGCGTGTGAGTGGACTGCTGGGCATGATGGACCACTGGTCTGACTCAGCAGTGGCAATTCTTATGTTCTTATGTTCTTACCTTCGCGGCACATTGTGGCGTTAGTAAAGTAACTTGCTCAAAACCGTCCGAGCCTACCTGAAGTCGCGTGTGTGCAGGCGGAAGCTTCTCCTCTGATGAACTTACTTTACTAACATGCCGCAAAGGTAAGGGGGAAGGAGGGAGATTCTCAGGCTACCCGAGGGGTGCTGAAGGGCAGCCTGAGGTGGCGAGAGGAAAGGGTGGTGGTGGGGAGAAGACACTGAAGGGAAAAAATGAGGAAGGCAGAGTGGGGAGAAGACACTGAAGGGAAATGGGGAACAGAGAGTGGGGAGAAGACGCTGGAAGGGATGAAGACAGAGATGCCAGACTATGGGGAGAGTGGAGGAAAGAAGATGGGTACCAGACCAATTGGGGGGGGGGGTTGAAGGGAGAGGCACAGTAACAGAGTAAATGGAAGACGCTGAGAGAAGACAGACAGTGGATGGAAGGAATTGAATGAGAAGATGAGGAAAGCAGAAACCAGACAACAAATTATATTTATTTCCTTTTTTTTTTTTTTGCTTTAGGATGAAGTAGTATATTAGTTGTGTTGATAAAAATTTATAAACAAAGCCCTGCCAGCTGAACATCTCTTTCTCTAGTTTAGCAACCAGAACTTTGATTTATAAGGAAGGAATAAGCTAAATATTGCAGTACTGAGATTGTATTGATGCTGCGGGGATGGTAGTCACAGGGATGGGGTAGGGACAGTGGTTGCTGGGATGGGGACATAGCGAAGACAGTGGTCACGGGGAAGGGACAAATTTTTTCCCCATGTCATTCTCTAATTCAAACCACTTATAATACAAATAATTATAAAGTGCTCAGAGAACTGGTTGTCAGACTGCAAGACAAGCCCGCATGTTGGAGCGTCTGAAGTAATCACCTCTAATCATAGCACATTGAACTATGTATCTAATTTTTATATTTTTATTGCGTAAATAAATTTCAAAAAACTTTTAACTTTTAACTTATCTGAGAAATAAGCTGTAGGGGATTCAGAAACATGTTCTGGGTTCTGACGCGTTTCACCAAGGCTGTATCAAAGAACCCGTACTGCAGCGCTCGAATATGATACTGCCGTACACAGCCACAGGTTTCTTTGCAGGTTTGAAAGATTGTGCACCAGGCATGTCTACTAGCTTTGAACTACTGCAGCCATTGTGAGTAGTGCATTTCCTTTTCTTAACCTTTTGGAAATGAGGTTTAGTATGCAATATATATATATTTTCAAGTGCTTTGCTTAAGTAATAACAACCTGGAGTCCTCTATACCACAAAAATAAAAGCCTCACTCACCTATAAATGGATGCCTATGGCACGCCTAAGTGATGCCTAAGTCATGTCCACCTAACTCGCGTCTACTTAGCGCCCAACTCACGCTCAAAAGTAGACCTGGTTTTATAATGCCTACCTTTTAGGCATTAAATAGATGTATTCCGGCATGAGCGACATGCAATTCTCTAAATGAATGTTCAGATTGAAGCCACTCCCACACCACGCCTACACCATACCCATGCCTATTTTTTAGGCACAGCTTTTCCTAACAGACATCCACGAAATTGTGGATGTCTATTTGTAGAATCGTGTCCAGCATTTAGACGTTTAAGTTCCAATTAAGGCTTGTTAAAGTCATTAATTGAACTTATTATCCACTTTATTTGGATGCCTAAGTCGATGGACATCCACATTGTAGATGCCTAAAGTTAAAAGTCCTTTACAGAATTTGGCCCTTATTCTCTTCAGTTTTCTTTCCATCCAGTGTCTGCCCTCTCTCTCCCACTCTGTGTCTGCCTTCTCTCTCCCTGTGTCTGCCCTCTTTCTATGCCTCTTCCATCCAGGCTGTGCCCCTTCTATACATGATATATTTCAGCTTCACCCACTGACCATTTTTCTCTCTCCTCTCTCTGTCTCCTCCCCTCCCCATGCTCTGGAATCTTTTTCTTTTATTTCCTTTCCATCCTTAACCCCCCCTTCCCCCGCATCTCTGTCTCATGCTCTTCCCTTCCCTCTCCCTGGCATCTCTATCATCTCCCCCTCCATGCTCTGTCTGGCATCCCTCCCTCACTACTCTGCTCTTCCCTCCCTCCTGCAGTACATCCCCAGCCTGACCCCACCCCACCCTCCCCCTGAAGTCTCATGAGGCTGTTGCATAAAGTCTCAACAGCCATCTTAGAAATCTTCAAGTAGTGACAGTAGCTATATCAGTGGCAGGAGCAGGGTTATTTCCTTCCCTCGAAAAAGCCACTAGACCACGAGGGATGTTGAAAGGTAGGGCATGGGAAGGCCACCATGAGTCCCTATTGCCATGGTATTACGTGGCAGTGGTTCCTGTTCCCACAGCACTGCCACAGAACAGGCTACTGCTACTGTGATAATATCAGGCAAATTGTTTTGGTCTTCCCCTATTACTGCAGTAATTACCGCTGTAATGGTTACTGTGTCACTCTTTACTGGATGGACATACTGGATAGGCATATGGCCTTTATCTGCCATCATGTTTCTATGTTTCTAACATGAGTACTTAGACATGTATATTTGGCTGTGAAATTTTTACAAGATCCTTCTTTTGTTTATAAAGCAAACTTTAAACATAGATGTTTTATACACACATATAGAAAATAACTCCCAATGTGTAGAAGATAAAACACAGACTCCCATTATTACATGAAGAAGCAAACTCTGCATCAGTAAAAACTTTCTTTACAACATAAGTCCCGCCATCACAGAAGGGTTGCTCATAGCACCTTAAACCACACTCATTTGTTGGAGTGAGGGAACTTGTTTCTAAATAATAGTTTTCAGACAAGTTTCCTGAAGTACTGGTATCTGCACTAATTGAATCACTTCAATCCATGTACAATTTTTCCCTTCATCCTATGAATATAATTTCTGCTGATTTAAGAATCTTTTGTCATTGTGGTAAGCATGCAATTAGCTGCAGTTTAAGTGATAGCAACATGCTATAAATAAGATTCTTAATTGTGTTTTCAAGATTAAAATTCAGCCTCATTGTTTTTTTTTTTTTTTAACCCTTATTTTTTGTGGCATTATGGTATATTCACATTGCTACCTCTAAATGAATGTCAACTTGTTTTACCTCGACTGCAGTCGATCGATACTTCATTAGGCTGAATTGTCTTGTGCCCATGCAACCTTGAAGCTGTGGCTTAATTACCACCCATATTATGCAGTGGCTCAGAGAGCTGTGCTCAGCTGTGTCAGTTTTGAACAAAAGCCATGCCATTTCCTACCTTTAGGAAAAAAATGGACTTCTGAACTGAGGAAACTGGAATATTTCATAAATGAACAATTAAAGTTGACATAAATATCATAACATATTGTTGGTGTGTATTACAATGGCATTTTCTAATCTGTTAACTTATTCCTCAAATCCGGCATAGAACAAGTGTCTTTGATTTTCGTGATCCACCCATAGTTGAGTTAAGATTATTTTAAATTAATTGCATAGTAACATTCAGTTGAAAGAGAAGACAGGAGAAAGTGCAGTCAAATGGCAATCATGACAAATGACATCTCTTGTCTGAGAGTCATTTTTCCTCACTAGACTGATTTGTCATCCTCACTTCTGACATTTTTCATCTTGCTATGAAATCACATTGACAGAATAAGATATTTCTACACTTAACGGTGGACCACAGAAGATGTATTTTTGTTTCTTTTTTTCTGAGTTTCATATCAGATTTTATAATAGCTTCCAAATTACACAAGAAAAGATGAGTTATAATCTGGATATAAAAGATAAGATGTATAACTAACTGCATTCCCACAAAAAGAAAATCTATGTACCATTGTGTGTGGTGATTCATAATATGCATGGTATTCTCATCCTTTTTCAGCATTTGTAGATAGTTTGCGACATTGAGATTAACCATGACTCCCGAATTATCAAAACACCAATTATTATTGTAGGTATTCTAAATCCTCAAAATAGTTCAGCTTCAAAAATAGATTTATTACAATTTATAATCTGCATTTATCAAAGGCAGAGAACAAGAAGAATATACATAATAAAAGCAAACAGCATTCTAAAAACCCAAATACAACAAATTCATAATGATCCCATATAGTGAAAGTAAGCATTTATAGTCAAGTTCTTCTGTCTCCTGAGTACCTATGGCAACTTATTCCATTTGATTGGAAAGCAAGAGTAAATTCTCTTCCTTGTATGCTCCAATCAAATTTGTCAAAAAGAAAGTGCCACTGATATATAATGAGGCATATACACAGTATAGATGAATGGTATAGATATTGTAGAGGTAAATTCTAAGGGCTCCTTTTACGAAGGTACGCTAACGTTTTTAGTGCATGCACCGGATTAGTGCATGCTATAGCGTGTGCTAGCCAAAAATCTACCATCTGCTCAAAAGGAGGCGGTAGTGGCTAGCGCGCGGGGCAATTTAGCGCGTGCTATTCCGCACATTAAGGCCCTAGCACACCTTCGTAAAAAGAGCCCTAAAACTTTAATACAGAAATGTAACCAGCGCTTGATGTGACCATGTTTCACCTATGCAGATGAGTCAGGGGCAACTGTTAAACATAAAGATAGACATCACTATACACAGAGTGGCATTTTTGATATGACATCCAAATCTGGGTTTGGACGTTTTATAGAACACTAGCTGATGCCCCGGCGTTGCACGGGTATTTAATTATAGCAATAACACTGTAAATGGATTAAAATAAAGATACTTTAAAGTGGTGAATGAAATTATTGTTTTATAGCTTAATAAAAAGTACAATATTCAAATTATAATGTGAAATATTTGACAAAATGAATACCATACAACTAACGCAAAACATGATTAAAAACAACATTTTTAGTTTCACCTCCTGGAGCAAGAACATATAAATTTTTGGGTGAACCCACCCTTGAGCAAGTAACATAGAGTTGTGGGCCGAGAGACCCCCAGAACATATCACCCCAGGTAGTGAGGGATCTGCATACCAAGTTTCGTTCAAATCGGTCAAACCGTTTTTGAATTACTGTGAGAATGGCAGCTTTTTACATTTTTTCCATTGACATGAATGGGTGATATATGATTTTCTGTTTGTACCTCCGCCCACGTGTGCAGGTGGGCCGCGAGACCCCCAGAACATATCATCCCAGGTAGTGAGGGATCTGCATACCAAGTTTTGTTCAAATCGGTCAAGCCGTTTGTGAATTACTGTGAGAATGGCAGCTTTTTACATTTTTTCCATTGACATGAATGGGTGATATGATTTTCTGTTTGTAGCTCCGCCCACGTGTGCAGGTGGGCCGCGAGACCCCCAGAACATATCACCCCAGGTAGTAAGGGATCTGCATACCAAGTTTCGTTCAAATCGGTCAAGCCGTTTTTGAATTACTGTGAGAATGGCAGCTTTTTACATTTTTTCCATTGACTTGAATGGGTTAAATCTGATTTTATGTTTGTAGCTCCGCCCACGTGTGCAGGTGGGCCACGATACCCCCAGAACATATCATCCCAGGTAGTGAGGGATCTGCATACCAAGTTTCGTTCAAATCGGTCAAGCCGTTTTTGCGTGATCGCGGCACATATACACACACATACATACACACATACATACCTCCGATTTTATATATATAGATAGAGAAACATAGAAATATAGAGTATGATGGCAGAAAAGGGCCGACGGCCCACCAAGTCTGCCCACTCAAGAACCCTCCCTCCCTCCCTCGAGAATCCGTCTATTAAGCATTCCACTTGAGCGACCCCACCTATCGTCCCTTGAAGTCAAGCGTGTTACTGGCCTCGACTACCTGACATGGAACCATTCCATTGATCAATTACCCTTTCGGTGAAGAAGTATTTCTTGGTGTCCCCATGAAATCTTCCCCCTCTTGTCACCGTGGGACCGGTATGAAAAAAGATTTCTTCCTCCACCTCAATGCGGCCTGTGATGTATTTGAATGTTTCTATCATGTCCCCCCTTTCTCTACGCTCTTCAAGAGAATACAGGCGTAGCCTGCTCAGACGTTCTTCATATGGGAGATCCTTAAGTCCAGAGTCCATCCTAGTGGCCATTCGCTGAATTGACTCCATTATCTTCACATCCTTCAGATAATGTGGCCTCCAGAATTGAACACAGTACTCCAGGTGAGGTCTTACCATGGATCTGTATAATGGCAGTATAACTTCAAGCTTTCGGCTGATAAAGCTCCTTCTGAAGGGAGATAGCCAGGGCTGAGAGGAGACACAAGGGCAGCAAGGCAGAGGACAGGATCCAGCCAGGAGGGGTGGAAGACTGATCGGGGTAGCGGCGAGAGTAGGCTCCGCCCACCCCCACCGCGTCAGAGGTCGCTTCAGTGCCCAGGCTCCCCCTTAAAAGGCAGGAAGCCTGAGCACGAGGCAGACCGCGGCGGCGTTCTAACTTGCCTGTTTTTTCTACTTACAGGATCGGGAGGCAGAAGGGAGATAGCCAGGGCTGAGAGGAGACACAAGGGCAGCAAGGCAGAGGACAGGATCCAGCCAGGAGGGGTGGAAGACTGATCGGGGTAGCGGCGAGAGTAGGCTCCGCCCACCCCCACCGCATCAGAGGTCGCTTCAGTGCCCAGGCTCCCCCTTAAAAGGGGGCGAGCCAACGGCGCCCGGCCGTTCGGCGCGGTCCAGGCTGCTCAGGAGCAAATTCAATCTTCAATCTTCTTTAATAACTTCTTATTAAAAAAAAAAAAACATTTTTCTTTCTTCTATTCTCATTTTTTTCTCTCTCTATTTCTATACCTAGCTACACATCAGACAAACTCCAGCGCACCGAGGGACTTAAATCACAAGGAAGGAACAATGGAGGCAGCAGAAGGACAGCGAAGCTTCCCAGTATACTGCATTGATTGTCACATGTATGACTACCTCCCTTCCGGGAGGCAGGCCTACATATGCAGTCGATGTCAGGAACTGGCTAGCCTGAAGAAGGAGGTCGGGAGACTGCAGATCAAAGTACAGGAGCTAGAAGGACTCCGCTCCATAGAGGAACCAAGGGAGCTTGAACCAACTGAGGACACCACCAGAGAGAACCACTTCAACGAACAGGTCAGGGAGCTCGAAAGATTCATCGAGGAGGCCTGCAAGATGGTAGAAACACAGGAACACACGCTCTTCAGAAGGGAACAAACTGATGGAGGACAGGACCCGCCAGGAGCCACCGGGACCCACCAGGACCCACCAGGAGCCGAGGGAGAGGAACCTAGCGGAGAAACAAATCAGGAGAAGGAAGGACTGGAGGACCCAATCATCGACACAGACCTGAGACCCAGGAGGAAGCTGAGGAGAGGAAAATCTGCTATCGTGGTGGGAGACTCAATCCTGAGAGAGGTGGACAGTCACATAGCAGGAGGCAGAGCGGATCGCCTAGTGACATGTCTTCCAGGGGCGAGGACAAAGGACATCTCCGACAAAATTGAGAAAATCATAGAGGGAGCTGAGACAGAGGAAACAGCAGTGATAATCCACGTCGGAACAAATGACGTCAGCAGAAGAAATTTCAACATGACCACACTGACCGAGCAGTTTAAGATCCTGGGGAGGAAGCTGAAGCTGAGGACAGGGAAGATAGCCTTTTCAGAGATCCTGCCAGTGCCAAGGGCAGATGCGAGGAGGCAGAACGAACTGCAAGCAACAAATGGATGGCTGAGGCGATGGTGTGACGAGGAAGGTTTCCTCTTTGTACGAAACTGGTCAACCTTCCTGGGGAAAAACAAGCTCTACAGGAGAGACGGACTGCATTTGAGCACGGCTGGGACGAGGATGCTGGCACGTAACATCCAGACCTGCATAGACATGACTTTAAACTGATAACAAGGGGAAAGCCGAGAGTCGATCTGACCTCGACACATCGGACCACAGTATCGAGCAAGGATACTGAAACAGGAAAGGAAGATAGTGGACTAGAGGCAAAATGGACACTTTATGGACATAAACCCAAGGATACAGTACAGGGACCCGAGAGGCAGGTAGAGCTAAAGAGCAAGACATGGAGGACAAAGCCGGAACCAGAGGGCTATCAAAGATCAAAGAAGCGGGAGGAGGACGGGATAGACACACCACAGGAGGCAGCCCGTGAGGACACCAGCAGGAGCATCAAATCAAGAGTAGACCCAAAAGAAAAGGTAACTAACCAGGACTTAAATTGCCTATATACAAACGCTAGGAGCCTAAGGACCAAAATGGGGGAGCTAGAAGTTATAGCCAGAAATAAGGACCTAGACATAATAGGAATCACAGAGACATGGTGGTCAGAGGACAACAAATGGGATGTGGCCCTGCCAGGGTACAAACTCTACAGAAAGGACAGGGAGCACAAGAAGGGGGGTGGAATAGCACTGTATATAAAGGACTACATTCCTTCATCCAGATCAGAAACAACAATAAGGGCAGACAGTCTGGAGTCACTATGGGTTAAGCTAACAGGAGGGGAAGGAGCTGACATCAAATTGGGACTTTACTATCGCCCACCAGGACAGCCAGAAGCAAACGACCTGGACCTGGAGGCCGAACTGAGGCAGGTGTGCAAAAGTGGAAGGGTGGTGGTTATGGGGGATTTCAACTATCCGGGAATAGATTGGGACATTGGGCACTCAAATTGCACAAAAGAAACTAAATTTATAGAGGTGATAAGAGACTGTTTCATGGAGCAGCTGGTCACGGAACCAACGCGAGGGGATGCCACTCTAGACCTAATCCTCAACGGGCTAGAAGGACCCGCAAAGGAAGTGGTGGTACTAGCACCGTTAGGGAACAGCGATCACAACATGATCCAGTACAAATTAAACATGGGAACATCAAAGGTGAAAAGAACCACAACGACAGCACTCAACTTCAGAAAAGGAAACTACAAAGACATGAGGAAAATGATAGGAAAAAAGCTCAGCAACAGCTCAGGGAAGATGAAGACCGTAAAGGAAGCCTGGACACTGCTTAAAGGCACAGTGCTCGAGGCACAAGACCTGTGTGTCCCAAGGTTCAGGAAAGGGTGCAAAAAAAATCGAACTAGAAACCCAGCATGGATAACAACTGCAGTTAATAAGGCGATAAGAGACAAGAAATCATCCTTCAAGAGATGGAAAAAGGAATCAACAAGGGAGAACCAGGAAGAGCACAAAAGGCACCAGAAAGAGTGCCATCGAGAGGTCAGGAAAGCAAAGAGAGAATATGAGGAAAGACTGGCAGGAGAAGCAAGAAACTTCAAACCCTTCTTCAGGTATGTGAAAGGGAAACAACCAGCCAGAGAGGAAGTGGGACCACTGGACGACGGAGACAGGAAAGGAGCGATAAAGGAGGAAAAAGAGATAGCTGACAGGTTAAACAAATTCTTCTCGTCAGTCTTCACCAGAGAGGACACATCCAATATCCCAGAACCTGAGGTGATTATAAACGGGGAACACGACGAAAAGCTGGTACAACTAGAGGTAAGCAAAGAGGATGTCCTCAGACAGATAGATAGACTGAAGAGCGACAAATCACCAGGCCCAGACGGCATCCACCCAAGGGTACTAAAAGAACTGAGAAATGAAATAGCAGAGACACTTCGCCAAATATGTAACCTCTCCCTAAAAACTGGAGAGATCCCAGAGGACTGGAAAATGGCAAATGTCACGCCCATCTTTAAGAAGGGATCAAGGGGTGACCCGGGAAACTACAGGCCTGTGAGCTTGACCTCGGTTCCGGGAAAGATGATGGAAGCAATGGTAAAGGACACAATCTGCGAACACATAGAAAAAAATGGGCAACTGAAGGCGAGCCAGCATGGCTTCTGCAAGGGAAGGTCGTGCCTCACAAACTTGCTGTACTTCTTCGAGGGAATAAACAGCCAGATGGATAAGGGGGAATCCATAGACATCATTTACCTTGACTTCCAAAAAGCCTTCGACAAGGTACCTCACGAACGGCTACTAAAAAAGCTGTGGAACCACGGGGTGCAAGGGGATATCTACCGATGGATCAAACACTGGTTGGCAGGCAGGAAACAGAGGGTTGGAGTAAAGGGACAATACTCAGACTGGCAATGGGTCACGAGCGGAGTTCCACAGGGGTCGGTGCTAGGACCTCTATTGTTCAATATATTTATTGACGATCTGGAGACGGGGACAAAATGTGAGGTTATCAAATTTGCTGATGACACCAAACTCTGCAGCAGGGTTAGGAACAAGGAAGACTGTGAAAACCTGCAAAGGGACCTAACGAGACTGGAAGACTGGGCAAATAAGTGGCAAATGAGTTTTAACGTAGAAAAATGCAAAGTCATGCACGTAGGGAAAAAGAACCCGATCTTCAGCTACAAAATGGGGGGAACACCGCTAGGGGTGAGTAACCTTGAAAGGGATCTGGGGGTGATGGTTGACATATCACTGAAACCATCGGCGAAATGTGCGACAGCCTCAAAGAAAGCAAACAGAATGCTGGGCATCATCAAAAAGGGTATCACAACCAGGACGAAGGAAGTCATCATGCCGCTGTATCGCGCAATGGTGCGCCCGCACCTGGAGTACTGTGTTCAATACTGGTCGCCGTACCTCAGAAAGGACATGGCGGTACTCGAAGGAGTGCAGAGGAGGGCGACTAAACTGATAAAAGGTATGGGAAATTTCTCTTACGCTGACAGGTTAAAAACGCTGGGGCTGTTCTCTCTGGAGAAGAGGAGACTTAGAGGGGACATGATAGAAACCTTCAAAATCCTAAAGGGCATAGAGAAAGTGAATAAGAACAGATTCTTCAAACTGTGGGGAGCCACAAGCACTAGGGGTCACTCGGAGAAATTGAAAGGGGACAGGTTTAGAACAAATGCTAGGAAGTTCTTTTTTACCCAGAGGGTGGTGGACACATGGAACAAGCTTCCGGAGGAGGTGATAAGCCAGAACTCTGTACAGGGGTTCAAGGAAGGTTTGGATAGGTTCCTGGAGGATAAGGGGATAGAGGGGTACAGATAGAACTTGAGGTAGGTTATAGAAGTGGTCAGTAACCACTTCACAGGTCGCGGACCTGATGGGCCGCCGCGGGAGCGGACCGCTGGGCGGGATGGACCTCTGGTCTGACCCAGTGGAGGCAACTTCTTATGTTCTTATGTTCTTATGATGCAACCCAGCATTTGTCTCGGCTTTGCTGATGCTTTCTCCACCTGATTGGCAGCTTTCATATCTTCCCGGATGATTACTCCCAAGTCCCGTTCTGCTACAGTTCTTGTTAGGTTTTCACCATTCAAGGTGTATGTTCTACATGGATTTCTGCTACCAAGGTGCATCACCTTACATTTCTTGGCATTAAAATTCAATTGCCAAGTACTGGACCATTGTTCCAGTAAAAGCAGGTCCTGCTTCATAGTACAATCCAGTAGTGTACATAACCATTTTTTGAAACATAAAAATGTCTGAAACTATCATGAACCGAGAACCGCCCTGAAAGGGGCATTACACATCTACCTTTTTATTTCAAAAAATGACCATTTCTCAGAATGTGCTTGTCTTCAGTGTATCTATCTTTTTGAACCATTTTTGAAAAAAATAATAAAATAATAATTCCCAAAATAAAAATACACAAAACAAAAGATTGGGATGTATGTGTGTGTGGGGGTGGGGGGAGGGGAAGGGGGTCAGCATTTTTAGTAGACTGGTCATATAGATATCACATAAAACAGTTGGAAATCCTAGTAGGCACTGCAGTGAACTTCAGTAAAGGCCCAGATACACAGCTCATCTTAACTCCCTTATAGTGTATGATTTACCCTCTAAAATCCATCCAAAACCTATTCGACCTAACTGTACACCACACCAATAGTTCTTATGCTTGTAAGTGTCACCAATATGTAGGTACAGTGGGATTCGGGTAGATTTTGAAGTATAATGGTTAGAGTGGGATATGGTCCATAGATACTATCACCCCCAAGGTACCCTTCCTAGTGGGTGTTCCCCATCGCATATAATAGGTTCTTTGCATTTCTGCATCGCAAGTACATCATTTTGCACTTCTTTATATTACATTTGAAAAAAATAAGTAGCACAGGTTATTGCACACAAATAGGGAAAACATTGAAAAATGCTTTAACATTAGGGCCCTTTAATTAGCAACATTAAAATGAGTGTTATTTTCTTGCCTTTGAATACGTTGTCAAGAGACTTCACTGAAGAGTGACCAAGTGCTAATCTGCCGACTACTTCTTCCCTGCTATTTGCTTCTTTGTTTACAAAAGAGCACAGGAGATTTAAATCTTCTATTCTATTGCCAACTTCTATTCTATTGCATTCAAGCTCAACGTCTTCATCATTTTACATGTTCATGATCTTCATCTTGTTTATGTTCAATTCTAATCCCATGTTATGATTTTCAGCTTTGACTTTTCTCAGTAGATACAGCATGTCTTCTTTGCTGCTGGTGATGAGCATTGCATCATCTGTACTGCGCAGGTTGTGGCTAGACCTGTTTTAAAAATGAATAAGTACCAAAAGGAGCCCAATCTGACCAGAAGGCCACTGGAGGGATAGAAACATTATTCCACCACACATTCTCCCAGAGGTCACTGATCTCTTCCCACCCCCTAAAGATGTGAATGAAACAGTATATACCAGCCTATTGTACAGATTCAGATGTTATGGCCAGTCCTAGAAGAGCAGAAAGCAGGAACATGGAGTAGCCTAGTGGTCAATATAGTGAACCATATAGATGGAGACTCAGACCCATATCCAACTCTAACTACATTTATTATGGAATATGTGAGCTTTCCAAAATCCACTCAAATCCCACTCTACCTGCACATAGGTGACACCTATAGGTATAAAGGCTATTGGTGTGATATACAGTTGGGTCCAGTAGTTTTTAGGTGTGTTTTGTAGGGTTAGCTAAACGTCATAAGGGGTTATGGTGAGATGTGCATCTGGGACCTTTTATTTGAAACTGGATTTTTGTGTGTCTTCTGCAAATCATGTAAACTCGTATTTAGACATATCAAAAATGACCCTCTTAATCTCTAAACTTTTTAAATTGTAAGAACACATTCCGGCCATTTTTCCTTATTTGTAGGCCATTAACTACCTGGCCCTGATAACAGAAATCTTCAAAAGAGTACTTTATTTTTTTTTTACTATCTCAAACAATCCAGTCCTACATACAGCATAAAAAAACTTATACATTGTGAAACCAATCATCATATCACACTTTAATTTAAATTTAAACTTGTATTAAATTTAAATTACCAAATAGTCTGGCAGTTTAAAATTTAATATAAAGAAGTGCAAAGTGATGTACTTGGGATGCAGAAATGCAAAGAACCTATATGTGATAGGGAACACTTTATAAGGATACCTTGGTAGTATCTATGGACCTAAAGATGTAAAAATAATGGGATAAAACAGTGCCCGAAGCCAAAAGTAGTCTATGCTGAAACAGAGAAAGGCACAACCAGAAGAAGAAAGAAGATGTTAATACCTTGTACAAGTTTTTGAAACACAATACCACATGTAAGTCATGTTTTGTTGTTTATGTCATCATCTGTCTGTGTCCTAAGATCTATGTAGGGCAAATAACCAGATGGTTTAGGATAAGATTCAGAGAACACAGAAGTAGTCTGAATTGCAAATGAATTGAAGAGCTGCTGGTACAGCATTGCTTAGAGCAAAGATATCAATTTGCCACCTTAAGATGTTGTATAGTTGACAATATCCCTGAAGACACTTATGGCACTGATAGAAAAACAACACTGATGAAGCACAAGCAGGAATGGATTTTGACTAATGTCTGAGGAACCAGCAGGGTTGAATTCCCAGGTTGAGTAGCATATTTTTTTTTTAACCAGAGAACTTCGGTGAACATCAGTGAGAGTCATAATGACATCAGACGTGTTGACTTTAATGAAATCCAACAGAATGGAGGCCATGTTTGTAATACCAGTGAGCTTGGGGAAAAGTGCTGAAGTAAGTAAAATTATCTTTGTGGATGGGTAGAGAAGGACACAGGGACAGATAACCATGAGAAATCATCCTGTGTCTTTCTTTAGTGCAGGGGTGTCAAACTCAATCACATTAAGGGGCCAAAATATGAAACACAAGCTAAGTTGCGGGCCAGACCCCCACCCAATCTCTGCCCCAGACCCTGCCCCCATAATAATACTAATTATAATACAAATTTTTCCATTAATTTTTCATATATACACACAATATAATCTTATTAACAACACATAATGGTTAACCACAAATTAAACTACACAAAGCACACTGTATGCTTCTCAACATTTATTCCTACCAGAACACAGATAACCCCTTTGCAAATACTGGACCACAAACTAAAAGTACTGATATATACAAACAAAACCCTAAGATGCAAAACTCTACATGCAGTACAACCCCAGAGAAATAGAAACAAATGAATTTCTTCCTAAACAGTGCAAAATATAGACAGAAGATGTAAATTCTCAAAATTGACACAATTCAATCATTAAATTGAAAATAAAATCATTTCCCCTATCTTTGTTGTTGAGTTATTTTGTTTCTCAAATCATCTTTTCCCAGTCTCTAGCTGTACTTCCTTCTGTCTGTGCTCTTAACTGTGTATCCAGGGCCACCTTATCCATTTGCTGTTGTTCCCTCTTTCACCTTCTGCCTCCTACATTTCAGCCACTTATCTTGGCCGCTAGATTGCAGCAGCTGAGAGCAGCAGGTGGATTTGCCCCCCCCCCCCCCAAAATCAACTGAGCACCAGGGACTTCCCAAAGCTGTGATTCTGTAACCGGCCCAGAACTTGGGTGCCAGTTACAAAATCATGGCTTTGGGGAATACCTGATGCTCAGCTGATGGGAGAGGGGGGTATTTCCCTACTGCAATCGGCTGCTGCGGTCTAGGCAAAGATAGGTGGCTGAAAATTTGTTTTATACTTTAGGCGCATTATTAACTTGGGCACTCATTGATGGACACAGAGATATAGCACGATTTGTATACTTTATTTAGCGTTTTTGGTTTTGACACATAGAGGTGTTGCCCACATTTAATGAGAGAAAACTAGTGATGTAACAGAAGCATTTGATAATTGGAGATTTCCCCTCATGCAGCTATTTGAGTAGTGGGAGCTGCTGATGTTACTGAAGTTCTCCTTATAAGCAATAAAATATAATTAATTATGTATATGCTTTATCCTGTGTCTATTCCCATACATATTTTTTAATATAATAGGAGCCTATAGTTTGACTATTTGCTTATTACTCCTAGAAAGAATCATTTGAGATTGTAATAATAAAACGAAACAAACAATAAATCAAGTCTGATATTCAGTGTTGGCACCCATAAAGCTAATTTAAGACAGCTTGGTGATGCCAGCACTGAATATTGATGGCACCAGCATAACCTTGGGCTCATTCTCAGTGCTACCTCTAACCTATCCATTTTTTAGTTGGGCAGTCGGTGGAGATATTTAGTGACACTCTCTGGTTAAGTGCCCCTTAGGCAGCAGAAAGCAATTTAAATGGTCAGGAGAGGATCTTGTCCACTTAAATTTCTTTTAATATCAGGCACAAGTTGTTTGAGGTCTGAGATTTCCATCAAGGGTAACAACATAAATAAAGTTGTGTTTCATACTAATAATACCTGAAAACATCTTCATAAGCTTTCGCTATAAAATGCCACTTAACCATTGGGAAATTAACTTACCTTGATGTATACATCAAAGGAAGGTGTAGGGGAGTCAACGTATTCATCCATTTAAAAACCATAGATTCAGCAAAATGTGCATAGCACTTGGAGGAGGAATTATAGTATTTCACATCTTATAAAATAAAATATATATTTCCTAATTCCGTTTTTTTTTTTTCAGTTCAAAAAGTTTTTTATTGAAATTTTTTTACAAAACACAAAAATGAAATATTCAGTACAAATTTGTTGCGTAGTGATACAATTCCCGTTTTGTGTCATACAGTAGACTGGATGTATTAACTACCCCTGAAGATGTCTATTAATTTAAAATTTGTATTACAGTCAATATATGTTTTTACTAAAATTGTACACCACCTAGAAGTCCGATTAGGTGGTAAAAGAAATTTTAAATTAACTTGAAACTTGATTTCTTTTTTTATACTTACATCACAAAAGAAGAAAATGTATTAAGCAATTAATATGTCTCAGTATTAATGAAGTTAGGCAGACACCCTCAGATCAAGGTTGGTGTTCATTTATTTGGAACATACAACCGAAAAATCCAATACTGTTCTAATCGATAAAACAGCAGGATCCTATTTGCACCATTTCAGACCTCAATCACGAAGAATTTCAATGCATTGAATAAATAACCAGCTACAATGTGTGCTCCTCCGTAGGTACAGCTAACTTCCCAGTCTGCAGGCAACGTCCTCAATATTCTGTTAGTCATGCTGTAATTCAACAGTGAGCAAGAACAGATGGCAATGTGTACAAGAAAGACAGTCCTACAGTTTGTAACATGTTTCAACATAAAACTTTCAGAAGTACGAGTTTCAGAACCCTCTGAGCAATAGTCCCCCAAACTCTCAAGTCTAACCTTGCTCCCTGCCACTCACACCTCCATCATTCAGAATTCTGCCCCTTCTTTACCCTCCCATACCCTCATCCCCCTATTCGCTGCCTGGGGTTCTGTTAATTATTTCATCAGTCAGGGTGGCAGTGGTCCCTCTCTGTTGTCACCTGGGTTGATGCCTCCTCCAAAATTTCACCTGATCCCCTAGCAGTTGGCTAATAGTACTACAGAAGTATTGTGGTTTTACTGTGGAGAGAAATTGCTGTCACCCTGGCTGACATAATAGCGGCAAATGCAGAGAAGATGGTGGCCACACCCCTTCGTTACTCACAGCCTTTGCATTTAAGGCATAATCATTTTTGCAATTCCTGTGCAAATGTTACCACAGTTTAGTAGAAGGTCCCCTAAACTTGACAAGAAAAGTAAGGGCCCTGTGAAATATTTCACAGCTTCTTGACTTAGAGGTCCTTTTAATAAGCAGCAGTAAATATTAATGCATGCTTACTGTTGCTTAAAATGACTCCAGCGGCATGTGCTCAGGAACCACTCACTAGCAGCAGGCTCAGCACACACTTTCCATGCATTAAAACATACATTTTATATTTTAGTGTGGAGGAGTATTTGGGAGTGGTACATGGGAGTGCTCTGCGCTGATTAGTGCAGGAGAGCTTAACGTCTACTAAATAATTGGCATTGAGTGCTCATGTGCTAATGGCCACACACTAGTTTCACGATTTGTGCATGGCTTTTAGTAGGAAAACAGCAATGTCTGTCACTGGAGAGCCACATTAAAAAAATGGCTTCAGCGCGTGGGAACCCACATGCTAAAAATAGTGCAGGCCACTTTTTAGTGCAACTTAGTAAAAGGCCCCCTTATTTTGTAAGCAATATAGGCCCACTTTTATCAAGCTACATAAGGGGATTTTTTATTGCCAGCTGCTACAGTAAAAGCTCTGACACTCATAGGAATTCTAAGAGCAGTGGAACTTTTAGCACAATGGACTGCAATAAAAAACCGTAACACAGCTTGATAATAAGGGGCCTTAATCATATAACCACATTTAAAAAAATGTTTTTCATTTATGTATGGCTACTCAAGTTGCCTCTTTCACAACATCTCAAAGTCCATTTGCGGGGATATATAGAAAAAAATGTACTTAGCTTTGTACTGCATACTATATCGGAATCATACTAAATCAGAACCATGATTCAACCCCTGCGGCGTACCCCAAGAATCCCCTTTATCCCCATACTCTTCAATCTCTACATTGCATCCCTAGGCACCTGCCTAGACAAATTAGGCTTAACCTCCTATAGCTATGCAGACGACATCACCCTTCTCCTTCCTTTTGATCAACCAACACCCACAATGACAGACACACTATACAGAACACTAGAAACAGTAGCAACATGGATGAAAGATCACAAACTGAAGCTGAACTCAGACAAAACAAAATTCATACTCCTCGAAAATCATAAATCCCCCAACCATAACAAACCTAGTTATAAACTCAATCACTTATCCCATTCAACCCACTCTAAAACTTCTGGGAATGATGATAGACATATGCTGTACCATGCAACCACAAATCAACAAAACAAATACAGAAATCATTCATGGTCATGATAAACCTAAGGCAAGTTCGGAAATTCTTCGACAGAAAATAATTCCAGATCATTGTCCAGTCCCTAGTCCTAGGTCTTCTAGACCAGTGGTTCCCAACCCTGTCCTGGAGGACCACCAGGCCCATTGGGTTTTCAGGCTAGCCCTAATGAATATGCATGAGAGAGATTTGCATATAATGGAAGTGGCAGGCATGCAAAACTGCTCCATGCATATTTCTTAGGGCTATCCCGAAAACCCGATTGGCCTGGTGGTCCTCCAGGACAGGGTTGGGAACCACTGTTCTAGACTACTGTAACATCCCCTATCTCCCCTGCCCCGTAACCATGATAAAGCAACTACAAACAATACAAAACACAGCACTAAGACTTATCTATTCACTGAGGAAACACGACCACATCACCGCAGCATACCTCAACTCACACTGGCTCCCAATACAAGCAAGAATACTATTCAAATTCTACTGTCCACTATTTAAAACCATAAATGGAGACAGCCCAGCCTACTTGAACAACCGCCTAATCCAAACTACCACAACCAGATACTGGAGAACCCACACACCATTCACACATTCTCCAATAAGAGACGTCAAATGAAAAAAACTATACGATGTGGGAGGAGGGAAATATACATTGAAGAGTTAAATTATTAAATTATAATATTGAAATCACATCAAATGTATTATTGTATTAATATTTAAGATGAGGATGGGAGTAAATGACTGTTTAATGTAATAACTGTATAGTTATTAGGGCGTTCTATGCAGTATTTATGATTTACCAATTGTATTGCACTATCAAAGTTTGAAAATCAATAAAGATTTAAACAATCAAACAAAAAAAAAAACACTGTACGATAACCTACTAGCCACAAAGGTGGCAAAACTAGACCACCAACTCTACAATTTACTGATCACAACCCCAGACTACAAAACTTTCAGAAAAGAAATAAAAATCCTGCTATTCAAGAAGTACTTGAAAACAAACTGATCACCACAGAAATCATCTCAATACCCGGAAGCAACCTGCTCTACTCTACACTTCCTCTGGAAATGTCCAGATAACTTCCTATGTAATCTGCCTTGAACTGCAAGGTAATGGCGGAATAGAAATCACTAATGTAATGTATATGCTATATACAGTACATGAACATCCCATACTGCATACACAACTGGCATGAAGACTCATCCAGGCTTCCCAGAAAAGTGGTCACAGTTGGTTTATTAATCTTCATTTACCGCTTTTTACAAACAGTAGCAAAACGGTTTACAAACAATGCATAAAGAAATAGAAAGGAGCTAAAAATTAAGTTACATCCATCTCACTTTGTCCTTTTGATTGTTAACTGATACCTGGTACAGACTACTCTTTTCTATGTCTCTCTCTCTCTTTTTTCTCAGTTCTTTAATGTGTAAATAGTTAAAGTTTTACTTTTCTGTGGAAAATGCTTTATATTTGTATTCCACGTTATTGCCTTGTTTTAATTTTCTTACTGTTTTCAGCCTCACCACTTTCCGTGGAAGAGCATTTTAGGCATTCACCACCTTCTCTATGAAAAAGTATGTTAATTCATGCACATTCTTGATTTTTCTAGCTATGGCCATTTATGTCAGCCTCAGAGCAGGTGTGACCATTTGCGTATACACAGCTTACAGTACATTAGTATTTCATAAAGACACATAAATCCCTAGAACATTTATGAGGGTTCTTCAAAAAGTTTCCGCGCTTTCGTATTTTCACGAGAAACGGGGTGGCAGAAGTGGTAAGAGGGTGTGTCGTAGAATATCATGTGATTATTCAGTCAGGCAAGCCGACTCACCTTGCAGGTAGTAATGTAATTTGCTTCTGAGATATTTTATAAATAGTGTTTAAAAAAATAAAAGTGCAGAAACTTTTTTGAATATCCCTTCTATTTTCAAAGCATATGGACATCACAAAATGGTGAAAGAGAAATTTGTGTGCTTGAAATGTCCATATTTTTATTTCCCCCCTCCTTTACAAAGCCACACTATCGTTTTTAGCGCCAGCTGCCATGGTAACAGCTCCGATGTTCATAAAATTCCTATGAGCGTCTGAGCTGTTACTGTGGTGGCTGGCTCTAAAAACGCTAGCTTGGCTTTGTAAAAGAGGGGGTTAGTAAAGGTAGGATTTGGATGTCTGGCATTGCCGTATATCCAAATTGTATGAGGGAGTGTTGTGGACATGTTTTAGGCAGGCCCTAGATATAGAATCCACCTGAAAGCCTGAAGGCTATGGAAATGATGTAGGTACAGCAGGTATTGTTCTGTTCCTAGAAGGCTCACAATAATAATTTTTTAAAAAAGAGTTAAATTGGGTTTTGAACCTGGGCCTCTTGGTTTCCAGTCCACTGCATAAACTATTAGGCTACTCCTCTGCTCTGCATAGGTGGCTGTTTGGACATTCTCTAATAATATTGCCATACAGATATCCATGAAGAGAGTGGCGTAGTGATTAGAGTTAGTGCTAAAGTTATAGCCTCAGCATCCTGAGGTTGGGGACTCAAATCCTGTGCTGCGCCTTGTGACTCTGGGCAAGTCACTTAATCCTCCACTGCCCCATGTACATTATATAGATTATATAGCCTATCAGGACAGATAGGGAAAATTCTTGAAGTACCTATATGCAAACTGCTTTGTGTGTGGTTGTAAAACTACAAAAAGGCAGTATATAAGTCCTAATCCCTTTTTTGCAACATTTATCATTTGGAGGTTCCAGTTTGTAAAATGGATGTTCATGCTGGACATTTCCAGCTTAGGCACATCCATCTTACATATTTATGAACAAGAAATATTTATGTATTTTCCATGCAAAAATATATGTGAGATGGATGTTCATTTGGGATGGTCTGCCATGGACATCCCAATATATCCCTAAGATATAAACAAGATGGAGTCAGTCGTGAGGCTCCTAAAAAGGTCAGTGGTCTTCATCATAAGATGTATGGGGACAGACTTAAAAATTCTCAATATACATACTTTGCAGGAAAGGCAGGAGAGGGGAAATATTATAGAGATGTTTAAATACCTATATGGCAAAAATGTGCATGAGGGAAGTCTCTTTCATTTGAAAGGAATCTCCAGAATGAGAGAGCATAGGATGAAGTTAAGAGGTGATAGGCTCAGGAGTAATCTAAGGAAATATATTTTTTACAGAAAGGGTGGTACATGCTTGGGATAGTCTCCCGGTAGAGGTGGTGGAGACAAAGACTGTGTCTGAATTCAAGAAAGCAGGGAACAGCCACATGGTATCTCTAACAGAGAGAAGGAGATAGTGGATGCTGCGGATGGGCAGACTGGATGGGCCATTTGGCCTTTATCTACCATCGTGTTTCTATGTTTCTATTCTGACTTGGGCATTCTTTCAAAAATGACCATTCAAGTGTCTTTATAAAATTACCCTCAATAAGGATAATTTTATAGCTGCATGCATTAGGAATAAAACTATGTCTGTTGTACTGATAGGCTTTGCTTCAATACCCAATCTTTGAAGTTTGCTACAAGTACAAAAAGGTCAGTATAGAGTAGTACAGTTTGTGGAAATGTTAACCAGTTATATTTATCTAGTTAACTTTACTCCTAATGGTCAGTGACCACTGATGTTCCTCAGGGACAGACCTCACAGGAATAGGATGGAGGTGAAGATAGATCCCATGGGGACAGTGACAAATTTGTTCCTGTATTATTCTCTAAGTCCTCCAAGAAAGATAATTATCTTCTTTATGTGTATTGTAACACACCTTCATTACAGGTTGGTAATATAAATAAATATTTGCAAACTGTATTAACCATTTTTGTACAAATGTAAGCACAATCCAAACTTGATGATATATGTATATGTACAGGCTCATATATTGTAGGTCTCTTCTCCGTAAATGCAGCAATGAACAGTTAAGAAAACATAATTATATAGGGCCAGATTTTTAAAAGCACTTATACCTTCTGCAGAGGCTATTTCAAGTATAAGTACTGCAGTAAGATTGATATGTGGTCTAAAGAAAAACAATAGTGTTTCTATATTTCTACTACTTACAACAACTTAAACCCATCTACTGTTACTTCTCTGAAACAGACTTCAACCAACTGTTATATGCATTCATACTGTCTCACCTGGACTATTGTAATAGTCTCTATACAGGCCTACCGGCCAAAGAGCAGCACCGACTGCAGATAGTTCAGACTGCAGCAGTGAGACTCTTGCAGAACCTTAGCCCTTTTGACCACATCTCCCCCATGCTGAACCAAGCACACTGGCTTCCAATACACCTACGCTCCATCTTCAAACAACTAATGTTAGCTTTTAAACGCTTCCACGGCATGGCCCCTGGCTATGTAGCAAGAAAGCTCCCAATCTACCACCCTCGGTGGCCCCTCCGATCATGACTTGAATTCAGGCTGTACAACCCTCCAACAAACTGCCTCCACGTGGAAACAGCCAGATACAATCGTATTCCTACAGCATACCTAAGCTATGGAACCAACTCCCTGCTGCCATCAGGGAAATTGACATCTTTACTGCCCTTCTGGAAGGCAGTAAAGATGCTACTGTTCAGGAACCAGCTCGCTCCTGTTATCAAACTTTAACTGACTGAGACTCAGTGCACCATAATTTGGGACACCTGAATCTGTCAGCCATTGCTGTGCTCTTATCTACTACAGCCATGTAGATACCATTCTGAGACTCTATATAGCATGCATACTCTTAGATTCACTAAAGCATGTGTGTTCTCAATTTCCCCATAGCATGTATATTATCAAAACTCATCTCAATGTTCTGTAACACGTGTACTGATCCATTAGCTCGTTATTGCTCCTGTAATGTGTGTTATTAATCCTGAAAACTTATGTGTATGTATCCTTATAACCCGTTCTGGGTTCCTGGGGAGGACAGGCTATAAAACTAAATGAATAAATAAATATATTTTATAAGAAACTTCATTGACTGCCTATAGACAAACATGAGGAGGGGCATAATAATAATAATAATAATAAAAACATCTAAGTCTGTTTTGGGCCTAGGGTGCTAGTCGCCCAAAGTCAACAGCATCCAAAGTCCATTCTCGAAATATACATCCAAAATATATATTTTTTAAATTGCCTATTTATACATCCAGCTGCCAAGTCGTCTATCTATATACCACATTCTTGTCCAAAAAAATCATCCAAGTCCCAAACAAGACCTTTGGGACAAGAGAGGAGCCAGCAAAGTGATAGACTGGACACCCAGACATGGCTTTTACCTACTGAGCCACAGCAGCTTCCACTAATGTCTTTCTTCCTCACATCTGATATGATAGCTTATGGATCTGCTATGCAACATCTTGTCAGGTATTTTCACCTTCACATGGCTAGGATACTTAGCTCTCATGGTACGAAACCACCCCCCCACCATGACTAAAAGGAAGTAGCTGTGGCTCACAGAGTAAAAGCCCTGTGCTCATCTTCCAGACATCATAGATTCAAATCCCAGCACATATTTTAATGGTGGCATTCTACCTTGCTGGTGCACCTTGATGATCTCACATTGAGGTCAGCATTGTGCAGCTGCACACCTTCATTTGCAATGAAGTAGAAGCCGTGCTAAGGTCTATCTGTTTTTTTTCTGTTTTTAAGCTTTTTCAAATGATGTTATGTATGCAATCTACATATTTTTTTTCATGTGCTTTCTTTGCTTTCAAGAATGAGCTGCTTGGAGCACTGTTTAGTCATAAAAAAAGGGTAGCTTTTTAGAAAGAAACATAAAGCTGTGTTTTCATGTGCTGTGCTTCAGTTAATGAATCTTTTCCTCTAATTAGCAAATCACATTGCTGCTTGTCTACAAAAATAGAAGGTTTTACATGAAATATATCTATTTTGATATGCCATGTTTATGTGGTGCCTTATTAAATGTATTTTGAACTTAAAGCAAAAATAAAAACCCAGAGAGCTATTTAGCAGATCGCATTAAGGACATCCAAACTGTGCCTAAGTTCTGTCCATAGAACTCAGGTCTATCTGAAGCCCAAACTATACTGAAAGTAGACCTGGTTTTCATTTGTCTACAATGTAGGCATGAGATGGACACCCTAGGTCACTCAGCATTATGCAAATGAATCAAAGGATGCCCATATTGAAGCCTCGCCCAGACCAAGTCCATTCTACATCCACGCCTATTCTGTTAGGCGTGAGTTTTTCCAATGGGTGTCTATGAAATTGTGGAGGCGCCTACAAAGTGACGTTCACATCCTTTGGACATCCATGTGCCAATTTTTCCTTGTTAACACCCTTAAATGGCTCATTAACCACTTACTTTGGATGCCTAAGTCCTGCTCAGTGATAAGTGCTCTTTAGGTGCCCTTTATAGAATCAGGGCCTTTGTGTTGCTACAGTTTGACTTTTCTACCACATTTGACATGGTAGACTACTCTCTACTACTACTAAAATTGAATAAATTCGACATTCAGGGATTAGTCCTTAAATGGTTTGCAGAAATTTTAGGAAATAGGACCTACAAGATAAGAATAGGAAATAAGAGGTCCCAAAAATGGACTGTTTTTTTGCAGAGTGCCTCAAGGATTTCTGTTGTCTCCCTCCTTGTTCAACATCTATTTAAGAGCCTTGGCAAAAAAGATTCTCCTACCCTCAAATCCCAACATTATTTTATATGGATGACATCTTCCTACTTTGTGTAGCAAGAGACACTTTTGAAGCCACCCTTTAACATCTAGTGCAGTGGTCTCAAACTCAAACCCTTTGCAGGGCCACATTTTGGATTTGAAGGTACTTGGAGGGCCTCATGAAAAAAAATAGTTAATGTCTTATTAAAGAAATGACAATTTTGCATAAGGTAAAAACTCTTTAAAGTTTATAAATCTTTCCTTTTAGCTAAGTCTTGATAATAATATTGTAATTTATATGATCAAGAAACTGTTTTATTTTACTTTTGTGATTATGATAAACACGAGTTTGAGACCACTGATCTAGTGAGTACGATACTCAAGTATATGGACACAAAATAACTTCCTTAAACTTAATAAACAAAAGACCAAAGTGCTTTGGTTTGGAGACTATAACTCACTACCATCCACAGACTTGGTACTGTCCATTAATGAGATCCTCAAAATAGAAAAAAATCTCAAAATTATTAGGCATTACTCTTGACTCCCAACTAAATTTTGAAGGTCAAATCAATTTCCTGGTCAAAAAGTTATTCTTCAGGCTGAGTCAAGCTAATTATAGAATCATAGCACAGGCTGTCTTACTCCCATACCTGGATTATTATAATTCCTTATAATACATCCTTAAAATACATCAGTCAAATTAATTCACAATGCAAAGAAATTTGACCATGTTACCCCCTTATTAATCAAATCACATTGGCTTCCCATAACTCATCGAATTACCTTTAAAATTTTATTTTTGGTTTACAAAACGCTGACCTTTAACGAACCCCAATATATTGCAAAAATGATTGTCATAATACAAATCCTCTCGTCCGTTAAGATCCTCTTCATTACAATTGCTTTCAATCCCTTCGCTAAGAATCATAGGTACAAGACGAAATGATATGTTTTCTGTGAAAGCCCCTACATTATGGAACTCCCTTCCTAATTATATTAAAAACGAAACAGACCTTGTCAAGTTTAAGAAAATTTTAAAAACATATCTATTTCAAGACGCATTCGATTCATAAAACATAACATTTTAAGTTTTCACATTCTTCTTATATCATCTTAATCCATTACTACCCAATGTGCTTCCCTTTTGATGTTAATTTCTATCATAAAACAAAATTGTAACTTTTCCCCTTCCTTCCCACCCCTTCTTGTTAGTCCAACATTGTCTGTCTTTTAATTGACTTTTGTAAACTAAATGTATTACCACAATCTGATGGTTTTTATACTGTACATCGCTTAGATATTGTTATAAGCGATTCATCAAATAAAGATTAAACTTGAAACTTGAAACTTATACTATCAATCTCAACACTGACATTAATACATATAGCTACAGTTCAACAATCTCCACATTCATCTGTGACTACAATTCCTTATAAACTGGGTCAGCCCCTCCGTAGTTACAACCTATTAGTGTCCAGATCCTCAGAAGCACCACCTGGGGCTCAAAAAGTCTCACTGCCCCTGGCTTCATGTGCTGCCTCGTCACTGGATAATTTAATTCTATTTTGTGATTATTTTTTACAAATATTTTAAATATAATGCTCTTTTACATCACTATGAGTAAAGAGAAAAGCAATACTTAGCTTATGTCAATGTGGTCTCTCGCTAGGGTATTTCACCGACATGACATATTTTGCTTGGTAGCTTTATCAAGGTGTTAGCCCTGTGAACATTAAAAGGAAGTATTATAAAAACTTTATTTTACCCATTTAATTAATTGAAAGCTCTTCTCTACTCCACATCCAAATTGAAAACTAAGATATCTAATGTGCACTTAACTAGTAAACTTTATTGCCTCTCTCCTGACCACTTTTGCATTCAAGATGGCGAGCGCATCTAAAATTAAAGCTTTTAAAGGCAGGAACCTGGTCAGCTGAGAGCTGCGTCACTAGGCAGCTCCCAACGTCAAGAGGATCTTCCCTATTGAGATGCTATTGAACTATTATCTGAAATCCCTCCCCCCATCACAGTAAAGAAGACCACTCTAACTCTGCATTTAAACCATGAGGAGATACAGTATTTTAACTATGTATCCAGCATTGTTCTTTAAAATTAAGCCACTCCTCAACATTACCTCCCTCCCCCACCAGTAAAACCTGGCCTAATATGTTAGTGCCTACCTCCAGGGTGTCTAGTGAAGCCTAAGCATGCCTAAGCACCGCTAGGTGGAATTCTATAAACAGCACCCAGCGGTTGATTGACAACAAATGCTGAATGGCGCCTACAATGTAAGTGACACTAGGCATCTTTTATAGAATCCAGCCCTTACTTTCCTTTATAAAATACTAGCCTAGCTGGGTATATGCACACTTTCAAAGTTTTGTACAGGCACTATTTTGCGGATTGTTCCCATTCACCGATTTTATTTGCTGATTGTACCCTTTCTCTGATTGTACCTATTCGCTGATTGTCCAGCCCTTCTTTATTGTAAACCGCCTCGAACTTCTACGGCTTTGGCGGTATATAAGAAATAAATTATTATTATTATTATTATTACAGCAAGTACACTTGTAACTTGAAGTATTCTATGCATTGCAAATGGGAGCCCTGTCCATGCTACACCCTTGCACAAATGTGCTGTGTGAGTTAAGCAGGTGTTTGTAGAATAACACTCAAGCAGATTTTTAACAGGTATACTTGTACATGTATGTGCACAAATACATGTGTCAACGGCTCTGTTCTAAACATGTACGTGCATAATCAGCTCATGAATGGGAGCACCTATGTTAGAGAATTGTTCTCTATGGCGGCAATGCTATAAAAGTTAGGCACCAACAGTGCACCCAAAAATCAGATACTATTTTTGGGTACACTATTTGTGACTAACTCCAAAAAGAAGGGAACCTGCTAATCCTGGTTCTGTAATGGGAGAACAGGTGTGTTCAAATACAGAATATTGGTAGAATTACAAAGAGGCAGCAATCTGCAATTTACTTCTAAAAGATCTCCCACTGAACCACTTCTCCCCCCTTCAATCTGAGTAAAACTCTGCTGCATCAATTGTCTTCTGCCAACCTTGCTAAACTCATGTTACCCCTTTCCTTAACAAAGTAACATAGTAGATGACAGCAGTTAAAGACCCAAATGATCCATCCAGTCTGCCCAACCTGATTCAATTTATTTTTTTATTTTATTTTATTTTTTTAAATTTTTTCTTCTTAGCTATTTCTGGGCAATAATCCAAAGCTTTACCCGGTACTGTGCTTGGGTTCCAACTGCCAAAATCTCTGTTAAGACATACTCCAGCCCATCTACACCCTCACAGCCATTGAAGTCCTCCCCTGCCCATCCTCCACCAAACGGCCATACACAGACACAGACCGTGTAAGTCGGCCCAGTAACTGGCCTAGTTCAATATTTAATATTATTTTCTGATTCTAAATCTTCTGTGTTCATCCCACGCTTCTTTGAACTCAGTCACAGTTTTACTCTCCACCACCTCTCTCGGGAGCGCATTCCAGGCATCCACTACCCTCTCCGTAAAGTAGAATTTCCTAACAATGCCCCTGAATCTACCACCCCTCAACCTCAAATTATGTACTTTGGTTTTACCATATTCCTTTCTCTGGAAAAGATTTTGTTCTATGTTAATACCCTTCAAGTATTTGAACGTCTGAATCATATCTCCCCTGTCTCTCCTTTCCTCTAGGGTATACATATTCAGGGCTTCCAGTCTCTCCTCATACGTCTTCTGGCGCAAGCCTCCTACCATTTTCGTTGCCCTCCTCTGGACCGCCTCAAGTCTTCTTACGTCTTTCGCCAGATACGGTCTCCAAAACTGAACACAATACTCCAAGTGGGGCCTCACCAATGACCTGTACAGGGGCATCAACACCTTTTTCCTTCTCCTGGTTACACCTCTCTTTATACAGTCCAGCATCCTTCTGGCAGCAGCCACCGCCTTGTCGCACTGATTTTTCGCCTTTAGATCTTCGGACACTATCATCCCGAGGTCCCTCTCCCCATCCATGCATATCAGCTTCTCAGCTCCCAGCATATACGGTTCCTTCCTATTATTAATCCCCAAATGCATTACTCTGCATTTCTTTGCATTCAATTTTAGTTGCCAGGCATTAGACCATTCCTCTAACTTTTGCAGATCTTTTTTCATATTTTCCACTCTTTCTTTGGTATCTACTCTGTTACAAATCTTGGTATCATCCGCAAAAAGGCAAACTTTTCCTTCTAACCCTTCAGCAATGTCACTCACAAACATATTGAACAGGATCGGCCCCAGCACCGGACCCTGAGAGACTCCACTACTCACCTTTCCTTCCTTCGAGCGACTTCCATTAACCACCACCCTCTGGTGTCTGTACGACTGCCAGTTTCTAACCCAGTTCACCACTTTGGATCCTAACTTCAGCACTTCAAGTTTGTTCAAGAGCCTCCTATGAGGAACCTTATCAAAGGCTTTGCTGAAATCTAAGTAAATTACAGCTAGCATATGTCCTCGATCCAGCTCTTTGGTCACCCAATCAAAAAATTAAATCAGGTTTGTTTGCCACGATTTACCTTTTGTAAAGCCATGTTGCCTCAGATTCTGTAACACATTAGATTCAAGGATATTCAAGGATATCCTTTCTTATAGCAACATTTCCATTATTTTTCTAACAACTGAAGTGAGGCTCATCGGCCTGTAGTTTCCTGCTTCATCCCTGTGACCACTTTTGTGACTAGGGACCACATCCGCTCTCCTACAATCTACAGGAACCATTCCTGTCTCCAGAGATTTGTTAATAGGACCCGCCAGAACCTCTCTGAGCTCCCTCAGTATACTGGGATGGATCCCATCTGGTCCCATCGCTTTGTTCACCTTAAATTTTTTCAAGTTGCTCATAAACACTCTCCTCCGTGAACGGTGCAGAATCTACTCCATTTTCTCGTGTTACTTTAGCAGACAATCTTGGTCATTCTCCAGAATTTTCTTCCGTAAACATTGAACAGAAGTATTTGTTTAGCACGTTTGCTTTCTCCTCATCACTCTACACATATCGGTTCCCAGCATCTTTTAGTTTAGTAATTCCATTTTTCATCTTTCTCCTTAACTCCCTTCACTTATTCCCTATCCGCCTTGGCATCCAGTTCAAACACCTACTACTAACCTCCAAGTATGTTCATTCTGCAGCCCCTTAGTATATCTCCTCTCTTGTCTCCTTATATGCCTCCCCAAGAACTCTGTTTCTCAAATAAGTTGCTTTTATCTGTACCCTTCTCCTTCACTGCCAATTCTACACTGTGTTCATCTAGCTGCCATGTATGCCTGGAATAGACTACCTGAGTCCCTTTGTCATGCCCCTTCCCTTGTTCAAAAGTAGGCTGAAACCCACCTTTTTGAGATTGCCTTCAACTCATAGCTCTACTCCCCACTTCCCTCTGTTCATCACCTCAGCCAGCAGTTTAACTATCCCCCACTAACTATAATCCCCTATCCTAGCATCTTGTTTGTCTTGATTGATTAGATTTTAAGCTCATTTGAGCAGGGATTATCTCTTCCGTGACTCTCTACAATGCTGTGTATGTCTGGTAGAAACTTTACAATAATTAGTAGTAGTAGTAGTCAATCATCAGACAAAGTAGACTAGACTAAGAAAATTAAATGAAAAGGTTTATTGTTTAAGGTGCCCAATGTAGCCACATTTTACCTTTAAAACGGTTGTATTAGGATCAAAACTATGGGGATTCAGAAAGCTTTCTTTGCTAATAGGCAAAGTATCCTTCCCCTCTCTACACGGCATCCTCCACGCAGGTAAACTGGGAAAATCCCTCCTCTCCAAAATCACGGGCCTTTGGAACGATCTCACTGTCCCGCTGCGGAACCTGGGCTCCCTCCAACTATTCCGAAAACAACTGAAAACCTGGCTTTTCCCTAGCATATAACATCTCTCCTCCTGTCTACATCCCCTCTTTTTATATGCTTTTGTAAACCCTTCTCCCCTCTCTTCTTATATTTTTTAAGCTTTGTAAACCGTGTCAAGCTCCACTTCCGTGGAGATGATACGGTATATAAACTTAAGGCTTAGTTTAGTTTAGTTTATCAACAGCGGTATCTCTTCATAACAGCACTTCTCCTATTGGTGTCCTCTTTGTAGTACGAGACAAATCAGGAAAAATAGGAATGTTGGCTTCCAAAATCTGATCATTTAGGTGTCTGAAGCATAAGCTGAGCATAAAGTTTTGATAAGGTTCCAACACAAAGGTAACTACCGAGGTGGTCCTTTGCATAATCACTAATGCAAAATTTCCATCCATAACAGTTGTTAATTTGGATTTCAAATTAGCCATTTTAGAGGTGTGATTTCGACAATTTGAGCCCATTCATCCAAAACATGTTTAGAATTTTAAATGTCACTCATTAATTGTGAAACCTTTGCAGAGAAGGAAATATTCACAACTTGAATAGACTCCCAAATTGACTCCATTGTCACCTTGACTGGTTTCCTAATCACAGGAATCTCAAATGGTAGATTTTCCATTTCAACTCTACTCAAAGAGAGTGGAGTTGGAACAGGAGTCCCAGTGCATTCAACAACAGAAGAAAGTGCTAATTCTAGTTCTGTAAAGGGAGAACAGTTGTGTGCAAATCTATATATATAAAATTGGAGGTATGTATGTGTGTATGTATGTGTGTGTGTATGTGCCGCGATCACGCAAAAACGGCTTGACCGATTTGAACGAAACTTGGTATGCAGATCCCTCACTACCTGGGGTGATATGTTCTGGGGGTCTTGCGGCCCACCTGCACACATGGGCGGAGCTACAAACAGAAAATCTGATTTCACCCATTCATGTCAATGGAAAAAATGTAAAAAGCTGCCCACGCAAAAACGGCTTGCCCGATTTGAACTAAACTTGGTATGCAGATCCCTCACTACCTGGGGTGATATGTTCTGGGGGTCTCGCGGACCACCTGCACATGTGGGCGGAGCTACAAACTGAAAATCAGATTTCACCCATTCATGTCAATGGAAAAAATGTAAAAAGCTGCCAACGCAAAAACGGCTTGCCCGATTTGAACGAAACTTGCAACACATCTTCTTTTTCAGTTTAAGAGATTGCAAATTCCAGTGAGACTTGCATTCTCTATCACAATCAACAAATCACAGGGACAGACTATTACATACTGTGGAGTGGATTTAAGATCCCCCTGTTTTTCCCATGGACAACTCTATGTTGCTTGCTCAAGGGGTGGGTTCACCCAAGAATTTATATGTTCTTGCTCCTGGAGGTGAAACTAAAAATGTTGTTTATAATCAAGTTTTGTGTTAGTTGTATTGTATTCATTTTGTCAAATATTTCACATTATAATTTGAATATTGTACTTTTTATAAAGCTGTAAAAAAATAATTTCATTCACCACTATAAAGTATCTTTATTTGAATCCATTTACAGTGTTATTGCTATAATTAAATACCCGTGCAACGCCGGGGCATCAGCTAGTAAAGAATATTGGTAGAATCATAAAGAGACCGAGCAATAAGGGTAAACAAATAGACCAGGGGGCTGGGTGGAGGCTGGATCGCAGGGGGTGGTACTTGAGCCTGCTGTTGGTAAATGTCATGTAATTTTCTGGTCCTTTCTGTTTGCCAATGATAGGAAATGACAGAGGAAGCATTTACATATTTTCTTTTATTGTTAATTACTGTCTATCCCTACATGGACAGTATTGGAAATGAGTTGATACGGTGAGTGCAGTGATGACAATGGTGAAATGCACCAGCTTTATATGGGCTATATGATGTGTACACAAATGCTGATATAGAATTGCCCTTCACGTGTATCCATGGTAACTGCACAAGTGACAGTACACACTGATTACTGTGTGCTACTGCTAATTGCAATGTACATTCAAATGCCCATTTTCTAAACATACTACACCCAATCCATACCCCATCCAGTGCTATGTAGTAAACTTATCATTTTTAGTGTGCTGGCTGTTTTAGCATGTGGTAGTTTAAGCAAGATCCTGCGCTAACAGGGTGCATTAAAACCTGTGCTAATGGCTTAGAGCACATTAGTAACTGTGGTCCTTTATATTCGGCTGCAAACCACTCAACTTCTTATTCTGAAAGAGGCTAATGCCAAGAAACAGTTATCCAATGCGTTTTATTTCCCTGCCTTGTATTTATTATCTAAGAATACCATTTTTTAATTGTGGGGATAGCCAAAAAGAAGAGTCATATTCTTCCCATAAAAAGAAGCTCAAATAAAATTCTGGCAAACAGCAGCAAGTAGAAAGTTTAGTTTGGTGATTAGAACACTTGATTGTGATTCAGGAGATGTCCAATGACATGAATCCAATATTCCTTTTCCCACTGACATTCTTTATGACCTTGGGCAATATAATTTATCTTCCTGTACCTCTAAATTGGAAGAGATGTTGGTTTATCTTTTATATTAGACCTTTCTTCTGATTATCGCTTGTAAGTGCAGTTCATTTCAAACTTTGGAGCAAATATCTATCTAAATATCTTTATCTCTATTTATCTATCTATATCCTGAATATACATCTATTTGACAGACTTTGAAGTGATGTGCCCATGCAAAAATATTCAGTTCAATATTCATCCGTGACAGCAATCATGTTTTTATAACAGGCTAATATTGAGCCAGGGGGCCATCAGTATCTATAAATGCTGTCATTGGTTAATTTAGATGCAGATATTCAGTGCCAGGACCGCTGTTTATGTGGTCTTGCTTGCCTGGTTAGCTATGTGGGCACTGGCACTTAATATTGCCAGTGCCTGAATAAATCAAGGCTTCACTCAGACTCCTCTCCTTCCAATACCTAACAATGCCTACAGGAAAAGTAGACATGGCTACTGAATACCCGCTTCCAAGCCACTCAATGCAATCTAACTAACCAGGAGCCTCTTTTGCCCAGTTAACTCATTTAAAATATTGGGCCTTATATACAGGTATTTAATAGGTATAATACAGTATTGAACGATAATCAAGTAAAAGTGAAATGATGTAACTGATACAAATAACATTGGTCACGGGTCAATTGTGTGCAAGACAATTGTCTATGAACCAATGTTATTTGTGTCACCAGTATAATAATAATAATTTTTTTAAAAAATGAATAGAGGGGCATAATCAAAATTACAAGCTTTACTATTATATTTTTGTTTCCTCTGAGCCTTGCATTTGTTGGTACTTTCCAGTTGCTTTCTCATACCTGTCTTTGTTAGCCATTCCCAGATAGACTGTATTGTTTATGACTACTTTTGAACCTCGGATTCTGTTTTCTTGTTATGGTTTTGGGTGTATGGTGCTAGCTGTTCAAAGTCAGCAGTGGGAAAATGCCCATGTTCAACCAAAATTTTGTCCAAGTCTCAGATGCCCAGAACAAGACCATTTAGAACTGGGAGGGGCCAATTTTGTAATGGACTGACCACCCAGACATGGCAACAGAGCAGTGGGCCACCTTACAGGGCACTGCTGTGAACTTCGCAAAAAGGGTGCCATATAAACATCTCACCAGAACTCCCTTATAGGTTATGGTGAACCCCCCCTAAAACACCCCCCAAACCACAGTACTTACCTGTCTACAACCCCAATAGCCCTTATGGCTGCAGGTGGCACCTATATGGCAGTAAAGTAGGGTTTTGAGGGGTTTTAGTAGGCGCACATGTTCCATCATAAATGTAGTGGTTAGAGTGGGTTATGGGCCTGGGTCCTGCTCTCTATGGTTCACTAACCTACCCGCCAGGCTATTTAAGGCGCCTGTGTGCAGCTCTACTAGGCTTTCCTATCCCAGGTGCTGATGTTCTGGTGACAGGTATGTACTTTATTATTCTGATATTTGCGGGGGGGTGAGGAGATCAGTGAACACTAGGGGAGTGTGTATGTGTCTTTACTTTGTCTCTGCAGTGGTTGTCTGGTCACTTTAGATAACCTTTTGGTATTTATACCTGTTTTTACGTCATCTAACTCACAATGTTTAAGTTTCATCGAGGATATCTAGTAAAACATGTGATTATCCCTTCAGGATAACTAAGTGTAGATTAGCCCCCATTCCAGCCCTAACCACTTCTCCAGATATACCCCTTTCAGCTCTGAGCATACAGTGGCATTCAGTGGCATAAAAAGTCCTGCAACACGTCCAGAAGGTTGGTTTGATTATTGGTACAGGTCATCCAAGTGCCAACTTGGGCGGGGTTTTAGACGAGTTTAAGTTTTGATTATAAGCCCCATACTGTTTACTTACTTTTGCCCAACCCTGTTTATACTGTATATTCATCACTGCTACCTAGATAGCAGAGGTGTTGACTATTCACTAACACCTGCTCTGTATACTGCAGCAATATTTAAACACTATGGGCCAGATTCTATAAAGGACGCCTATGGTAGGTGCCGCTAGATGCCTAAAGCAGCAACTACATTGATTACATAAATGAGCTTTAACAAGCTCATAATTGAGAAAAAAAACTAATTGGCCAATAGGTGTCTACCCGATTCTATAAATAATAAGTGCCTATCACTTGGCAACTAGCAGTGCCTAACACCTAAGTGGGCATGTTTGGGGGTAGAGAGAGCGATAGGCATCATTAAGTGTGATTCCGAAAA
This sequence comes from Geotrypetes seraphini, assembly GCF_902459505.1. Classification (NCBI taxonomy): domain Eukaryota; kingdom Metazoa; phylum Chordata; class Amphibia; order Gymnophiona; family Dermophiidae; genus Geotrypetes; species Geotrypetes seraphini. The sequence goes on along the minus strand of NC_047085.1, from coordinate 95,101,928 downwards.
GAACGTTGGCGCTGTAAGGTTCAATTCTGTAAACGGTGCCTAAGCATGATTAACACATGGCTAGCGCCATTTTTCAAGCCGCCTGCCAATATAGGTGCTGTCCTTGGAGGACAATTTTTTAAGAGGACATGTAAATGGTAAAGTACATGCCCACTTTGTAAATGACATTTTATAAAATGCCAGCAGATACAAAAGTCAGGCTTTGAAGTGAAAGCACGTCCTTTGTCGGTGGGAATAGAGAGGTAGATTTTGGGTAAAGTATAGATACAGAAATTTGTCAAATGATCTAACCAAACCGTATCGACCATTCCCAGATCCCGACGCATACTATAGCTATCAACCTTGTAATCTCCCTGGGAATGCCCAGGCTAATTTCTTGTTGTAAACTGCCTAGAACTGAAAGGTATTGGCGGGACAGAAGACATCAATGTAATGCAATAAAATAAAACAATTTAAACACATACTTAATAGATACTGACAAACATTTGCATCAGCTTGTTTGCTGGTGTAAATGTTTGTGCCTGTCACTTATGCTAGTATTTGATAAAAGCAAAGAGGCATCTACTAGTCTTAAAAAAAAAATAAAAAATAGGCTTTACATTTGCACATTAAAAGGTGCTTCTGCCAGGAGCCCTTTATAAAATAATGGTCTATGACCCAGCTTCAGTACATAGTGCTCAAAAATGGGTGCAAAAAAATAGAATAGCACAGGCATGGAGGTCCGTTTTCGATAGTGCGTCCAAGTCTGATTTGGACGCCCTGAGATATGCATCCAAAATATGGATGCCCGAACCGTCAACTTAAGGATTGCCATACTGGGGCAGACCCACGGTGCATCAAGCCCAGTATCCTTTTCTAACAGTGGTCAACCCAGGTCCCAAGTGCCTAGCTAGATTCCAAGTAGTAAACAGACTTTATATTGTTTATCCTAGGAAAAAGCAGTGGATTTCCCCAATAATAGTCTACGGACTTCTCTTTTAGGAAATTATCCAAGCCTTTTTTTTATCCAAGCCCGCTAAGCTAACTGGTTTCACTGCATTCTTTGGCAACAAATTCCAGAGTTTAATTACATGTTGCTAGGCGTCCAAATTTTCTTTTCCAAAAATCACCTATTTAGACGTCTTGGCTGTCAGGATGTCCAACCTTAGCATGCCTAGCTTTTTTGGCCATTTTCAATCACAAAAATACCCAAGTTCAAAACGTACTAATCCAGATCATTTGTGCATGGGAGGTGCCATCATTGCAGTGGACTGGCCACATAGACATGCCAACAGAGCAGTGAGGCACCTTAGAGTACACTGCTGTTAATGTCACATAAAGGGTGCCAAAAGTACATATTCCCCTTATAATGTATGGTGAGTCCTCCAAAACCTTCCCAAAATTCACTATACCTACCTGTCTTCCACCCAAAATAGCCCTTATGGCTGCAGGTGGCACCTATATGGCAGTTTAGTAGGATTTTGGTGAGCTCACATTTTCCATCATAAATGTAGCGGTTAAAGTGGCTTATGGGCCTGGGTGTTCCACTCTGTGGCTCACTAGCCCACCCACCAAGTTACTTAACACACTTGTGTGATGCTCTACTAGGATTTCCCATTCCAGGTGCTGGTGTTCTAGAGACAAATATGCACTGTTTCATTCAGATTGTTTTGGGAGTTGAAGGGGGTATTTTGGGGCATCATAACTTAATCCCTCAAGTGGCCATCTGGTCAGTTTAAGTATAAGTTTAGCACTTAGATACTTTTAAAACAGGTCTAGCTCTGGACATCTAATTTCTATCCTGGAAGTCTTAGGAATGGTTTGAGTATAGCCGCAAGACATCCAAATCTAAGTACACCTAAATCCCGTCCATAACACGCCTCCAACATGCCCCTGGAATTTTGGATGCACTGCAGCTAGGAAACCTAGCAAGATGTCCAGAAAGTCAGTTTCAAAAATCAGCACTTGGATATTTTGGTAATAAAGACATCCAGGAGAGAGAGAGGCTCAAATTACCTGAAAGAAAGGAGGCATTTGGTGGTTCCTGGTGTTGGTAGTGCTCTCCTGGATTTTCAACTGCCCAGTGATGTCATCTAAAATGAGTCGATGCCAGAGATAAAAATCAATAAATAACTCTTTCACATGGATAGTGCAAGTATAAAAATGAATTGCATATGTGAATGCAGCAACACAGGCTTGAACAAAAATTCAGAGGAGGAAAAAGCCTCAGAACTTAATCTCTCCCACCCCACAATAGTGGTTCAAGGTGTTCAGGGTGATAACCTCATTGGCATAAAAAAAACATCCCCTGGTGTCTGAAAAAGCTCTGTGTGGTGCAGTGAAAAACTTAAATATTTAAAAGTTAGATGAACAAATCAACTTATCTGATAAAGACGATCGTCACACCAATGATAACCAGTGTTTCACATTTCTGCTGCCTCAGGGTGTGACACAACTGACTGAAGCCTTACATGTGGAACGCAAACAACACATCTCCAAGCATTCTAAGATGGCTGAAATGTGAAACACTGACCATCATTGGTGTGTCGATCATGAAGTTGGGCAGAGCACGGAATTACGCACATACCACTCAATATTCTGTGCTATTTGGCCAGGGATGACTCGTGGCTGGTTAAATAGCATTTGATCAGATAACCGCTAATACTCAGTAAGATAGCCAGCTATACCCCACTGAATATTAGCAGTTAGTAGCTTAAACCTGTCCGATTATATTGCATGATAGCCGCCAATTTTAATTGCTGAGACTCCAAGTTTAGTAGCCAAATCAAACCACACATAAAGCAGATCTATCTTTGACTGCTATAACTTACCAGCCAGCAATTAAAACTGACATAGCCAGCTTGGTTTGAGTTGGCCAAAGACAGACCAGATAGTCAACGCCCTTGTTGATTGAACCAAGCAAAGGGTCTGACTCAAAACTATTGTGTAAGCATAGGTAATTCCCTTTCTTTTTTTCTATTACATACGTTGACAGGGTCTCGAATGCTACTCAATAAATTAGTGAATGAAGGAGCATTCACACACCGCATATATTCTCAACATTATCTTGGCCTCCATGGGAGTTGTTTTATCTGACCTTTTTATTATGTATTATACTTTGTGAATTTTTTTTTTTTAAATAAATTATGGCATGTTATCAAATCAAACTATGGTAATTTCCTCACTAGTTATTAGAAAGGCTTTGCAACTACTGAGTGGTAATTTGGGCACATACCACATGGTTACTGTAAATCTTTAACACATTTTAGTAAAAATACCTTTAAGACTCTAATGTCCTGAGATTTTTCCCTATAGAAAGTAACTGGGGCACATGATAATATCAACAATGTTTTTGGATATTATACAGTAAGGGCTCCTTTTATGAAACTGCGTTAGCGGTTTAATGCACGTAATAGCGCACACTAATTTGCCAGCCGTGCTAGCCACTACCGCCTCCTCTTGAGCAGGCGGTAGTTTTTCGGCTAGCGCGGGGGTTAGCGTGCACTAAAAAGGTCCGTGCGATAAAGCCGCTAACGTGGCTTTGTAAAAGGAACCCTAAATTTAGATATGGTTCTATCATTAAATAATTTTTTAATTGAATTGGCTAATCAAAATTGTTTTTAAAAATTTACACAAATTGTTTTATAAATGTAAACTTCATGGATTTTATAGGATCTCTTTTTCTCTTCCCCTCTTAAAAAATATACATGGCACAAAATATTTTATTTCTCTCTCTCTGCTTTTCAAAATGGACACTAGTGAAGCACCTGGGGTCTTTTGGGAGCTTTTCAAACAGTCTAGCAAGGCTGCTCCTTACCAGTCGGCAAATGGGAGCTTATACATGGAATGACTTAACCTCTATCCCAAGAGACTATACACCTTATCACCACACAATATAAAATTCACACCACTTTCTATTTTCACTCTTCCAAGATTGCTAACCTCATCTCCCTAAGGTGCACAATCCCTTCTACCTCATAAACCAGTGGGCATAAATTCTGTTTTTAATTTGCAGTCTCTACATCCACTGCATAATAAGCTAGATTTGGTATTATTGGACCTGCCTTTAATTAACAGACACAAGCCTTTCACACAACAATGTGAAACACACCCATTAATTTGTGCAAGTTATTTTTCAGCTTCATTTATTGCTTAGTGTTCAGAGGCTTTATCCGTACTATTCAGGAACTCATTATTACAAGTGTTAATAAAATGCTCAGTGATATGCATTTTTTTTTTCAAGAAAATTTGTTTTTGCAGGAGACAATGAGGGCAGCACCCTGCAGAATTGAAGGAGACAGCCTGCCCCTGAACCCTTCCCTCTGCATACTTCCTATTATTAATGTGTATTATTACTTCAAGTATGTCAGAGGAAGAGACAAACAGTCAGAGGTAGAAATTTCTCCTTAATTCGGCCTGCCTAGCCAGCAAAATGTAACACAAAATTATTCTGGGGAAAAATACAATTTTCTGTCGTCTCTGCTATATACTGATAACAAAGCTACAGACTAATATGTTTTGATATTTTTGTCACTCATTTATCATGTGACCTTTCATGCTATCATTAATACCGCTGAGGGACAGAGCAGATACACTGAAATAAGGGTGTGGAGAACTCAGATTGCTTCTCTAACAACCAACGGTCAGTCACAGCAATTTATGCTTTTCTTTTGTAGCATGCTGACTGAAGGAAAGAATTGTTATTAAAATTTGATATTAGTGTCTAGGCTCTTCCACCTAGAATCTTCAGCTTTTAGCCAGGATGGGCATACTGGGGGATTAATAAATTTCCCTTTGAATTATGATATTAATACAAGTCAACATGCTTGCTCAGATATTCAGGGCGTATTTGTGTGGGAAATAAAATGTGTTCATGGCATTTGAAGAACATTACACTTTAATCACACTCTTGAAATGTGGTGCTAGGTGAGCATATTTAGATAACACAGAAATGATTGCCTAGCATTGCTTTATTTCAAATATTAGTTGATATAATTCTCTGAAGGTGCAGGTAAACAAGAATATAAAGGAATATGTCAAAGACTTGGAGGGCAGTATAGCTTTTTTTTACTCTTCTTCTTCTTCTCCCCCTGTCACAGTTTATATTTATTTTAGAGTCTTCTCTATATTTCTTTTTTTTTAAACATTTTTTATTGATACAATTTTAAAATTAACACCCTATTTTACTAAGGTGCGCTAACTGATTAGCGCACAATAATCGATTTAGCACATGCTAAACGCTAACGCGCCCATAGACTAACATGCACACATAAGCATGCACTAAATCGATTAGCGCACCTTAGTAACAGAGGGCCTAAATCAAGCAAAAATAACAAAACACCAAAAAAACCTTGTGTACAGAAATAGAACTGAGGAAGAACATAATCCACTAAACAATATTATTTAAAGAAAAAAAGTCAAACAAATCCTTATATTATTGGCCTCCACATATGTTATAGGCCTCCACTGTGGGAATTTCAAGAATATTAAGGAGAAAAATTAGGAAATTACAAGTTAATGCTGGCTTTTACAAAGCTTCAAATGCAAGCCAGTATCATATATTCATTTATTCTTTTTTTCTATTTTTTCTAAGGTCTACAGAAGTGCCAATTATTAACCAAGGAGTTCATAATCGAAAGAGAAAAATGTCCAAAAATCGGCCTAAGTGCCGATAATAAAACCGGGTTTTGGACGTATTTAAAAATGACCTAGGCCTTCATAGTGCCGCTGACAACCAAAGCTAAACGGGGCGTTTCAGGAGAAGTGTCGAGGGCGGGAGTTGGGCGGGACGTGGGCCGGCTTAGACTTAGTCGTACAGCATGTATAACCGAAAGTTATACAGCCCAGGATCGACGGAACTTGGACGTTGTGACTTAGACCGTGTAAAACATGGTCTAAGTCACAGAAACCCACCTAAAGTCACCAGATAAGCACTGCAAACACATAAAACAGATCCCCCACACACTACTCCAGTGATCACCGACCCCCCCCTCCATAAAAATCATAATCACACCTTTAAAATTCAGCCTCCAGACCATCATCACCTGGCAGCCTGGCATAGGAAAGCCTAGTCGTCCAGCACAGAGGCGGCTTAAGCCATCTTGGGGGTGGGTTAGCGACTCATGCAGAGGAGGACCCATGCCCATAAGCCCCTGTAATCACTACATTGATATTGAAACATGTGCACACCCCTATACACCCCAAAACCCTTTTGTACTGGCATATATGTGGCTCCTGCAGCCATAAGGGCTATTGGGGTGGTAGATAAGTGGGTCTAGGGGATTCTGGAGGTAGTTTGGGGCTCACCGTGACCTATAAAGGAGCTGTAGAGAGGAGAAGACATGGCACCCTTTTTGTGAAGTTCACAGCAGTGCCCTGTAAGGTACCCCACTATTTAGGTGCCCTGTCTGGGTGTTCAGTCCATCACTTTGTAGACCCCTCCCACGTCCAACAGGGCTTATTCTAGGCCTTTTTGACTTGGATGAAAAGTTGGACGATTTAGTGACTTGGACGATCAGATCTACAGGACGTATAATTAGACAATTTTTAAAATAAAAAAAATTTTGGATGTATTTTTCTAAAATGTGTTCTAGGCTGTTTTTCACTTTGGACGACTTGCGACTTAGACGAAAACGGACTTAGACGTCCTTTTCGATTATGCCCCTCCACGTGTTTTCAAAGGATAAAAACATATGTGTGGCATTGGCCTTCATTAGACTGGTAATTTTAATTAATCCATTCTCCAAAAGTGCTCAGTGCTCTATGTTATATCAATCTCTTTAAATAGCTATACTAAGGCTCCTTTTACGAAGCTGCGTTAGCGGATTTAGCGCGCGTGACTTTTAATCATGCGCTACCCCCACGCTATCCAAAAAACTACCCCCGGCTCAAGAGAAGGCGGTAGCGGCTAGCTCTTCCGGCGGTTTAGTGTATGCTATTACGAGCGTTAAACCGCTAACGCGGCTTTATAAAAGGAGCCCTAAAAAGCTAAAACTTATATTTTGTTTGTTGTTGTTTATATCGGGAAGGGACATGTCATTTCAACACGTTTCACCCGAAGGCTGTTTCAAGAAAAGTCCCCTAGAACACAAATTTATCTATTTAATATACTATTAACAATACACTAAACTTAAAATCATTTTTTAACATTCTCATAATAGGAGCAAAACAGCCAAAAACCATGTAAGACTGAATATTTACTCCTTCTATATTTACTCCTTCTATATTTACTCTGCACCACCCCGATCTGATAACTGCTTGTAAACCAATATGGCTGCGCCTTTTTTTGCTCTACATTAAATCCTCCCACTTCACTGACGTCAGAGATACTCAGTAGCAAATCAGCAATCACACTAACGACATCCACTCTTTTTCCTGATTTAAACCTCCCTGGTTCCACTGTATTTAAGATAAAGACCCAGCGTTGTTCACTGAAATTTAATTTACGTTTATAATTTCCTCCCTCCCACCCTTCTTTTACATGGTCTATCACTCACCACTGAATATCTTCTACCTTGTGGGGAGAACAAGTCGTCTGGTTAACATCAGACTTAATGAACATTAGTCTAGGATTATTAATGAAGTGTTAGAGGCACCATTGACACAACATTGGATTCAGTGTTCCCACAATGTAGAAGATATTCAATGGCGAGTGATAGACCATGCAAAAGAAGGGTGGGAGGGAGGAAATTATAAACGTAAATTAAATTTCAGTGAACAATGCTGGATCTTTACCTTATATGCAGTGGAACCGGGGGATTTAAATCAGGAAATAGAGTAGATGTCATTAGTGTGATTCCTGATTCACTACTGAGTATCTCTGACATCAGTGAAGTGGGAGAATTTAATATAGAGCAAGAAATACCATGGCCATCTTGGTTTACAAGCAGTTATCAGATCGGGTGCAGAGTAAATATAGAAGGGGTAAATATTCAGTCTTACATGTTTTTTTGGCTGGTTTGCTCCTATTATGAGATTGTAAAAACATGATTTTAAGTATAGTGTATTGTTAATAGTATACTGAATAGATAAATTTGTGTTCTAGGTGACTTTTCTTGAAACAGCCTTCAGGCAAAACATGTTGAAATAAAAGGTCCCTTTCTGATATGAACAACAACAAACAAATGATAAGTTTTAGCTTTTTATTGTAGCTATTTAAAGAAATTGATATAACATAGAGCACTGAGCACTTTGGGAGAATTGATTAATTAAAATTACCGGGAAAATGAGAAGGTCAATGCCACACAAATGTTTTTAGCCATTGAAGACGCTTGGCTAATAACTGGCTCTTCTGAAGACCTTAGAAAAAATAGAAAAAAGAATAAATGAATATATGATACTGGCTTGTGTTTGAAGGGATGAACTAATTTCCGTATCTTACAATTGACTGCAAAGCATCATTAGAGGTTTCTACTGTGTGCCTGTGAGGTTTAATGCTCCAACACTCATAAAATTCCTATGAGCGGTAAAGCATTTACCTCACCTGCCCACAGTAGAAGCTGAAGAAATAGGTATGATTTTCCCTTAAAGAAATGGGCCCAAAGTTGGATTTGGAGTGAACAAAAGGGACAGTAGGAAAATTGTGTTCACTGTATAAACCTTGAGTGAATCCATTTAAGCAACAGTGAGTGACTTGCAGAAATAACCAGAAGACGTACAGAAAACCAAGAATCAGGAGAGGGTGGAGGGAGAGTTAGCTTATCAGTGGAATGCACCTGTAGTTTGGTAATGGGGCTAGCTAATAATCTTCAACTGAAATCTTTCAATCTTTGGTAAGGCCTGTGTACATGCAGAGTGGTGAGTTGTATTCAAAAATTCCCCAAATTAAGGGCGGTCTACATGCAGGGCCGTGAGTGTGTAGAAAATTCCCCAAATGGGTGGGACATGGTTAAAAAACAAGTAATTAAAAGAAAATGTGTATGAGCATGCAGTTCCAAGAAAATGTGCCTAGACATATGTAGTAGATAGGTGGGATGAAGGGCGTGTAAGGAGGTATGAAGAATGTATAAAGATCCATGTAATAAAACAGGAATTCAGAAAACGAGCTTTGTTTTTTGAATTTTCTCTCTTCCCTTTTCCAATACTTAATGACTTGTAAGCTGCATTGCTTTGTTAATAGACTTAATAAACTGCCATTTGATTGCAGAACTAAGTATTAAGGAGTCTTCTTTTTGGTAAGCTCTTGAAAATTCCTATAGCAGCTAAAATGGATTTTCAAAGCCTCTACCACGGCTTTGTAAAAGGAGCCCTAGGAAATGAAAAAACCAAAAAACCCAGAGTAAACAAATTCTTTCCAAACTTCGGCCATTTCAATATGAGAGTACTAAACTGTCACTAGTAGTTGAAAAATCTTAAACACTTCCTGCAGTCATATTTCTTTTTAAAGCAGAGATGTACATAATAACGAAAAACTAAAATTTCACTTGACAATTTCCCATAAAAGAGAACTAAATCTAAATGGGCTGACATTTATGCTATTTTGATACCTGAGAATCCCAAAACAAACATTAGAAAGACTAGGAGAGCAAACACTAAAAAATGAATAAAGAAAGAACTTTTAACATTTTTTATTAATTTAGGCTCTCTTTTACTAAGCTGTGGTATGGGGTTTCTATTGCAGCTCAGGGTGCTAAATGCTCTGATGCTCACAGAATTCCTATGAACACTGTAGCAGTGCCGGAGCATTTTGCTCCAGGCCACAGTAGAAACCTGTACTATGGCTTAGAAAAAAGGGAGGGGGCATTAAAGAGGTTTTTTGAAGAAATCACAAAATACAAAAAGATAATACAAAAGTACTACATCAGCTGGTAAAGAAGAAAAACAACACAAATGTTTCCATAATAATCAGGTTAATCAGTGTACAAAGAAGCAAACAAAACATAAAAATAGAGACCATGATTTTTCCTAGTTCCCAACAGTATATCCAGATTTTACTGTGAGACCTCCACGTCACAGATATGAGGACAAATCAGAACTGAAAGGCGATTGTTAAATTATGTGATAACCAGAACAGAGCTTGCCAAATGCAACATATGTACTCACACATTGCCTGTTGGATAGTTTGTCCATACACAGTACAGTCCTCAGCCTTTAGTCATGTGGCAGCCACGAAGTCAGAAAAATGGACACTCCATTGCAAGATTGCACCATCGAAGAACAACACACAGTAGGGCTCTTTCTTTGGGCAGAGGGAGTGAAACCTGTGGGAATTCAGCATTGGATATTGACTCCATATTAACATAGCACCATGAATCAATGAAAGGTTTATGAGTGGTTTCACCCACTGACCATGCCAGGCACACCCGCTCACCCTAACGTTGAAGAAAGGCAGTCAGAGTGAAGGCTGTCAAGTCCAGCTCTTCCAAGCCAGCCTACTATACTTCTGAGCGCAGCATTTCTCTAAACACTAGATTGCAAGAAATTATGTGTGTGGGGGAGGAAGACAAAAAGTTCAGAGAGGGAAAAACCAATTGTGAATCAGAGCACTACATCTAAACATCAACGAGGAAGCCAAAAAGTACAGGATTCACTCACTCACGCTGGAAGTTTGGGGTGTGGCACTTACACCTTAAACATAATGGGAATTTGGTTAGAGAGGACAAAGCAGGTGCAGGGAGAGAAGCCACATGCACAGGAGAGCACACATAAGAACATAAGAATAGCTTTACTGGGACAGAACAATGGTCTATCAAGCCCAGTAGCTCATTCTCATGGTGGCCTATCCAGGTGACTAGTACCTGATCAAAACCCAAGGAGTAGCAATATTCCATGCTACCGATCCAGGACAAGCAGTGGTTTCCCTCAATACTTTCTCAATAACAGACTATGGACTTTTCCTCCAGGAAATTTTCCAAACCTATCTTAAAACCAGCTACGCTATACGTTTTTAACACAACCTCTGGCAATGCGTTCCAGAGCTTAACTATTCCTGAGTGAAAAAAATTTCCTCCTATTAGTTTTAAAAGTATTTCCCTGTAACTTCATCGAGTGTCCCTAGTCTTTGAAGTTTTTGATGGAGTAAAAAATTGATCCACTTGTACCCGTTCTACTCCATGCAGGATTTTGTAGACTTCAATCATATCTTCCCACAGCCATCTCTTTACCAAGCTGAAGAGCCCTAACCTTTTCAGTCTTTCCTTATTCGAGAGGTGTTCCATCCCCTTTATCATCTTGGCCACTCTTCTTTGAACCTTTTCTAGAAACATAGAAACATAGAAAAATGACGGCAGAAAAGGGCCAAAGCCCATCAAGTCTGCCCACTCCATTGACCCTTCTCTTTGATTTTGCTCACCACCCCCTGCCCTCACCTCATTAGAGATCCCACATGAATATCCCATTTATTTTTGAAATCTAATACGCTGTTGGCCTCAATCACCTGCCGTGGGAGTTCATTCCAATGATCGACCACCCTCTCAGTGAAGAAATACTTTCTGGAGTCTCCATGAAATTTCCCTCCCCTGATTTTCAGCGGATGCCCTCTGGTGGAAGAAGGTCCTATAAGACGGAAGATATCCTCTTCCACCTCGATACGACCCGTGATATATTTAAATGTCTCGATCATGTCCCCTCTCTCTCTTCGTTCTTCAAGTGAGTACAGCTGCAATTTATTCAGCCTTACTTCATACGGAAGATCTTTGAGCCCCGAGACCATCCTGGTGGCCATCCGCTGAACTGACTCCATTCTCAGCACATCTTTCCGGTAATGTGGTCTCCAGAATTGAACACAATATTCCAAATATTCTAGTGCCACTATATCTTTATTGAGATAAGGAAACCATAATTGAATGCAATACTCCAGATGAGGTCGCACCATGGAGCGATACAGCTGAGAAGCACACAGCCAGAGCCTGCTGAAGGTATGGACATTGATACCAGTGTTTCAGAAAAAGAAAGCCAGAGCCTTGAAACACTTCCAGGACTAACCACGAATTGGGACATGGAAATTGACAGAGTTAATGGGCAATCAGAGGCAATGAATGTTTGCTGAAGATAGGCAAGTGTTTTTGTGTGAGAATTTGGTGCTGTGCTAAAGTGTGGGACTGCAAGAGATCTGGAAAAGCTAAAGGGACTGGCTGAGTATTTTAAAAGGAAAGCTTGCAGAAGTGTGTGTGTGGGAGGGGGGAGGGGTACTGTTTATTTTGGCCTGCTTTAATTTTACAGCCCACAGTAAGAGTTGTGTTTGGGCAGAGTCTGTGGAAATCGGATGGGGGTTTTGAGGGACAATTTTTCTAACCTTATTGCAGACTGAGCAACTTCTTTTCCAGTGCTTCGTGCTGGGCGTAGCCAGGTACAAAGGCTACAGGTCACTGTGGTTATACCATATCAGCAGGATTGTGTATTAAAGCAACAGAACTGAAGTTTAAAGTTGCCAGAAGTGGCATGTTTATTTAAGGACTCCTTTTGAACTGAAAATCTGAATATTGCAGTTGGGAAGTATTTTTCTTTTGAACTTGTGTTTTTTGTGAAGAGCCGCTGGCTCAAGGACAGTGCCACACAGGTGGCATGTGCAGCTTCTCTAAGGCTACTAGAGAGAGGAAGGACTGCTCAAATGGGAACATTCTGACAATCTTTGGTTGGAGTTTGAAATTTCCAGAAAAAAAGTCTTGCACACTTTAAAAATCACTGTGGGTGGCTGGTGTATTAGTGTGTTGTTTGAGATTTAAACCTAACTTTTCTTTCCCTTTGACCACCAGCAGCAACTACAGGAAGGGAGAGCTTTCAAAAACTTTCATTCTTGCCACCAGCCACCACCTGCAGTCCTGATTTTTGGCCTGGTTGGTGACAGTAGGTAACAAGGTTTAAAATGGGAAGAACAGATGTAACTGATGAAGGTTGTTCTGGTCGCCTATCAACACTGCGCACACAAGAGCACATTGACAGGGTGAATGCCTTGATTAGAGAAGACCGACAAATAACAGTGTCTCAATTGACTGCATATTTAGATATCAGCTATGGATCTTCATATGCCATAATGCATGATGACTTGGAATACAGGAAAGTCTGTGCACAATGGGTTCCCAAACAGCTTACTGATCTGCACAAGCAACAGCGTGAGGAGATTATAAGCCAGTTCCAGAGATGGTATGAAGAAGATCCAAGTCTTATGTTCTTTGGGTCGCAGTATTGCACCCATGTCTTCTCGCTGGTGAAAATTCTCTCCAGAAAATAGCCACCAGCGACGAGACATGGGTGTATCACTGCAACCCAGAGCAAAAGACAAATCATGATGAAGTAAAGGAAGCAGTGCTCACCTGGCCTAATTTACTGGCATCTAACTCGGATGCCTTGCAACATTTAAGTCAACCACGCCTATTCTCTACCCCTAACCATCATCAAACAATTGTCCCCAGCAAACTAAACCCTTGACTGCCAAAGTTTGAAATAATCGAGAGTCCACACCAGGTGGAAATAAAATGTTACCTGTTATCAGAGTAAATCAGGATGATTGAAAATCAGGCTCTTGACTCCTATGGTCCCAATTTAAAAAAAAAAAATTGTGGAAGTACTTGTGGGATACAAGACCTGTGATAATTTCTGAGTCTATCCAGGTGACCAAAATAATTGACCCAGTGGCTGAGAACCTACCATAGTCTGTTTCATTTTTACCCACAGCTTAGATGGCAAATTTTAGAACCATTCTATGACTACCCTAGGGACACCCACACCTCCCTTTTTTTTTCTATCTCTATAATGCAAATTCCTGCGTAGCCTAGGTTTGCTATTGTATCAAATACATTCGAGTAATAGACTCTGTAGCTTAAGCAGGTACGCTCTGGGTAGTGAAAGAGACAAAACCTGAAAAAAGATATGGGAAACCCAGCACTACATTTAATTTTAGCACAGCTATCTGTCCAAATCATGATAAGAGCAAATGTTTCCATCTGGCCAGGTTCTGTAGGATTGCTTGGACCAAGGTGTCACTTAAAAAGGTCCCTCAAATATCGAGGGTGACCTGTCATCCACCATAAAGAAAAGAAGACAGCTATAAACTGCCTAATGAAGTTTGAAAGATTAAAAGCTAAAAATTGGCTTTGATATATTCACTTAAAAAACAAAACAAAATAATTTCTAGAAAGTTAACTCAGTAAACAGCCATCCACTACTGCTGTGTCAAAACATTATTGCATTAATATATGTAAATATGACTTTAATGAAAAAAATTATTGGAAATATAACATACCAGACTTATTGAAGATAGAAGATGTTTAAACACCTAGGGGCTGATTCTATAAATGGACATCCTTATTGTAGTCAGCAGTAGGCATCCTACCACTCTCTGGTAGCCAATCGGGACACACATTTTTAGAAAAAAACCTACCCAAGGCAGGCGGCCTACACTGTAGCCATTTTCGCAGTTCTAGGGAGATGCGTAGGGACACCTAAGTTTGCCCAAGGCTGGGTGTGGGCATGGTTTTACTCTTAAGTGACTTTAGGCGAGTTTAAACTGCCCTAGGCATCTCCCTAGAGATGTAACAGACATCTGAAATGTAGGCCAGCAAAATGCTAGCCTACATTTCAAATAGATGTGGCTGCTGAACTGATCACGGCGAGGAAATCTCCCTGCTGCAATCAACTGAGCGGCCATGGCAGAAACCCCATCCCCCGCAAAGTGGGCTGGCAGGAGGGATGCCCACTCCCTCCCAACAGAACCCCTAAACCCTCACGCGAAGTCTGTCAGAAGGAGAGATGCACACTTCCTCCCACCGGAAACACCAAACCCTCACTCGTGAGGTATGCCCACTTCCTCCTGCCCCAGAATCCCACTACATCTCAGGATGCACTTGGAAGGAGGCCTAAGACTCCAGTTGGCCCAGAAGCCTTAGGACCCTTCCCGGTGCATCCCAGAATGCACTGGGAAGGGAAAAGCCTGACATTTTGGAGTGGCGGGCCAGTCGGCTGGAGGATGTGATCATCTCTCCAGCCAGATATTCAACTGAAAAATACAGGGCATTGAGGGTAGAGTTAGTGGGTGGGGGGTGGGGGGTCTGAGCCTTGGGGGTGTTGGGGAGTTCAGGTTTGGGATGTTTGAGTTCAGGGGGTGGCAGCGGGAGTGAGTAAGCATCCCTCCTGCCTGGCTTACTTCAGGGGAGGTGTTCTGGGGTAGGAGGGAAAGGGCATCCCTCCTGCCTGGCTTACTTCATGCATGGGGGTTCGGGGGATCCCTACCTCAGCCACTCAGCTGATCACGGCAGGAGGATTCCCTTGCTGCAATCAACTGATGGCAAAGGATCAGGTGTGATTCTTTAACCAGCGCCTGTGACATGGGCACTGGTTAGAGAATTGGGCCGGTTAGACGGGGTTGTGCATTTGTCCCTTTGTGCAGATGTAATTCTGTATAGGACAGAAAATAGCCACCAGCTGCTGTATAGGACAGCAGTGTGTGATTTTCAGCCACTTCTTAGGTGACTGCAAAAAAACGGCGTCCTATACAGAATTTCCCCCCAAATCTTTAATTTATTCAATGGTTCCCCATTGTATTAACATGGGCCACTCTTTTTCCTGATTTAAAGTGGCTTATCATTGAATAAATTCCAGATTACTAAAATGGGGAAAAAATGTTCCAATTACAGCTTCGGGAGCAATTTTGGATCTTTGAGTTAAAAGAAGCAGAACCTTATGGACTGAATGCTACTTTTTGAAACAAACTACATGCAATATCTATCAAATAGCAAAGTACCAGAGGTTAATATGGTACTTTTTTTTGTGTCTGGATGCTGTGAAAATGAGCCCTTAAGTCTTTTCATAGGTAGCAATGGTTGGTGTTCCCTCTTCTGATTCACCATTATTCAGCACACTTCTTTTTTGGTGTCTCCCTATTTCAGCAACAGATTCCCGAAGAAGGAAATAAAGCTTCTGAAACGGAGCTCTGTTGAACCTGATATGATAAACTGGAGGATTGTCTCGGTTAAGTGATTATTTCATTTACATGAGTGATTTTGATGATTTTATATTATTTAATGCCACATTTGGTTGAAAATAGTATGCTTTGATACTTCATAGAAGAGCTGGATTTAAGATCTAACATCCACTTATTTATATGTTTTTAAGAACAAGAATTTGCCGCTGCTGGGTCAGACCAGTGGCCCATCGTGCCCAGCAGTCCGCTCCTGCGGTGGCCCCCTGGTCAAAGACCAGCCCTACCTGCTTACGTACTGGTTCAACAGGAACCACAAACTAAAACTAAATTCGGACAAAACAAACTTCATCCTACTTGAAAATAACAAAACCCCCAACGTAACAAGCCTTGTCATAAACTCTACAGCATACCACATCCAACCCACTTTAAAACTCTGGGAGTGCTAATAGACAGAGGCTGTACAATGCAGCCACAAATCAACAATACAATAAAAAAAATAATTTGCAGTCATGAGAAACCTGAGGCAAATTAGAAAATTCTTCGACAGAAACAATTCCAACTATTGGTACAATCCCTAATCCTAGGTCTAACAGACTACTGCAACATATTATATCTCCCATGTACAGCAACCATGATAAAACAATTACAAACAATACAAAACACAGCTCTAAGACTGGTCTACTCACTGAAGAAATATGACCACATCACAGAGGCATACCACGACTCACATTGGCTCCCAATGCAAGCGAGAATACACTTCAAATTTTACTGCCTACTATTTAAAGCAATAAATGGAGACAGCCCAGCTTATTGGAACAATCGACTCAATCCACCTCAACCAGACATAGGAGAACCCACACACCATTCACACACTCTCCAACCAAAAACATCAAAAGAAAAAAACTGTACAACAACCTCCTAGCTACTCAAGCTACAAAACTCGACCCACAACTCTACAACCTATTCACCACAACCACAGACTACAAAACCTTCAAAAAAGAAATAAAAACCCTTCTTTTCTTAAAACACATAAAACCGAACTAACACCAGCATCATCTGCAACTACTACATATGAACTTCTAATATCATGACAACTCAGATGTAATCCTTAACAACTCAAAGAAATGTACAAACTACTCCCTAAACACTTCTAATATCCGGACAAACAATTTGTAATCTGCCTTGAACCGCAATGTAATGGTGGAATAGAAATCCCTAATGTAATGTAATGTAATATCCACAAGCCTCGACAAGGGCCACTTCTTTTTCAAACAATGCTGCATCAGGAGGATGAAGTAAAGCAAATACAAAGGCAGCAAGATGGCAGCGACCTTCCAAAAAATACGCTAACACTGCTACAGCCAATAAACTGTAGCATAAAATTTAAAGAAGAACTAACTCAGAAGAACACGTCTCACTCAATCTCTTCATTCAGACCACTTAGCTCCACAGTCTCTAATCTATTGATCCAAAGTAGTTCAGTTTGTCTCACGAGTTTTCTGATGTCACCACCTCTCATATTCCTTTGCAATTGAGCAATCACATTAAATTGGGTATCCATCCATTAAATATCAAAATTCACAGTGTTATATATGTGCTATACTGTTGACATTTTCTCATATGGACTGGGAGTGAATTGCAGCCACAGGAATTTGTTGGTGTATTGAATAATTGCCATGGTTCAATCAGATTTGTCAAAGGCAAAAACTCTATAAAAAATAAAAACAAAAAATAAATACACAGTTATAAAGAAAGTACAGCTGCCCACACCATCATAAAAATGTAGAGAAAAAGAGACTTCAGAACAACCAAACCCATATGTTCAGTCCAACAGTCCTGTAATAGGGTATAGTATAATCATAGGCCTCTCAAAAATCTCCACCAAAACTCACATCCAATCTTCATTATGTACAGCAATGTATTTATCTTGATAACTGTGACCTGGGACTCTTCAAAGACTCAATCCACACATACACAGGAGAACCAAAGCACAATTCCACTTCTAAAAAAGTGAAAAGAAGTTTCTTCAGCCGAGCTCGACAGCGGCTCTGTTTCTCATAATGCCACTTCAAGAGCTAAGCAAAAATCTCCAGGCAAATATCCAAACTTCAAATGTATGAACTTGTAAACTGCTACTTCCTCAAAGTGTAATTCTCAACAATGTAATCGTGTTGGTCAAGGGTTCAATTATGTTTTCTTTAAGGAAGTAAAAGATTTATATTTAAAATTTCTTTATCCCAAAATTTTAAGTACCGGGATAAAATAAATAAGTAAAAGAAAGCTATTCATACACTTGATAAGTACAATAATTTTAATGTAACTGCACTCAATTTTGAAAATACTACTGCAATTAAACAATCTCTAAGAGAGTTGACACTTGTTTTTCCTTCTCTTACAATTTCTCTGCCCGATGGATCCAGGTAAGTACATTTCTTATTTTTCCGTGTTTTGGGTTTGACTCTCTTGCGTTGGGTACCTTCTTCTTCTTTGTTTTTGCTTGTGGAATCTCCTTCTCCCCATCTACAAAAAATAAAAGGAAGCCAAACCATATATCCCTATTTGGTTAAAAAAATCAATAAACACTGTGACCACTAGCTATGCAAATAAATCAAAGTATACTTGGAATTTCTCTAAAAACTAATCCCACCCACTTTCTATTGAACCAAGGTTTAATTAAAAATCAATACAATTCTTTTACAGGATCTATAAATATCCAATATCCAATAAATATCCAATTTATCTTTAAAACCCAATTTTACAGAGATAACATATAACAGACACCTGTCTCTGTCAACAAACCAACCCAACTGTCCTCAACTGCTCTCCTTGGCAGTTTTAGAACTCTCTCCAGCACTGCTCACTTCATGGAGAGAGCTGTGCTGTCCAGAATTCTAAAAGTGACACGTACAGTTAAAAATTCTCAAACCTACAGGAATACCTTTTTTTTTTATTTTATTTATAATCTTGGTTACATTTTGTTTTATTTTAAAATTGGGGTGGGTGGGAGGGGGACAGTGACCAATGGAGGAATGTGGGGGGTTAAAATTTATTCTCTTCAGTGGTCATCTGGTCCATTTGGATCCCTTTTTAGCATTTCTAAAACAGGTCTAGGCAAAAAGGTCTACTTTCCATCCTGGGTGTCTTGAAAAAGGTTTGATTATCATTGCAAAATGTCCAAGTCTAACCTGCGCAAAACCTGCCCATAACATGCCTCTTACATGCTCCTATTAGACTTACACATTTTAGAGGATGAACACCTGCAAGTTGTCTAAATTTCTTTAAAAAAATGTTTATTAAAGGAACATAGCACAGAAGGAATAAACAAGTAATCCAAAACAAATATCAAATGAGAAGATAGAACAATAACATTGAACAATACAAACTGTCAGAATCAGGGATACAACCAAACCCTATGCAAGTTCCAATTTCAATGTACGCTCCCTCCCACCTCTCCCCCCAAATCCCCCCATCCTCCCCTGCCCCCATCCCAGAACTCTCCCAGAACTCTAATTTCTAGTTCTGAAAATCAGCAGCTGGACGATTTGGTGAGCAAAATGTCCAAGTGCTGACTTATGTGTTTTTTGGGGGGATGTTTTTGTATTTTGATTATGCCACTAATAGGTCTACTACTTGAAATTCCCAAAATATCATCTATATGATCCACTGCCCTTGTTATTTGATCTATATTGGTCAAATTTCTTGAACTTTAAAATGAGGATAATTGAACATAGATATTGTATAACTTCCAGGAAGATTGTTGCGAAGTTTCATCATAAAATATTATCATTAAGAGATTCTTGCAATATGTCTAGTAATATTAGTAATAGAAGTATAGGCATAAAAATGAATTCAGTTTGTTGTGGAAATCTGATATTGGCTACTTTTAGCGAACCAGATTTGTTATTTTTTAAGAAGCTTTTAGTAAATACTCTCATTCTTACTGCCATTAAATACTTGTAGTACAGCAATAATACAGTGTGTCTTCAAAGTTTTTGATGTCTCCACAGATGGCACAAAGTTTAGTTATGAATATGCAATGGGGGTTTACACTACAATCTTAACACTATCCCCGATGCTAAATTTGTAAAACAGCACTGTCCGTGTGTGTTAACTGTATGTCTCACGCTTCAATATTGTGCTTCAACTCCATATACATATTTATATATACAAATGTAGCCTCAGGTACACCTCCTCCACCCTTGACCAAATGTTAAGTAAGGTGGACGAAATAGCGGCTCTGGGGAAGATCCTTGAAAAAGCAACTCGTTGCGAAACATGTTGGATCGATTAATCCCATGAGCATGAGAGTATGATGAATCCAAGTTAAGTATTATATTCATCATAAAGATTAATGAACATTTTTTAATAACTTCTAAAGTAATAAATTAACACAAAACTATAAAATATTAAATTAATAAAAGTGAGGTAAAGAGAATGTAGGCCAATGAGGATACCGACACACCACATTTCCCATCAGACTTAACATTTGGTCAAGAGTGGAGGAGGTGTACCTGAGGCCACATTTGTATATATAAATATGTATCTGGAGTTGAAGCACAATATTGAATCATGAGACATACAGTTAACACACACGGACAGTGCTGTTTTACAAATTTAGCATTGGGGGATAGTGTTAAGGTTCAAAGTTTTTGAGTCAGCTGTATTTATGGGTATTAACAATGGGCGTTTTTTATCAAGCTGCGCTTGAGGTTTTTAGCGTGAGCCAGTGTGGTCAATGCTTATAGAATTCATATGTGAGTCGGAGCACTTATCTCACTGGCCAATTCTAAAAAACCTCTAGCGTAGCTTGATAAAAAGTGGGAACATTAGAGCAAGGGAAGTTTCCTATGGAAATGGGACATATTGTTTCAGCATCTGTCCATTCAGGTGCACGATAGTATACTGCAATCACTATTCTTTTCCCCTTTACACATGAAATTTCTACCCATTGGGATTCCAAGGTATGTTTCTGCTCCTGTAGAATTTCAGTCCATTAGATTAAATGCCCTCCTTAACCTATAATGCTAGGCCAATTCGATCTACCCTATTACTGAGATATCATTTATACTCCGGTATGGCAGTATTCCATTGGTTATTTTCCTTCCATCATGTCTCAAAGATGCCTATTATATTGATCTTTTCATTTAGTGCAATATATTCTAACGCTCTTGTTTTTTAGGCTTCTGGCATTTGCATACAAACCTATATTGACTAGAAGAAATAATACCAGTTAGCAGTAACCGAAGCTAAAAAGTCATACTATGACAAGATGGTTAGCAAATCTAAAAATTCTTCAAAATCTACAACTCACTAATCTCCATAATAGCAAGCAGACGTACACAATCTGGCACATTACTTTCACGAAAAAATCTAGATCGTGAGCAGTGTTCCCGCTAAGCTGCGTTGGCCTGCGCTCGCGCACAAAATATTACATCGCAGCGCAAAGTTTCTCTTCACAGCGCACACACGCGTCGGTAAGGTAAGGGGACGCATTGGGGGGATTGCACTTCCCCACAATTGCCATGCTTCGGTTCCTCTTCTTCCTTCCTTCCTCCCCCCCCCCCCCCCGCGGGACCCTGCGGCACCATCAACTCTTACTCCCTCTAATGTCGGCCCTGCAGCTCCAGACTTCCTCGCACCTTCTCCCCTCCCCCTTTGGATCGCTATTATTTTAAATGTTATAGCCGCGGAGCTGTATCCATCAGTGGAGATGTCTAACCTCGGCCTGCCCCGGAACTCTTACTGCAACAGTGACTTCCTGTTCCTGCCTAGACGGGCGTCTGCTGCAGTAAGAGTTCCGGGGCAGGCCGAGGTTAGACATCTCCACTGATGGATACAGCTCCGCGGCTATAACATTTAAAATAATAGCGATCCAAAGGGGGAGGGGAGAAGGTGCGAGGAAGTCTGGAGCTGCAGGGCCGACATTAGAGGGAGTAAGAGTTGATGGTGCCGCAGGGTCCCGCGGGGGGGGGGGGGGAGAGGAAGGAAGGAAGAAGAGGAACCGAAGCATGGCAATTGTGGGGAAGTGCAGAGCTGCAGGGAAGAGTGTTGCGGTACCCAGCTGGAGGGAGAAGGAAGATGAGGGAGGGAATTAAAGGAGATGCCAGGGCTTGGAGCGTAGGAGGAAGGTATGCCAGTCTAAGGGAAAAGGAAGGGGGAGATGTGAGAGCATGGAGGGGGAGCGAAAGATGGAAGAAAAGGAAAGGAGAGAGATGCCAGAGAATCAGGGAAGGGGAGATACCAGACTATGAGGAGAGGTGTGGGAGAGGGAAGGCGAGGAGAGAGATGCCAGACCAATGGGGTGAAAGGAGAGATGGAAGGGGGAGGCATACAGTTTCTGGAAGGGGCATAGAAGGAGAGAAGATGCCATATAGGGGAAGAGAGACGGCAGACAGTGGATGGAAGGAAGAGAGTTACAAGAAGATGAGGAAAGGAGAAACCACAGAAGACAAAGGTAGAAAAAAATTTCTATTTATTTATTGCTTTAGGAGACATGTGTCACTGTTTCTGTGAAGCATTGTATGCAGAGTCCAGCTTCTTGCTGGTTCAATTTAACCTTTGTCTATGTATTTTTATTTTATCCCCCCTTTTACAAAACTGTGAAGCGTTTTTAGCACCAGCCTTGGTGGTAGCAGCTCTGATGCTCAGAATTTTATGAGCATCAGAGCTGTTACCTCCGTAGCTAAAATCCACACTACAGTTTTGTAAAAGAGGGAGGGGTTAGTTTGTGATTACATATTCCTTACTAGGCGAAGGTGTTTTCTGTGTTCTGTGTGTTCGAAAGACATGGTTTTCTGTTAGGATTGACGGTGTAGGATTGATCTGTGCTGGTCTGGCTTGTTTAGTTTTACAATGGGTGTATTGATGTACTGCTCACTGCAATATGTAAGATGCTGCCTTTTCCTAGGTACTCATGTGTGACGTGTGGTTTGTTACTAAAAATCATGTTTTTCTTACAGATGGGGGGGGGTGCCAAAAAATGATGGGCCCCGGATGTTACATATGCTAGGTACGCCACTGTATGTAAAGATACCAGAAAGCTGGCGTAGCAAAAACTTCTAAGTTTTGAGTATTTAACCCTCCCACAATCTCACGGGCACTCGTTTCAAGTTTATTGAGATTTTGATTTAAACGCAATATCAAATATTTTCAATGCGTATAACAAAAATAAATTTGGGGAAATAAATAAAACCATTTGAACCAGTGTTCCCGCTAAGCTGCGCTGGCGTGCGCTGGCGCACAAAATATTACATCGCAGCGCACACGTTTCTCGTCACAGCGCACGATCGGAAGAGGCGTACGGCAGATGGCAGGGCAGCGAGAGGAGAATCGGGCGAGTTGGCTCATAACTTGCTGGCGCCCGATATTTTTGGCTCACGGTGAAAAAAGTTTGCTCACAACACCCGCCCGCTTAGAGGGAACACTGATCGTGAGGATGTCATTCACACACAAACCAGCAGATAACATAGATCATTACCCAACCAAAAACAATGGGGATGAAGGAATTCCCGCTGATAGATGCTGATCAAAATTCACCAGTTAGCATACAAGAGATCTCAAACTGGCTGAAGAGAATATCCAGAAAGCACTGCTACTTGGATTTATGTCTAGCTTGCCTTCTAACCCATGCCTCCCCTCCCCCACCCCACACACACTAACTTTCTGCTATTGTTTACAGACCTAATAAACAGATGCTTAGAAAATGGAATCTATCCCAAAACAATATCTACCAAAGTAGGTAAAAGAGGCATTGATGCCCTTACATAACACTCTGGTGAGATCTCATTTATAATACTGTGTACAATTCTGGAGCCTACACTTTCAAAAAGACATAAACAGGATAGAGTTGTTACAGAGGAAGGTTACTAAAATGGTTGGTGGTGTATGTCATAAGGTGTATGGGAAAGACTCAAATATCTCAATATGTATACTTTGGAAGAAAGGTGGGAGAGGGGAAATATGATAGAGATATTTAGATTTAAACAGTTTTTATTGATGCAAATATCATCAAATACAATAATACAGCATCAAAAAACATCAATATGCATAAATTATTAATAAACATAATAAAAGACAAATTCCAATATCAATAAACCCCACTTATCTATATGAGTTTGAACCTTTACCTTCCCTCTCTATACCCACCCCTTCCCACCCAATAGTACTCTCTACCCAATGATATTCTCATAAATAAAGAAATCTAACTTAAAATCTCATTACAGCCCTTAGGGTACAAAACTTACAAATAAATACAGCATCAAAAGACATCAATAATGCATCAATTATTAATATACATAATAAAAAAAGAAATTCCAATATCATTAAACCCACACTTATCTATATGAATTTGAACCTTAACCATCCCTCTCCACACTCACCCCTTCTCATCCAATAGTACACTCTACCCAATGTTACTCTCTTCATTTAACTTAATAAAAATCCCAATTAAGAGATCCAACTTAAAATCGCATTACGACCCTTAGGATGCAAATCTTGCAAATATGAATCCCAAATTTGTATAAATAACATCTTTTGCTTTCTTACAATTCCTGCATCTCTAGCTTCCCAAATGGCCAACTGATGTAATTGGTTCCGCCAATGCCAAATCCTCAGAGGATCAGGGATTGTCCAATATTGTAATATACATTTTCTAGCCAAGAGACTCATTTTTCTACACAACACCCTATTTCCTTTTGGTAAATGGCCAAGAGCTTCTGGCAAATCCAAAATAAAGAAAGAAGGAGAACAGCGCAATGATCTTCCAATTATTTTTGACATATAATTTATTATTCGCTTCCAAAAGTGCTGAATTATGGGACAAAACCAAAATGCATGACCTAATGTATGACTTTCCCTCCCACATTTATGACACAAAGGAGTAGGAAGACCTCCACTATAAAACTATTGTGTTTGTGTGTAATAGGCACGTAATGTAACCCTATAATATGTTTCTCTTAACCATGAACAAGATGTCACCCCAGGTGTTGCTCTTAAAGTACGGGCAACATCCCAATGTCTCAAATTAAGTTGTAATTCATTCTCCCATTTATCCCTAATTTTCTGATAGTCCTTGTCTGGTTGTAATTTTTACAACATAGAATGAATATAAGACATCGAAAGAGACATCCCCTCCTCTTGAGCAAAGAACTCTCTCAATCTAACACCCAAATGCATACTCAACTGCACTCTGTCAAGAGATCTCACATAATGTTCCACTTGTATGCATGCAAATTGCGCTCCCCAAGTTTCTCCCACCTTAGCCATTAATTCAGTACGATTCAATAGTTCCCCCTCATTTCCCAGTATGTGTTCCAATCTTAAAATTTCTCTTGCACCCCATAATCTATACTCCCTAGAATCTCTACCCGGAAGAAAAGCCGGATTACCCTGCAAAGGCAAGAGATCAGCAACCATTGGAGTTCCTCCCAATAATTGCACAAACCAACACCATACCTTCTGTAAAGTATTAAATACAACACTTGAACGAATAAAAAATGGTAACGCATTTCGTGCACTATGTAATAACGCAAATATATCATAAGGAGCTAAAAACACCTGTTCCATCTGAAGTGGAGTATAAATGCTTGTCATATTTACCCAATCACCCAAATGACGAAGTAAACACGCATATTATAAATCTGCATATCCGGCAAGCCCAACCCCCCTCTATTCCAATTACCTAGCAAATATGTCATTTTTAATTTAGGTTTCTTAGCAGCCCAACAGAAATTAGTAATTTTTTAATATAAGATCTTTAAATCCCTCTTGAATAAACATAATGGCAAAGTTTGTAACCTATACAACCATTTAGGAAAGATAAATAACTTAACCAAGCAGATGCGACTCATTAAAGAAAGGGGCAACCCCTGCCAGGTATCTAACAAAATCTCCATATTCTGTTGAAGCCTATTCACATTAAGACGATATAATTGAGAAGTCGACATAGACATTACTGTCCCCAAATACATAAATTTCCCTTGTGCCCAAGTCAATGGAAATTCCGACCCCCATAAAGCCTTTACTGCAACAGAGAACTCAAGTGCCTCAGATTTAGCAAAATTTATACGGAAACCTGCATAATCACCATATTCTTTAATCAATTCCAATAAAGACGATAAAGAAGACAAAGGGTCTATGAGGTGTACTAAAATATCATCTGCAAAAGCCGAAAGTTTAAAAGTTGTGTTTCCAATATCAATCCCTCATATAGATGACAATGCATATATATCCCTAATAAGGGGGTCCAAAGTAAGCAGAAATAATAGCGGAGATAACGGACATCCCTGTCTCACTCCCCTATAGATAGAAAACTTTTCAGTTTCAAAATCTTTTAACACCAATTTAGCTTGTGGATGTGCATACAAAGCACGGCCCGCAGATACAAAAAAAACATCAAAACCATACACTTTCAATGTATCATATAGGAAATCCCATCGTACCCTGTCAAATGCCTTTTCAGCATCAAAACTGACCAGCACCGAAGATAAATTATGCATCGCCCTCTGTTCCAAAGATATCAATAATTTTCTCATATTTTTAGCAATTCTTCTTCCCTTCACAAATGCCACTTGGGCATCATGAATGAGGGAGGGCAAAACAGAAGCCTTCCTATTTGCCATAATCTTCGCTAACAATTTAGCCTCCGTATTTAATAAAGAAATAGGCCGATATGATCCCGCCTTTTCAGGGTCTTTATTCGGCTTAGGCAATACCAAAATTTGTGCCGCATTCATACCATCAGACAAAGCCTCTGCACCAACTATGATGTTAAACATCCTTGCAAGAGGATTGATAATCTCTTCTTTTAGGAGTTTATAAAACTCTATTTGCATTCCATCCTCACCTGGCGCCTTCAGCAGAAGACTACTCCCAATTGCCCAGTATACTTCTTCTGGATTAATTGGCTCATTCAAACGCTTCCTATCACTTTCAGAAATACATGGCAATTTTATCTCATCTAAATATAAATTTGTTAATAAACCCCTTTCTGATGGAGGGCCATAAAGAGACTTGTAATAACGAAAAAAAATATTTCCTATTTCCGGATAAATTATAACTCGTTTCCCTTGTTCATTTATTAAAGCTCTAACCCTATTGGGACCCAATCTAGATGAAACCAAATGGGTTAATAGCTTTCCCCCTTTATTTCCTTGTTTATACAGTTGATATTTATAATAAGCTATAGATTTATGTGCTCGCTGATGTAGAAGGGAATTTAGAGTTATTTGGTATTCCATCAACTCTTGTCTAAGCGTTGAGTCACCCGAGCGCCCATATTTCTTCCTAACCTTTACAATATCCCTCTCCAAACGCAAAATTTCCCTATCCCGAGCTTTTTTAACATGACAACTATAACTTATTGTATCTCTTCTTAACACCGCCTTTGCAGCTTCCCAAAATAAGAAGGATCCTCCTCTGCATGAGCATTATGCCTCTTATAATCAACTCATGTACTCAATAGTCGTTCTCTATATTTATTGTCCCTATATAATGCAAGCGTGAACACCCGTCGCCAGAGGACTCTAAGCTGAGCAGGAGTCCTCCACCCACAGTCTCACCAATAGAGGGTGCTGTTTTACTGTCACATTTTTCAATTGTGAGGGACAGGCAAGTTCTGCAGGACTCCAGGGAACATACCTGTCCTTAGCGACTGAAAATATTCCACCCCCTAGTGGTAGCAATGCAGCTGGAGGACACCTGCTCAGCTTAGAGGGAACACTGGCGCCACCTCCTTTGAGACCTCTTACCATTCTGCCATCTCGCATATACTCATGCATGATCAGAAATTGTATAAGGACCTATATCCATTTGTACCAAATTCCGATACACCGAATCCGTAACCCAAATGTAATCAATACGAGATTGTGTACCATGTGCTCGAGATACATGGGTATAATCCCTCTCAATTCCATGATCGAGACATTCAAGGATCTCACGGGCCGCATCGAGGTGGAAGAAGATATCTTCTTTTTCAAAGGTCCCGCAGCAACAAGGGGGCATCCGTGGAAAATCAGGGGCAGGAAACTGCACGGGGACACCAGGAAATTATTTTTCACTGAAAGGGTGGTTGATCGCTGGAATAGTCTTCCACTTCAGGTTATTGAGGCCAGCAGCGTGCCTGATTTTAAGGCCAAATGGGATAGACACATGGGGTCTATTCACAGAGAAAGGTAGGGGAGGGTCATTGGGGTGGGCAGACTAGATGGGCCGTGGCCCTTAAATGCCATCTATTTCTATGTTTCTATGTATTACCCTCCAAGAATCTATTAATTCTAAATTTTCACTAAATTTTTGTATCTCCCTTTCCCCTATTCGACGCATAGTACCCCCTGGCCCCGTGCAATCCAAATTAGAATCATGTACAGCATTAAAATCTCCCCCAATAATTAAAGAGACCTGAGCAAAAGGCATTAATAATTGGGTTAAGTTGACAAAAAAAACCTGGGTCACTATCATTTGGAGCATATACACAGCAAAAAACAAAATTCTGTTCCGCTATAACCCCCTGACAGAGTACATATCGTCCCTCTCCATCTTTACTCAAAATTTGTAAATTATCTACTAAACCCCTACGGAACAAAATCACTACTCCTCTGTGTTTACTTTGTGCAGAAGCTGCCACACATTCCCCAACTCACCATTGCTTCAATTTCATATGTTCAATATCATTTAAATGAGTCTCTTGGAGAAAGGCCACATCCACCTTGCGACGTTGTAATTGTTGCAAAATTTTAGTACGTTTGATGGGAGAATTAATTCCCCCTACATTCCAAGACATAAAATTAACCAGGATCCATTTTTATTAACCATTCCACATACACCTCCATCAAAATCCGTGTAACTCGGCCATCCCAGCCATTGACCAAGTTCCACCCTAACATCAGTTGATCATTCAGTTTCAAAGCTAGATAGAGAGAATCTTTTCCTTTCACCCATCCCTTTATTCCCAACATTTCCCCTATTATACCACTATATTTTCCCACCCCCCCTAAACCCTACCCAAAATTGTATCTCAAGACCTACCATATAGATCTTAAGATCACAAGAAAGAAGTAACCTCATCATCCCAACTACCCCAAAATACTTCTCCAACTTCCAGATAAACACCTAAGAAATCTCCACCTTCAGAATATCCCTTTCAACACACCTTACTACACTCAGACAGACCCACCTCTATTTTCAACACCAATATTAACCCTAGCAAACCAATCAACACACTATCCGCACTCAAATAACACTCAAACCACTCATCAATCCTCCAAATATCCTCACACTATATGCAAACCAATAAAAAGGTCCAGGATTGACAATAAATCTTGTTAAACCAGTCGACTTCCTGTACTTTTCGCTGAGGCTCCTCTGGTTTGACGACGCCATACGGAAGAACCAATTATATCTTTTCCTTGGTCACCAGCATATTCTTTCACCGGAAGATTAGGAGCTCCTAATTTTTGTAACGCCGTACAAGCCTCCACTACAGTTTGAACACGACTAGTTGAACTCCCCACAGTCAAAGCTAAAGCAAATGGAAAGAGCCATCTATATTTAATACCCTCTTTACGAAGATAGGTAGTCACTTCTTGCATCTCCTTCCTTTTTCAAAGGTAACTGCTGCTACATCCTGATAAATATCCAATCGTAAATTGTTCCATTTGTAATCCTTTAGATTTCTTGCTGCATGAAATATTTCTTCCTTCATTTGAAAGCTTCCCATACACATAATAATGTCTCAAGGAAATTTGGATTTAGGACGTCCCAGAGCCCTATGCACTCGTTCAATTTCAATCTCCGATACCTGTCCCCCATCTATCTTTGCAGTAGTGAGAATGTCTTTACAAATGTCCAAAGCAGTTCGGCGAGTATCCAAATAAGCACTTTCTTCTGGAACCCCTCTGATCTTTAGATTACACCTCCGAGATCTATTCTCTAGATCTTCCAACTTATCTAAAATTGCCACCTCCTCCATGTGAACTTTTGCCACTTCCTGTTGTACCGCAATAATGTCTTTAGTCATGGTATTAACATGTGATTCCACCAAGTCTTGTCGTTTCACCAACTCCCCAATTTCATGCTTTAAATCCGTTAAAGCTTTAGTCACTTCAAGACGCAGAGATTGCATTTCTCTTCGAATATCCAGAAGCAGATCTCTCAAAGAATCCGAGAGATATTTAAATAACTACTTGGCATAAACATACATGAGGCAAGTCTCTTTCAACTGAAAAGAAACTCTAGAGTGATAGGGCATGGGATGAAGTAAAGATGTGAAAGGCTCAAGAGTAATCTAAGGAAATACGTTTAGTGGATTCTGCAGACTGGATGGGCCAGTTGGCCTTTATCTGCCATTATTTTTCTATGATTCAGGTGCCATTTTGGAGGAAATGCTGACTAGGACAACAATGGAGAGGGACAAGTACTGCTGGCTGATACTTTTATGGATTGATTCCCCCCTGATTAGGTCTCATGGTTAGTCTGGGGGGAGGGGGACAAGAGATGGTAGGGCATGGTAAGCAGAGTACTTGTAGAAGGGGTGATGCTTTACTGGAGGTGCACAGGGTTTTCACTGACTTTATTGGAAAGAATTGCCTGATTACATTGATTGGGTCATAAGGAAAGCTACCTGACTTCATTGGAGGGGATAACCTGAATTCATTGGAGGGGTTGGTATGGGAGGAGGTCACCTGAATTTTTGGGGGCTTGTTGTCAGCTTCCAGAACCATCTTGGAGATAATTCTGTGGTCAACAGTTGAGGAGTTACAAGCTTTATCTATATAGGATTCTTTTCTACCTTTTTCAAGCACTACATTTACTTTTAGTGCTCCTTTAGGTACAGTTAACAGTTTTGATTTTGTTTTGAGTTTTGTTTTTTTTTTAATATTCTGTAGTTACAATTTCTATTCTTAAAAGAAGGTATTCTAAGCAATCATTCTAGGACAGAGGATTACAATTTCTACCCCTAGAGCAGTGTACTCCAAACAATTATTCTAGCACACACAGTGATGAGAAAACATTTCTTATTTAAATTCTTTTTACTCATTGTCCTCTGGAACTCTTGGTCCACACGAGAGGCCATACAAAGGTACAGGCCCACCTGTGGCGTGGCCTTTTTTTAGGGCTGACTGAGGAAGCCTGATGATGGTAGGAGGGGCCTTGACTAAGGCAGTATAGATTTTCTGCCAGTGGAATGACCTGCCGGCTCCCTCCCTCCTCTCTCTTCTGTGGGCTTGGGATCTGTAGTGTCCCAGAGCAGTCTGCTTCAGTTTAAAGGGCCAACTGAGGAGGCCCCATGATGGTAGGAGGGGCCTCAAAGACTGAGTAGAGGAGCTGCTGGTGGAGAGAGGAGAGATTACCCGCCAGTTCCTTCCTCTTCTCTCTGCCAGTGGCTTGGGATCAGCAGTGCCTGGGAGCAGTCTGCTGCAGTTTATAGGGCCAACTGTTTACTTCTTCCATCTGTGAGGAAGGCCTGTATATCATACCAATGTAAATACATTTTCAATTTCCTCTTTCCAGTTTGACCCACAGTGCCTCTTCCTTTCCCTGTAGAGCCTGTAATTGTGTGGCTTTAATATAATAGTACTCCATCTTTTTTAACAGATTATAGCCTGGTATAACTACTATATATTCCTGTTATGATTCTTTATGAACCATGTCTCCATGATCACCACTAAACTAACTCAGTCTCTTCCATCACATCATCTAGATCTAGAACATTGTTTCCCATACTTCAAGCATTAGTATATACTGCTTTCAAGACATTGCCTCTATTTCTCATTTGTGTAGAGGTATTTAGTGATTCACTTACCTGAGGACTTATACTTACCTGGGAGCTTTGAACACCCTGTCCCAACAATTCTAGTTTAAAGAGACACTTATTCCCTTCTTTGATAGATGCACACCATTCTTGCTCAGTAGCCCTTGGTAAATCATCCTGTGGTCTAGGAAGCCAAAACACTTTTGATGATACAATTCATGAAGCTATACATTCATCTCCAGGATTTCAGCTTATCTGCCTTTGCCTTTACTCTCAACGGGAGGATCAATGAGAATACCACCTGTATACCTGATTCCTTCATCTCTTCCAGAGCTACAAAGACATTTTTGATTTGTTTGGAGGTGTACCTAGCAGTATCGTCCTTGCCAACATGGATGAGCAGCATAAGAGAATCATCATTAGGCTTGATGAGTCTCTACAAGCTTTCTATAATATCTTGCATTTTGGCACCGAGAAGACAGCTTACCTCCTGTTGCATCATGTCTGGTCTACAGATGGATGCCTCTAAACCCCTCAGAAGGGAATCACCAACCACCATTATCTTTTTCTTCTAGTCGTCATGGATCCAGAAACTTTGTGGATTTCATGCTTTGGTCTTTCCTCTCTAGGATGTGCTCATCTCCTATGTTTCCAGAGCTGCATACCAGTTATTCAGTTCAAGGGCTGGTGGAGGCACAGTATCAGTCTAGCAAGGTCCCGTAATCTGAGTCCAGCTGCCCTCTCTCAGCATGGCCTCTTCTTACCCACTGCTGGAAACCTTTGATGCCTCATGAGACATTTCATCGATGTATATCTTCACAGAGGCTTCTCAGTCTTGCCTCCTCCTATTGGTAGTTTATTTGTACCATAAGACTACCAAATTATTACTAGTTTATTGCCAATTACATAGACATTGGTTATCTTTGGAAGAAAATATACATTT